>NW_017619385.1:1750000-2170000 GCF_001879475.1 Ipomoea nil | reverse complement strand
TCAATGAGTTACTAGTCTAGAACTCCATATTCCCTTTAGGTTTAAAGCAAGGTTGGAAATGCTAAGCGCTAGTCGGGCAGCCGTACAAAATAATAATAAGATATACTCGTCTTAAACCTTTAAAAAAAAACTTCAGCCAGTTAAGTACCGATTCGGTTGAGTTGAGCACCAACTTAGTCAAGTTAGACGCCGAACTAGCTGAATTGGGCACCTAATCGGCCAACTTGTTGGCCGGACAACAAAAAGGCACCTAGGAGTAAGATTCCCACAGCCTAGGAGCGCCTAGTCCAATTTTTACAACATTGCAATAAATTGACAATAAAACAAAACAACAGAAAACACTCACAAATGCTTAATGGAAAAGGTCAACAAACTATGGTCATGAGTGATGATTGACACTACTCACAGGGAAAAAAAATTGGAAATGACTAGTTAAGTAAAAGATAATAAACTTATTGCCCATACAATCCAAACTACAAGAATAGCCTTAAACCTGAAAGGGAATCTATGAAGTTTTAGGGAAAAGAATGATCAAGAAATTGCAAATTGTATATGTATGCTCTGCTCACATCTAAACACACCTCTCCAGATAGCCTCAAACTTGAAACCATCAGCACTGTACTTATAATCTAGCAAATTCTAATGGCAGCTATAACAGGAACAGGCATCAAACCATCCTTTGGAGTCGAAAACGTTGATGCAGTTTACACTTGTGCGTGTCATCTTCCTTTGAAGCCAAGAGCCTGAGAATGCCGGTGAAAGTATGTAAAGCTAACACAAACTTGTTTTGCGTGAGAAACAGGTACAAGTAGTCGGCCCTCATGCCAAATGTTTCATGTTGTCGTCTTGGACAGATAAGAACATTGATGAATGATCAGCACATTGTGTGGAAGACAGAAGCCCATATACACTGAAAACAAAACCATTGGGTTGAGAATTTTTATCAAACTTCTGAACCCTAATATGAGATAGAAAAAGAAAAAAGAAAAAAGCAAGTCTTCACTAATCCAAAACAAAAAAAACAGCAGCTTTTCCAAATAACAAGTCAGAAAAAGAAGCATTTTATCAAGAGAAAGGCAATGTTGTGATCAATATATGAAATATCCTGCCATCCTCTTTGTGGGGTTGCAATGTAAAATATGTTATGAACTGTGAGCCAAAAGAGATGTCGGAACCCACATGTGGAAAATGAACAAACTGGGCACTCCAAAAATTCACGTGCACTATTGTAAGAATGGATCCACAACATGTAAAAAGCGGCAAATTATTCTGTGGACCCGGGTCCAAAGATACACAATTTACATACTAAATGTTCACAATTTACCTTTTAAAAATTCACAATTTGTGACGTGTCTTGTATTCACAAATTCCCAAAACTTAGAAATACAATTTATATCCTAGAAGTTCACAATTCCAATACTAAAAATACACAATTTAGGACCACAGTCCACCTTACAAGGTCGACCCTGATCCATGGTATAACAACTGGTAAAAAGCTATCAAGTACAGTAAAGCTATCAACCTGATCCATGGCATATAGAGTAATTGATTTATCTGATTCAACATGAAAAAGCAGTGTACGGGTTGCACAGTAGAGAGTTCATTTAAGAAAATGTGATTAAGAAGATTGCAAGTCGAAATGGAAATTGACAGATTGCAGTAGTACAATAGAGTCAAACTAGAAGTTGCACTTTAGCTACAGAAAACTAATCACTGTAATTGCAAATTGAACTTGTATAGTCATCTGTTCCCCAAGGTGACAAAAAGGTCAACATAGGAAACTAATTTTGTATACCCAGTAATTGCAATAGAACTCGATCTACCAAATAAATATAAAGAAAAGGATTTTTCTCATTACCTACAGATTCAAGACTATTGAAGATGGTGTAATCTTAGCTCTCATGCTTTGCATGTCGAAAATCATATCGATCTACGTTCGGCAGTGGAAGAGTAGTTTCATTCCGGATCCTCTTGATGTTAGGGCTCAACAAGCCCCTGTGCTTAAACCCGTACAAATTAAGAACTTGATTATCCGCAAAATTGAAAGCTCTTTCCATGCTTTTCACGCATTTCTCGACCGGGAAATCCCCAGAGCTCCCACACGCCTTGCATCCCACAAAATGCGTAACAAATGGCCATCTCTCATCACCAAATCCAGGATGGTACTTCTCCATCACCTCCTCGTACCTATCCACCAATCCCGCCCAATATCCATGCAAATAATACGAGTTCTCAAGAAACACTTTATCCATCCACTGATCCTTCTCCGACATGAGCAAATATATCAGTGCAGATTGATCATCAGCTTCAAATTCGGGTCTACCCTTTAAATTCGCCGTCAAAGTCTTTCCAGATTCCTCACGAATAGGTCCTTTAGGCCCCATTGGAGCCCAAACATCCAACAAATCTAGTGCCCATTGGCAATTCCTAATGAGAAAACTACCCGTACTCAATGCAGTCCATGATTTCTGATCGAACAACAAATCCTGGTATCCATGGATAACAAGATTATGGCTATCATATTTTGACAGAGGGATCTCGAAAGCCATATCGGTGAAGAAAGCATCACTGTCCATCCACCAAATCCACTCGATTTCGGGATGGGAAAGCATTAGCCTCCTTATCAAAGGCAGTTTGGCCCAGTTGCCGTCCATTTCCCTATCCATATTGGCCGAATTATACACAATCTCAATCCCATGAATCCTGCAATAGTCAATTTTATTCTTCACACCCTTCAACAAGTAATGATCCCCAACCGGATTCTCACACGGGGTCGGTGGCGACCCGGTAACAAGCAAAACCCTAGGTTTCCCCTTAACGGAACTAGGAAATCTGGGGTGTCTATCGAACCATACCTTCCGTTGTTCGTCCCATCCGGTGATTTTGGGGCCCAGCGAGAAGGTCTCGTTGGGGCTGAGGAACCGATCCCCGGACTGGCCCTCCGGATCGTCCGGGTCCTTGTCGGACCGGATCTCGTCGAGGATCCGGTTGGTCTCGTCGATGAGGAACGAGTTCTCGACCTCGGCGTCGGAGGAAGCGAGGTTGCCGACGCCGATGGTGCCGCGGAGGACGAGGATGGTGACGAAGCCGCAGAGGATGGTGATCTTGATGTTGTTGAAGGTCCGCGAGATCTGGCGGCCGCGAGGGACCTGGGGGTTAGCTCGGATCCTGGCATCTCCATTCATGGCGTCTGTAGCGGTGGTGGGCAGCGCTCCGGGTCTCTTTTGAGCAGATAAAACGCCGTCTTGGCCCATGTAGCGCGTGGGTATGTGAGAGAAAGCTGGGCGCGAAACCTCTCTCTCTCTCTCTCTCTCTCTCTCTCTCCCTACAATTTCTCGAGAGTCAGTGTAGAGTGTTACTGTGATGGTGGCACACTTTCATGGAGACAAATGCGTGATTATTATCATGAAGAAGACGAATCGGAGAAGAAGCACCGACGGGAGGGAATTTTTTTTTTTTTGGTTTTATTTATTTGCGATCTTAAAACTATTTTTTAAGATTTAGGTTTTGAAAATGGAGAAAGGGACAAGACAATACCGCTGACCCCGCTGTTTACTTGCTGGATTTAGCGCGTAATTAAGAAGGAAAACACGTTCTCAGTTTTCTTCCTCCGCCATTTTTACAAGTTCGGTTACCTACATTACTCGTTTTCAATTTTCACCATCTTTTCATCAAACCAATTTATTTTTATTTTTTTTTTAAATTTAGAATAAGGATCAAATAGACTATTAAGAATAATTATTTTTTTAAAATTTATTTATAAAAAAAATTAATTTAGGATGACCAGTTGGAAATCTGTAAATTTGAAGAATTACATGAAATTGGTTAAAAAAAAACTTCAAATAAGTGATTGAAGTTGAAAAAAATGATGTAATTAAATCATTTTACGCCCTATAGCATGTTAAAAAGGGAGGGGGGAATTTCCTCCGGTCGTTGGGCATTCTTCTTGGTTAATTTTAACCTAATTATACTATACTCTACACTGCTAAGAACGAGTGGAACATCCCCATTCTCATACGAAAGCAATGAATCCGTCTATTGCGTCTGGACATCATCTTCGACTAGAATTCGTCTACTGCGTTTGGACATCCTCTTCTGTGTATGGCTAATTCGTATTCATCTTCTTCTTCTTCTTCTAATGATGCTAGTGAGTTCTACAAATTTGGGGAAAAGTTTTCAATTGTCCATTGTAAATGTGGTGAGCAACTGAAAATTCAGGTTGTAGATTTTGGCAATGCTTTGGTGGTAATGTAAGTTAATTTTTTTTTTTAGAAAATAGTTTTAAACCTAATTTATGAAAATCCAAGTCGTAGTTAATTTTTTTTTTTAAATGATTGTTTGAACCTAATTTATGAAGCAATTTTTGAATTATTGCAAATGAAGGTGGGATGTGGTTTTATTGATTCGTATGATCCTCCAATATGCTATCGTTCAAAGCAAATAATTTCGGGATTGCTAAAACGCATCAACCGATAAGATGAAGAGATACGAAAATTAAATATGAAGCTAAAAAGTGATAAAGATGATGTCAAAGTGTTTAAGTGGATGAACAAGGTTTTAGTAGTGTTGATGGTAATATTTGTAGCATTTCTTGGTTGTAGGGTTTGGTAATGAACTTTCCAAATTATGGTTATGTGTAATGTATGAAGTTTGGTATGTTTTGGTAATCTATGCATTATGGTACGTTTTGGTAAGAGTTAATTACCAAAATGCTCCCTTGGCTATAGCGAAATAATCAATTTGGTCTTCGACTATTTTTTTGATCAATTAAGTCCCTCAACTTTAAAAATCTTAACCAATTTGGTCCTCCGTTAGTTTTGTTGTTAGACTTCCGTTAACTTGGGACCAAATTAGTAATTTTGCTATAGTCAAGGGACCATTTCAGTAATTAACTTTAGGAGTGACAATTTGGTTCGGTTTTCCCGAACCGAACCATACCGAATCTGTAACACCCCCGATTTTTGACATATTTTAAAACAATTAAAGCTTACAAAATAAGGACAAATATATCATTAATACCAAATTAGACTGGAAGCTAAACATAATAGTTTGGGGGTGCTATGCCACATCTAAGCTTGCGAACCTAGATGCACATGCTACTAACTAACTATTCATAATTCCTAACAATGTCCGAATACAAAAGCGGCTCACATGCCATCAACTAAAGCTAACTACTATCTAAACTAGGAACCGTAGCTCCGACTAGCGCGCTCACGAGTCAACTAATCTGTACCTGAAAAACATGCGGTGTAGCAACCATTAGCGAATAATGCTAAGTAACCCACTCCCACCTGTTTATTACAATAAGTATAGATATAGGAAAACCATTTTGAAACTTGAGAATACATAAATATAGTCCTAACAACTCTAGTTTTAAAATCAAGATCATGACTCAACAAGGACACAGACACAACAGTATAATCATACTCGAGACATAACATTGATGTTAACACCATAAGACCACATCAAGATACAAGCATGCAAACCATGACCACAAGACTCGACAACAACAATAGACCTAGAACTGTCAATGCGGGCTGGCGGGGCGGGCAAGAATACGGGCCTAGGTAGGGGCAGCCCGCCCCGCCCCCCTTAGGCCCGCGGACCCCGCCAAAGCCCGCCTGTTTTGTTTTTTTTTGTTTTTTTTTTTTATCATGTGTCCTTAAAATCTAAACTCTAATGTGACTATGTTAATAACTTAATTGCTATCTACTTAAAACACTTATTCATAAGAAAATAACATAAATTCGTTCATCACATCATGACAACAATGACACCAATAGGGGTAAGTATAATTACCGAAAAATCGACACTATTGGGGATAAGGCAAAAAAAAATTCGATTATTCGGCTATTCGGTTATGAAGGTGTAATAACCGAGGTCACCGAATAACCTACACTATTATATATATATATATATATATATATATATATATATATATATATATATATATATATATGTGTGTGTGTGTGTGTGTGTGTGTGTGTGTGTGTGTGTGTGTGTTACTGTGTATATATATATATATATATATTGGGTACTATTGACTCTACTACAAGGTAGTATTTGTGCTATACTTTCTCAAACTACTGTAGTCCAAAGAGTCAATATTCCATCACGGGGGTTCGATCTTGTGACCTTCTCTCAAGTTGCCATCTGAGCACAAGGTGCTTGACAGATGAGTTGTATTTTAAAAATCTAGTGTGGCTTCCTAGTCAACTATAAGCGGTTATTAATTTGTGATAGGAGGTAAAAATGATTTAATTGCATCATTTTTTTCAAGTTCAATGGCTTATTTTGGAATTCTTTAGAGTTTGATTGCTTAATTGCATTTTTCATAAAAGTTGAATAACCTATTCAGCCATTATCTCTTTTTTTTTTTTTGAAGGAAAAGAATTAATGCATTAAATCACGTAAAAGATGCGTTACAAGAAAAGGAGGTGGGACATCAAACCACTCTCCACAACCTGCAGTTGAACCCGCCTCTCTAGCTAAAGTATGAGCGACACAGTTCGCAGATCGTTTAACAAAAGAGAATCTAACATCATCTATCACTGATGCTAATTCTTTTACATCATCAATAAGCAGTCCAAACGCAGAAACAAAAGAAGTTGCTTGTAGGGAAAAATAAACAACCTGTGAATCCAGCTCCACATCAACTCCACCCATTCCTGTGTCTTTCAACCAACTAAGAGCCTCTCTTAAGCATACGGTCTCAGCCTCATTAACTGTATACGTTCCCCCCAGATTCACACTCTTCGCGGCCAGAAAGGTTCCTGCATGGTCTCGCAACACCCACCCTAACCCCATAGAATTGGAGTACGGCAGCACACTAGCATCCGTGTTAAGCTTGAGCCGCCCTGCTTCGGGCCGTACCCACGTTTCCCCAGCCGTATTTGTTGGTCCTGCTTGGTCATGTGAATTCACGGCCATCCACCCACTCCAGAAACTGAGTGCCCGGTGCACCACCAACTCCACATTAAAAGCAACACTGTTCCAAACACTCTCATTACGGCTTTGCCACAAAACCCAACACACCATAACAAACTTTGGTACTAAAAGCCCATGCAAACGAGACAACATAGCAAAAAACCAAATCTATAACATTACCATGTGGCACCCCACGGTTGGCACACCCGCAAGAGTCCTGGCACGAGCTGCAGCAGCACATTCCACAAACAAATGATAAGCACACTCGGGCACACTCCTGCACATATAACACATCAAACCGCAGTGAATATTCTTCGTTCCAAGGGCATCATTAGTAGGCAGAAAAGAAGAAGCCAATTGCCAGCTAAAATGCTTAACCTTCGGTGGCACCTGCAAGTTCCATATCTGAGCCCACGGCCGCACATCATCCATATTCCCCCTCAATCGTCTATAGCACGATTTAACAGAATACTCGCCCCTCGTTTCCCATAACCAGTACCACGAATCCCTGGGCCTCCGTTTTGAAATTGGGATATTCAGAATCAAGCTGGCATCCCGAGCATTGAAAATATCTCGTACTCGATCCACATCCCATCCTACATTTTGAGCATCAAACAAAGAAGATACCGGTGAGTTAAAAATCCCTTCATCTACTGGCGTAGTGACAAAAGGCTCATCCTCAGATGGCAACCATGCATGCTTACCAATCACCGTGTCCTGGCCATTTCTAATACTCCGCCTACAGCCGTCTCGTACCACACGCTGGACCTCAAGCAAACCCCGCCAAATAAAGGATGGGTTACTCCCCGCCACTGCTTCATCATAAGTGGTATTCGGGTAATACCGGGCCTTATAAACCTGTGCCACCATTGAGTTCGGCCTCGTTATCAACCTCCACGCTTGTTTCCCCAGCAGCGCCAAATTAGTTTCATGCAAAGATCGGAAACCCATCCCCCCTACCGCTTTCGGTGCTGTTAACCCTTGCCATGATCTCCACCGTATACCCTTACCATTTCCCACAGTTCCTGTCCACCAGTATTCATTCATCATAGTCTCAATATCCCTACAGGTCCCTCGTGGCAACAGGAAAACCATCATTGCATAGCTTGGCATCGCCTGAATGACATTCTTCAAGAGCACCTCCCTTCCAGCCCTTAACAAGAACCTTGCATTCCAAGACCTCACCTTGGCTAGGATCTTATCCTTCAGAAAACCCAGAATCTGTTTCTTCCTCCGTCCTACTATCGAAGGGAGCCCTAGATACTTCCCTGCTGTATCCCCTTCCACCACCCCCAACATCTGAGTGACCATAGTCCGCTGGGCAGGCTTCGTATTACTCGAAAAACACACCACGGACTTATCATAATTTATCATTTGTCCCGATGCTCTCGAATATGTGTCCAACACGTATTTCATGCCCACAGTCTCACTTTCATTTGCCCGAAGAAACAGGAAACAATCATCTGCAAACAGCAGATGAGAGATCGATGGTGCTCCCCGGGCAACACAGACGCCATGCAACTTGCCCATCCCCATAAACCTGTCTATCATAACACTCAAGCCCTCCACCACCAGCAGGAACAGATAAGGTGACAAGGGATCACCTTGACGCAACCCCCTTCCTGGCAAGATAGGCCCCAACTGTCGCTGCTCATACAGAATATGATACCTTACAGTTCTAATAGACTCCATCAGAATATCCACCCACCGCTTCTCAAATCCCATCTTTATCATCACAGCCTCAAGAAAACCCCACTCCACCCGGTCATACGCCTTACTCATATCCACCTTCAGGGCCACCACCCCTTCCTTCCCCTGGGTCTTCCGACGCAGATAGTGGTGCGCCTCGTACGCCAACATTATGTTGTCCGTAATAAGGCGACCCGGCACAAAAGCACTCTGTGCATGCGAAATAATCCCCTCCAGAAGCGGTTTGAGCCGATTTGCGCAAACTTTAGCAGCTATCTTATACACCACATTACACAGTGCTATGGGGCGCAAATCCTTCATAGACTCCGGTGTTGGCTTCTTTGGGACCAGAACCACATATGTATCATTCGCCTTCTCCGGTAACGTAGAATTTCGTAGGAACTCACTGCAGAAGCCGGTTACTGACTCCCCCACGATGTCCCAGTAATGTTGAAAAAACCCGGGCCTAAACCATCCGCCCCCGGCGACTTATCCGGATGCATTTGAAAAACTGCCTTCCTCACCTCCTCCATACTGACAGGCCGCAGCAACTGGGCATTTTGCTGCGCACTTATCTTAGGCTGAATGGCATCAATTACTTCAGTCACGTCACCCTGTTCAGACCCAAACAAATTAGTAAAATATGCCTGCATCACATTCCCAACTCCTTCCTCAGACTGTATCCAGTTCCCCTCATCATCCTTCAACCTCCTTATTCTATTCCGCCGCCTCCTAGCCTTCACTGAGTTGTGAAAAAATTTACTATTCAAATCCCCATCCTTATACCAATGCTCCTTCGCTCTTTGTTTCCAGTAAAGGTGCTGCTGATCTAATAAATGAAGCATTTCTCGTTCCACATTAGCATATGCAACAAGCCCATCCCGATCACTACGCGGCTTTAGGTACTCCAGCTCTCGTCTACACTTGTCAATTCGCCGTTGGAAGTCCCTATTATAGGTCCTCCCCCAACGCCATAAGTCCCTGCCACATGATTCAATCCGGTCTAACACCCCAAGTCCCACCGTTCGGCCCCAACTGTGAGCCACTATCTCCCTACACCTCTCCTCCCGCAACCATACATTATCAAACAAAAACCTCCTCCGCCGTGCAACATGCACCACAGCAACCAGTACAAGCAGCATAGGCATATGATCACTATACGGACATGCCAACGACATTGCCGACGCACCCTCAAACATTGTCAACCAACTATCTGTGACCAGAATCCTGTCTAACTTCTCCTCCACCATATTACTCGTCCCCTTATGCCGATTCCATGTGAACTGGTAGCCCTCAAACGGGAAATTTTGCAACCCACTATCCGCAATCGCTTCACAAAAGCCATTAATTAACCACGGGGGGTGTGGGGCCCGTCCCCGTTTCTCAGCTTGGCTCATGAGATCGTTAAAATCTCCCATTATAGCCCAGGGCATAGTACTCATCCCTGCCAACTGCCGCAACATCTGCCAAGATTCTCGACGCCTCGTCCTTTGGGAGAAGCCGTAAAACCCCGTATAACGCCACACTGGGCTTCCCACATCCAAACATACAGTTGTATCAATATAATTAGCACAAAACCCCGTAACCTGGAGATCCACCGAGCTCATCCATAACAATGCAAGTCCCCCACTATGCCCATCCGCATCAACCATGAACACACTATCATAACCCAACTGGACCCGCACCTCCTCCATCCTATGCTTGTCCACAAATGTCTCCATCAAGAAAAACACTCTCGGCCGCTTCACGCGAACTATGTCCGCAAGTACCCGAATTGCCGTAAGGTTGCCAAGCCCCCGACAATTCCATGCTATGATACTCATAATCCTCGGCGGGCTTGCGACGCAAGTCCTGCCTCCAGGCCGTTTTTTGACACATCGTCTTCCACTTCCTCCACAATCTGGGATTCCCCATCAACTCCCCTTTGCTCATCAACCCTCTTCCTCTTAGCTACTGACACTGCCACCTCGGTCTCACCCACTGCCGACTGCAGCGACTCCCCCACCATCATTCCAGGAGCCACCCACACCCTCCGATGTTCATCCAGCTCAGGCGCAACCCAGCGCTGCCCCGCCGTGGGAACAGCTCGCCTCGCTCCTGCCCGCAGCCCCACCCCATACGGCTTTTCAGCATTTAAATCCGCCCCATTAGCAATCCTTGGGCAGACCCTATCCCCGTGCCCTATTATCCCACAAAGAAAACAAAAGGTCGGCAGTCTTTCATACCTGAAATCCACAAACACCCACCCGCCATTATCCTTCTTCATCTTCAACTGCTTCTTCAAGGGTTTAGTAATGTCAAGGGCCACCCGAACACGGTAATATGTTCTCATTGATCCCCCAAAGTTCTTCTCATCAGTAGCTATCAAAGTACCCAGGAACCCGCCTATCGCCGAAACCACTGCACTCGAACGTAGGCCAGCCGGTAGTGCGTGTATCTGGACCCAGAACTCAGCATGATTAAGGCTAACTGTCTCCGGGTCCTCATCAGGTTTGACCCTCTTCATCACAAGCAAACTCTGCTCGTACGTCTATGGACCATCCCTCAAAACCCTAGCCAAATCCGTCTCGTGATAAAACCGGATAAGGAAGCGTTGAGGCTGCAACTGACGCATTGTGACTCCCATCGCAGGCTGCCAAACTGACGCCATTGTATCTTGAAAGAAAAGGAATTTAACCTGCTTGTTGGTGACTACCCTTCCCACCGCATAATAACTTGCACCCTGGGTTTCCCCTCCCACTGGAACATTGGGTACCCGCGCCGTTATATCCTCATCGTCGACGTCTGCCAAGGTTAAATTCGCACACAGTTGTGAGATATCCACTCCTCCGTCCGCTGCCATCAGGAAACACCGCTATCGGACGCTCAAAAATGCTATCGGAACCCTAGAAAAATAGGGTTTGGGAAACTCGCGAAAACGTGGCGAGAGAGAAACTCTTGAAATTGTTATTTCTAAGATGTACAATTGTCATTATCTCTTTTTTATTCACCTTTTAAATAATTTCTATATTTAATATTACTTTTAATATAACTCGAGTTTTTATCGGAACGTGCTCTAATGTCTTTTTAAAATGTTCTATATGTTGTTGTATAGTAGTAATTTTATTTTTTTAAACATAAAAATGCGTCTTAAAATAATATTTTGACTTGGTGTGTTGAAAAAAAAAATCTCCTCTTTTTTTTTTTTTTTTTTCAAAACACTGCTATTATAAGCATACTAAATTATTAAATAAAAAGTTAAATAAAGCTTTGTTTAGCACACTTAACTTAAAATCTAGCTGAAAGTTGACAGTTGAGCTATTAGCTAATAAGTTAATTAATTGAAATTAAACTATTTTGTAAAATTAGATTTCTATGTGCATTGCTCGAATGAGATAATGTCTAATATTTATTTCTTTTGTTCATAATGTAGTTTAATTTCAATCATATCTAAAGTCTCTTTGGTCCATCCTTTGGTAACGTTTTGGTCACATATGTTGCGCAATTAATTTTGATTGTGTGATACAAACTTTATGTAGAGATGCAACATTCTGTACTCTGTAGTGTGTTCTTTCGAAAGTAAGGACAGAACATAGCTGAAATTCTGGTCTCACATGTAAAGAGAGAGTTTCCTGGAACAAATGTTGAAATGTGTAACATGCTTTGCTTAGTAAAATTGGATAGCTTAATCAGGCACCAATTACATATTAGAATTCATCTTTCTAATTTTCCTAATGTGTGTATGCGGGTAGTTGTAAGACAATTTGTGATCATCCACTCATCCATTAGAATTAATGTGATAGACTATGAGTATGTTTGACAAACCTAGCTGAAAACTAAAAAGTAGTTGAAAATTGAAAAGTTGTAAGCTAGAAGCTGAAAAATGAAGAGTTGTTAAGCTAGCTGATTATGCTTAAAAGTGTTTGGTAAAATTAGCTTTTTGATAAGCTAATAAATATAAAAATACTAAAAAGGACATCTTCATAAAATTTAAATAATTTTAATTTTAAATAGGATTATTTACATATTAAAATTTAAGATTTTGAAGTGTAAAGATTTATAGAATCTTATAAAACATTATAGAACTCATAGAGATATAGAATTTTAGGGTGGATTTTAGAGATATAATCATAGTCATACGATAAAGTAGATCTCCACCGTCTATTGAGGAGGTGGAATAAGTATAAATAACATCGTGGACTCATTTTGTAACAATTCAAGTGGTCCTAGTAAAGTTTATAACTGAAAAATAAAATGTCTTTTTTTCTAAAATTAAATAAGAGAAGAGAAAAGGTCAAAACGATTTTAATTGTGAAGGGTAAATGATGTTATTTATTTAAAATAATAATGATAAAGATGGAAAAAAAGTTAAGAAGCTACTAACTTATTTTTCTACTAACTTTAAGTTTTAAAAATGGAGAAACGGACAAGACAATACCAGTGTTTACTTGCTGGATTTTACCGTTTAATTAAGAAGGAATACAGGTTCTTTATTTTTACAAGTTTGGCTACACCACATTACTCATTTTGACCTTCTTTTTCATCAAACTAACTTTTTTTTTTAATGAGTAGAGTCAAATAACTTATTCAATCAAAACTTACCGTCTTAAACTCGGAAATCTTATCTTATCTTATCTTACTCTATATAATAGCAAAATGTTTTTTGCCAATCAATTTCCCGCCTAAATGAAATTGCATCATTTTAAGGTATTAAATATCAATTAAATGAAATTGCATCATTTTAAGGTATATAATGCAACATACTTATCTATTTTCAATACATGTTAATCTACAATTATTGTTATTTAATGATGAAGCAGGTAATACATTCCAGTATTTTCAAGTTAACATTTTATTATATAAATTAATTTATTGTTTACTGAAAAAAAAATTAGAGTATCCGATTTTTAAAAAATAAGATTAACCTGTTTTTTTATTCTTGCAATTTTGTTGATCGACAACAATTTAATTATTCATTCTAATATAGTTTTGAGAGGGAAAAATTAAAAAAAAAAAAAAAGTTACTAAATTAGTTACTAAATTGAAAAAAAGTTTTTTAAAATTTAAATCAGTTGCATGAACAATAATATTGGAGAGACGAATAAGTTTAAACAAATAATTATTGAACTGATATTAAGTAATTAGAAAATATGATGTATTTCTTAATTTCGTTTTAAACAATAAGTTTTACCTGAAGATGATACTGTATTTATTAGTTTGTTTTAGATCTGCTCCGGTCACCCGATTTTTCAGATCGGCATTTGGGGAAGAAAGCAATTCCACAACGGTCAAAAGCTACGGTCAGATTATCTAAAAAGTTTTTTAGTAGTGGATTACTTGGACGTGCGATGATTTAAAATCGAGTGTGTCAAGACGCCGGAAACAGAGAAGGTTCGCGTAAGTCAGTGAACATTTTAGAGAGAATGACGAACGCAACATAGTAGACGGAAGCGCAATCGTCAAAAAATATAGATTAGGGTTTGGTAGTCAAGTTTTATAATTGGGTTAATGGGCTCGGGTATTGGGCTGAAATGCAACGTAATTGGGTTATATGGATAGATAATTAAATGTTTATTGGGCTTAGCATTGCAGGTTTTATTTTTTCTTTCATGTCATGAAATATTTCATATTTAGTTTAGATTTATATATGTTGTACGTATATAATTATTATTATTAAGCAATGTTTAAGAAAAGACTTTCGTAGTTAGTTTCAATGTATGATGATGATACTGTATTTTTTATTTATATATTGTCAAGTATATGTACTATAGGCTTTAATTGCAAATCATATTAATAAATGTTTTTATATATAAGAAAATTTAATTTCATAATTTTTTATTGTATATTGTTTGATTTCCTAATTTTTAAAATTTTTTTTATAAAAATGTATGTGTGTGTGTGTGTGTGTGTGTGTATAATTATTTTAATGTACACTTTTTAAATCTCATGTGGTATGTTATAACACAATTCTTTATAATATATGCTAACAGTATGTGATGTTCGATATAACAACCAATTTAGTATTGTTAAAGAAAAATACATTTCATAATAAGTTTTAATTTCATGATTAATATTTTATTTTATTGTTTTTAAAATATTATCAATAATAAAGTTACTTAAATTTTATGTCGTGCATCGCACGGGGCAAAAACTAGTGTAAATTAAAACAAGAATCCAAATACATGTGTTATTGGGGCATACCCTGAGATTACAAGTATAGAACGCAAGCCACAAAAGTCAAACCCAAGCCCATCTAGCAAGGTTTCTGGCAAGAAATTGGAGGGGAA
Organism: Ipomoea nil; assembly: GCF_001879475.1. Lineage (NCBI taxonomy): Eukaryota > Viridiplantae > Streptophyta > Magnoliopsida > Solanales > Convolvulaceae > Ipomoea > Ipomoea nil. The sequence continues at coordinate 2,155,118 of NW_017619385.1, read as the reverse complement.
AACCAATTATTATTGTGTGGACCATGGTGTATACAAGTTGTGTGGACCATATTTTGTATACCGTAAAATAATGTACATGCAATACAAAAATAATGTACATTCAGTACAAAAATAATGTACATTGTATTCAGGGGATGTACATTTGTACTGAGTGTACATTATATTATATAATGTACATTCAGTACAAAAATAATGTACATTTAGTAAATTAAAAATGTACATTTTGTTATTGTCCACGTAACATTGTGTGAACCATGGTCCACACAATAATTTGCCGGGGAAAACATAGTAGCCAAACCCAATTAAAAACAACATGAGTAGGAGTAAATCAAGCCCAACCCATGATCATAGACATTCCACTTTTTGTGGAACCGACAAATTGAGGTGCACGGCCCAAATCGGTGGCCCAATCGAGCATGCCACGTCATCTGTCCGGTCACACATCGTAGTCAGCAAGTCAACTCTGCCCAGTAAATCAAGCCCAACCTATGGTCATAGACAGTCCACTTTTTGTGGAACCGGCAAATTGAGGTGCACGGTCCAAATCGGTGGCCCAATCAAGCATGCCACGTCATCTGTCCGGTCACACATCGTAGTCAGCAAGTCAACTCTGCCCAGTCAAAATAGTGAATCGAGCATGCCACGTCATCTGTCCGGTCACACATCCCAGACAGCAAGTCAACTCTGCCCAGTCAACATAGTGAATCGAGCATGCCACGTTATCTGTCTGGGATGGTCATAGACAGTCCACTTTTTATGGAACCGGCAAATTGAGATCTGTCCGATCACACATCCTAGTCAGCAAGTCAACTCTGCCCAGTCAACATAGTGAATCGAGCATATCGAGCATGCCACGTCATCTGTCCGGTCACACATCGCAGTCAGCAAGTCAACTCTATTCAGTCAATCAAGCCCAACCCATGTGGAACCGGCAAATTGAGGTGCACGGCCCAAATCAGTGGCCCAATCACGCATGCCACGTCATCCGTCTGGTCACACATCCAAATCAGCAAGTCAACTTGTGACTCTGCCCAATCAATCAAGCCCAGCCCAACCCATGGTCATAGACAGTCCACTTTTTGTGGAACCGGAAAATTGAGGTGCACGGCCCAATCACGCATGCCACATCATTTGTCCGGTCACACATCCTAATCAGCAAGTCAACTCTGCCCAGTCAACATAGTATAGTCCAGGCGGCTTCCCATGCAACGTAGAGTTCCATGCAGCATATATGGGGTTCTTTCAAAGAACAAAGAGGGTGAGGTTCGAACTCTATTATAGAACTTCTTAACACCACAGCTTTTCCACTCCCACAACAATTAATTTTTGAATAAAATGCATCATAACATGTATTTATTCCAGTGAGATCATTCTTTTACCTCCCACGAAATTTAACAAGCAATGTCACAACCTGGTCAGCAATAGTAAATGTTTCCAAATCAACTTCTCAACGCCATGGTGCCCCTTATCCCGCGGGCATGCACGTTGTTGAGGGTGCCGTTATGCCGCCGGTACTTGTGTACCGGGAAAATGCACCTAACCACAACCCCGGCAAGCAGGTCTAGGGTACCTTGTCTGTCGAAGGTACATCGATGTATCAGAAGCCGTTATTTGATACCAACCGGGCCAGATTGATGCGCCTTTACCACAACCCCAACGGGGTGGGCTAGGGTACCTCTTAACTGTAGGTACATCGTTGTTCAAGGGTGTCATTATACCGCTAACACCTGCGTGCTGGATTGACGCGCCTTTACCACAACCCCGGCAGAGTGGGCTAGGGTACCTCTTAACCGTAGGTACATCGTTGTTCAAGGGTGTCATTACACCGCTAACACCTGTGTGCTGGATTGACGCACCTTTACCACAACCCCGACAGGGTGAGTTAGGGTACCTCTTCTACCGTAGGTGCATCGGTGTGACAAAAAACGCTGACACCTGCGTATGAAAACAAAACAACCACTCATCCCCCTCCCCCCAAAAGAGGCGTACGGAATGGGGGCTAAAACAAAAGTGTAACTAGTTTTTTTTTTTTTTTTTATATAAATAAAAAAACAAAAACACAGTATCACTACTGGAAATTGTGGAATTTCCGACCACCTGAAAGTGATCTTAAATCAAGTTGAAAGCAAAAAGTGGTCGGAAATAGCAACAAAGGTTTTTTCGGATACCAAAAGTAGTCAGAACAAGACTTTCTACTTGATTTAAGATCAATTTCAAGTGGTTGGAAATTCCATAATTTCCAGTAGTGTATCAGGAAAAACAAACAGAACGGCCACAACTGAAGGCCGTTTATACGTAAAGAAACCAGAGAACACAGTTACGAGCATTATTGTTGCCAACCTCCCGGGTAGATTTTGTACATCACTTGGAAGATGTTCTTAATGATCATGGAGCTAGTCCGTTCCGAGTCAGCAACCACTTTGTCAAAGTACAGAGAGTTCTGAGCTTGCCAAATATGAAATATTGAAGCAAGGATGGTGAGAACTCCTGCTTTAGACCGAGGGCGTGTCCCTCGCGAATCCCTATCAGATGTTCAGTTGGGCCGGGGTATGGGAGCCCTTAGGATTGAGGTTCGATTAAAAGAATTTATGAATAATCAATAAATATAAGAATTTTCTTTTTAAAGTTTCATAAATATTACAGTTATCGGCCCTCATGCATGCTTTGGGAGGTCAGTATTTGAATGAGGCGCCGATGATGGTAGAGGATGTGATGTGGGAGGACAAGTCTGGGGCGGTAAGCCGTCGCGGGACAATGCGTGGAAGAATTTTCAGTTCTGGTGCTCAATAGTTTACCAACCGGGTTAATCCCTCCTTCTGTTCCAATAAATATTACAGTACATTTTTACATGGCAACACGGAGAAAGTGAAGATTAGAATTAGAATGTAATTGGGAGCAGAATTAGAATGTAATTAAAACAACATTTTATAAATATTTTATTTGAATTCGGTCAAACCATTATAGTCGTGCAGGCCTGTCTAATACCACCCTCCAAACGTGCATGCTCCAAATAATATAAACTTTTGAATTTAATTTGAACATAATTCTATATGTATCATATGATTACTTTAATTTTTAATAGTCTTATTCCAACCGAGAAAACTTCCAATTAATTAGGCAAATTATTGTGTGGACCATAACAAAAAGTACATTTTTATTATACTAAACGTACATTATTTTTGTGTTGAATGTACATTATACAATATAATGTACACTCAAAACAAAAATAATGTACATTCCCTGAATACAATGTATATTATTTTTGTACTGAGTGTACATTATTTTTGTTACTGAATGTACATTATTTTATAATAGACAAAATATGGTCCAAACAACTTGTATGAACCATGGTCCACACAATAATGATTGAATTAATTATTAAGAAAATATCTAGTAATTCATTAAGAAGACCAGAATCACAAAAATCTTCCTATAATCATAGTTTTTTTTTTTTTTAATGCGCGATGCACAAAAATATATGCCCAATATTTATATTTTTAAAAATAACTAACAAATTTTTACTAATTCAAATCTAAATGAAATAAAATTTATTTATTATATTAATCCAATATATAATGCCTACAAATATTATTATCATTATATTAAAGAATATAAGAAAATATATGGTGGATACATGTGCATGGTAAAAGTAATGGAAAAGATAACGGAAGTTATAATGGTAAGAGTATTTTTATCCAAAAAATTATATAGTACAACACTACAACTTTAAAATTAAAGTACAATATACAAAATGGTTAACACTAAAAACATAGACATAAATTATGAATATAACTTTGATTGAGACTTATTATGTTTTTGGATATCACTATCCACAACAATCACACCACTTAATTTAACATATAAAATAATTATACTCTTTATAATGAAAATTCGATATATAAATTGTGATTATCATTGAATTCATTGTATTTGTTTTTAGAATTTTTTGAATAAGATGACTTAATTACCGAAATGGTCATATTAACTATAGTGAAATTACCAATTTGGTTTTTGACTATTTTTTTTAACCAATTAAGTTCTTCAACTTTAAAATTCTTAACCAATTTGGTCATCCGTTTGTTTTGCCGTTAGACATTCCTTAACTTGGGACCAAATTGATAATTTTGTTATAGTCAAGAGAACATTTCGGTCATCACATATACCATTTCCTCTGAAAATTTAATTACCGAAATGATCCATTGACTATAGCAAAATTACAAATTTGGTCATGATAAGTTAACGGATGTCTAACGGTAAAACAAACGGAGGACCAAATTGGTTAAGAGTATGCTTGGAAACTCGGAAAATGATTTCTGAAAATCATTTTTCGAGTTTCCAATGTTTGGATGTGTCTGAAAAATCAAGTCAAAGGAAAACACTTTGGAAAATATGCTTGTTTTGGAAGAAAATGACTTCCCCTCTTTTTTTGAGAAGTCATTTTCCAACTTTTACACTAACACCACATCACCACCACTACCACCACCAGTACAAGACCACACTACCACCACCACCCGCTACCACTCGCCACAACCACCACCACACCACTAATTACTATTATTATTATTATTATTATTATTATTATTATTGTTGTTGTTGTTGTTGTTGTTGTTGTTGTTGTTTTGATATCTTATTATTGCTTTCCAAACAGACCCTAAGATTTTTAAAATTGAGAGACTTAATTGGTAAAAAAAAAAAAAAAAATTGTCAATGATCAAATTGATAATTTCGTTATACTCAATGGACATTTCCATAATTAACCCGCATAAGATTTACAATGTAGGTTTGGTTATTAGATCATAGCTAGGCTTTGCTCCTTTCTAATCCAAATTAATGCACCTCCACTTATTGCACGTTTTCAAGCCCTTCACTTTTATAATACAAGTAATTTAATCAAATATCATTATTAATATATTATCTTTATTCTTTTAAGAGTCAAACTAAATATATAATTAGCTTAGTGAACTCAATCTTTGACCTCATAATTAATTTTTTAAATAAAAATGAAAGTATTAGTGCAATGACATGCTTATTAATTAATCCAAAATTTGAAACTCACATCTTCCTAGTCCAAGATTTTTGTTCCCCTATCAATGGACAAATAAAAGTTGACATTGGTGTTTTATAAGAGAAGACCTTGAACGTGGAGGCTACTAGTAATAAGGTCAACGGCATGGTTAATTAGCAAAATTTTGGTGATTTAATTAGCTTGTTTTGATGTGCCAGAAAGAAAAAAAATGTTTGTTAGATCTTTATACTTTCTTCTAAGGAAAATATATTACATGTATTATTGAAATTTGAGGGTTTATACTTTTAACATAGTCCATATTGAGTAGGTAGGGAAAAAAAAAGTAGAAAAATCAAATTTACTTAAAAGAAGTGTAGGTAAATTAATGAAATATAAATATTTAGTTTACCCATGAATTCTAATAGTAAATCAATAAAATTTATGATCATTATCATTCTTCCAAAGGTCCCTCTATGGGCTAGACCGGTGCTCACTGCGCACAAGGAGCCCCCCCTCACTTTGAAAGGTTGCTCGCTGATGAGACTCAATCCCTGGTCATTCTTCCAAAGTTTCACCTCTATGACCAATTGAGCTACCCATGTGGGCTCATTATCATTATCATTATTATTAGGCTTGGTATGTAGTGTTGTGTGATTGTGATTGTGATTGTGATTGGATGAAAATGTCAAATAGTTGGTAATGCTATGCTTATCCCCGCAATATTCTCACTTTCAAAAATGAGTCTACTTTCACATCACCCAATTTTGCAATTCATTTACTATTCATACTACATCTCTGCAAATTCAATTAACTTTTAAAAGTGGACCCCAATATCACAACAATTTAAAACATTAACTCAAAACTATAAAAATAAATAAATAAATAAATAAATAAAAGTACTACATGGTAGCCTTTGATGCCATTTGGTAGCAAAGGCTGGCATCAAAGGCGGCCAAGTTTGCTGAAACAGCAAACTTGCTATCCTATGTGACAAACTAAGCAATAAAAAATAATTTTTTTAACGCCCTTACCTAGTAAATGAACCATTTCCTGGGTTGAGGTTAGCCTAAGACCGCTACAAATTTCATCTCCTCATAAAAGTGATCAAATTAGTAAGTTTAACATTTCTTGTCAAATTAGTAAGTTTAAATTTCTTGAAATAAAAGTTAGGTGATATATTGGTAAGAAGTGAAAATTTAATTGAAGATTATAGTAAAATTGTGGGTGAAAATTCACTAAGGGTGCGTTTGGAAACCCGAAAAATGACTTCCAGAAAACGTTTTTTTGAAAAATGAGTCATTTTTCAGAAAACATTTTTCTTTCCGGTGTTTGGCTACACAACGGAAAACTGTCTTTGTGTGTTTGGTTCATTTTCCAGAAAATGAGTAGGAAAATGAAAAGAATTAAATACTTCAAAATTTTAATTATTTGATACTTTTGATAAAATCCTTTTGTGAATAGCACTCTTTTGATAATATATATATATATATATATATATATATATATATATATATATATATATATATATATTACTACTGTCAAAGCGGGCCGCCCCGCCCCACCGCAGGCCTAATTTATGGCGAATTTTTACGCGTCGGCCCACCAGGTAAGATTCATGCAACCCTAACCCGTCCTGCGGGCCGGCCGACATTTTCTTTAAGCTTTTGTCTTTGTTGAATTCAAAGTTCAGAAAAAAAAAAAAAAACCAAAAAAAGTAAAGTCTACAAATACTAACATTGTAAATTTGCAATCCAACTTTATAGTCTAACAAAAATTAATATTAATTCAAAGTTCAAGAAAATAAGTAAAATCTAAAAATAATATTAATTTTTTCGTATTCAAAAATTAATTAAAGTTATATATAAATAAATAAATAAATAATTAATTAATTAATTATATATATATAAATATATAAATATATATATATATATATATATATATATATATATATATATATATATAATGTTACACAGCAAGACAGCTGTGTAAGTGTTACATATGTTAATAACATATGTTATAGTGTAACATATGTATATTTAGTATATATATATTTTTGCGCATGCCGTGGGTTGGTCCACGGGCTGCAAGTCAATTTCGTCCCATCCCGTTAGACTAGCATTTTTGCATGTCTATTTTTCTATGACCTTAACCCGTCCCACCGTGGGGTGGAGGCGGGCAAACTCGTAGGTTTTGGCCCACTTTGACCAGGTAAATTTGCGGGTTTTCGCCCACTTTGACAGTACTATATATATATATATATATATATATATATATATAACATTTTAAATAATATAACTTTTTTAAAAATTGTTAAATATGATTAAATTAATATTATTTGTAGGCTTTACGTTTTTATTTTTTGAAGTTTGAATTCAAAAAAAAAAAATTGCGAGTCGGCCGCGGGGCCCGCCAACCTACATGGGGCGGGCTTTAGGTGCATGTACCCTAGCTTGCGGGTCGCAAATTATGCCGTGGAAACGTGTTCACCATGCTTGGTGAACACGCTTCCAAACGACGTCGTTTTTGGTGTCTCTTAAAAAATAAATAAATAAATAAATTGTTCTATTAACGGCGTTAGCACCGAGTTTGAAGGCAGTTCTGATTTGGCAGTTTCACAATTCTTTGCGGTTGATTCGATTCGACATTCGCGATTCTTTCCTATTCGCGATGGAGGAGACTGCGGTTCGAGGAGAAGATTCGATCGGTGATTTGATTTCTGTGATTCCAAGTTCGTTCGATTTTATGCGTTTGATTTCGTTTGATTTATGAGATTTAGCATGTTGAAGATTTAGTTTGTTTTTATTGGTATTTGTTCAGTATCTATGCAGTTTGAATGTTCATAATATCGCAATTGTGTATTAGTACCGTGTTTCTGTTATGAATTTTTACAATATGAGATTATGTATTTTCTGTTACGCAATTATGAATTTTGATACTCTGTTCATGCATGTGGTATGAATGTTCATAATGTAACATTACTATGTTCATAACATATTAACTGGTATGTTACACTGTTTGCATATACTCAGTGAATGAAGATTTTGTTGGTGATTCAATAAGCACTGATAAAGCAGAGTTAAACATTGACATTGCTGGCCCGTCTTCAAGTCCATGTTCTTTTATTAGCTTGTGTATCATGAATGTGGTTTCTGGTAGTTGTAAGTACTGATTCATGGTGATTATATGCAATTTGAATATCAGTAATGTTGTGATTGGTATTAATACTTAGTTTCTGTTATGAATTCACAGTTTTGAGGTTATGAATTTTCTGTTATGTTATTATGAATTTTCTATATGATATTATGAATTTTATGTTATGAGATTATGAATTTTATGCTATGAGTATATGAATTATGTGTATCTGCTATTGATGGACAATATGTTCTTCTTATGTAGAGCATGACTGGATTTATTCGGCATTCCCCGTCCCCCCTCTACTTAAATGAAGAATATATTTCCATCAAACTTATTTCTGTTATGATATTATTTACTATCTATGCGGCTTTGAATGTCCATAATGTCACAACTAATATTCATACTCTGTCTCTGTTATGAACTTTCTGATATGATATTATGAATTTTATTCTATGTGATTATGAATTTTCTCATATGAGATTATGAATTTTCTATTGTAGCATATTATATTCATTATAGGTGAACTGCACATTCATATTTTAGTAGTTGGTATAGGTGTGGTTATATTTTTGTTGCAATTGCAGTTGATGAAGACTTGGTTGGTGTTGTAGTAAGCAATGGTGATGAAGCTTTTGAGTTATATAATGGATATGCATACAGAGTTAGTTTTAGTGTGAGGAAAGGCCAACAACGTTATAAGGCATCTACTAAGTCAATTCAGATGAAGAGGTTCTTCTGTGCTAAGGCTGGGTACAAGGAGAAACCAAATAGTGGTGTTAAGCTTTATTTAAAAATTGATATAAGGAATGGTTGTGGTGCACTTGTTCAGTTTGGTGTGGGGGGTGATGAGATGTGGACAGTTATAAAACATGTGAAAGAGCACAATCATGAGTTATGTTCATTTGGCAAGAGTCATCTGCTCCGTTCGCATAGAAGAGTGGGAAATAATCATCTTGAATATTTAAAAGATATGAAGAATAGTGGTGTTGCATTGGCGGATGGTATGAGGTTTTTGAAACGTCAGTCAGGGGGTTCTCCATTGGTTGGCTTTACCAACCGCGATGCTTACAATTTGATGACTTCTGAGAGTTTGAAGTGTTTGGATGGAACTGATTCCAATTCTTTGATTGAAATATTCAAGAGGAGGCAATCTAATGAGGTTGATTTCTTTTTTGATTTTGAAGTTGATTTGGATGGAAGATTGTGTAGTTTTTTTTTGGAGAGATGGTCAAATGAGAAGGGATTATGAGGTGTTTGGTGATTTGTTAGTGCACGATACAACATATCGCACTAACAAATATGATATGATTTGTGGTCCTTTTGTAGGGATGAACCATCATTGCATGAATGTAATGTTTGGATGTGGGTTTTTGATGAATGAGAGGATAGAGTCATTTGCGTGGTTGTTTAGAGCGTTTTTAAGATCCATGGATGGCAAGTGTCCACAAACTATCATGACAGATCAATGTTCAGCTATGGCTGCTGGCATTTCTATGGTGTTTCCTACATCACGTCACCGTCTTTGCATATGGCATATTGGTGAGAATTCGAAGAAGCATATCAAGGCATTAAGGAATCATAAGGATTTTCTGGATATGTTCAATTGTGTGTTGAAATACACCGAGACTGAAGCTGAGTTTGAAGTTTATCGGACAAGGTATGTTATTATTTACTTTGTTCAGTACCATATTTTGGTATTTTTAGTCATTTATTCCGTGTATTCAACAGGGGATAAAAATTTTGAATTTACATTATACAATTCTGAATTTTCTGTTATGTCATTATGTATTTTCTGTTACATGATTATGAACTTTCTAATATGAGATTATGAATTCACAGTTATACAATTCTGAATTTTCTGTTATGTCATTATGTATTTTCTGTTATATGATTATGAACTTTCTAATATGAGATTATGAATTTTCAGAATAATCTTAGTAAACATGTGTTTTAACTTTACAAAATATAAGTGTCATAAGAATACCTGGCTAGAGAAGCTTTATGACTGTAGGGAGAAGTAGTGTCCAGCATTCAACAAGGATTATTTCTCCGGGGGTACTTTATCTTCTCAAAGGAGTGAAACTACAAATCATTCAATTTCTAGAAGGTTGTCCAAGACTGCGGGTTTATGTGATTTTTATTCATCCTTTGTGAGTGTTATTTCTGAATGGAGAAGTAAGGAAAATGGTGAGGATTTCCGGTGTTCTCAAGGAGTACCTGCCATGATGATGGATCATGTGAAACTCCTTTCACATGCTAGAGAGGTTTATACGATTGAGATATATTTTTTGTTCGAGGAACAATTTATGAAAGGTAGCTCTTGTTATCAAGAAATGGTGGTGAATGATGGATGTAAGTGCAAGTATCACGTGTGGCGACCAGACATAGACATCATAAGGCATGAAGTAACTTTTAAGCCAATCAATTTGGATATATGTTGTAGTTGCAAGCTGTTTTCAGAATTGGGAATACTTTGCTGCCATTGCTTACGTATACTTCATGTGCACTGTGTTTCTAGTATTCCCAATAAATACATTCTAAAAAGATGGACTAAAAAGGTTGTTGAGGGTAGAAATGTGGACATTGCATCCGTGTTTTATAATGGTGGTGTCCCTTCTTCAATTTGGGCTGTTGAGATTAGTATGAAATTTCAAAGGCTTATTGTTTGTAGTCAAGATAACAATGTTGCTAGACAATTCTGTGATGAAGCTGTTGAGAATGCAAGGAAAAACATTGAAGCTGAGATTGGGGATGTGAATATTGAGGAGGGTGCTGTGTCTTCGTCAAGTGGTATTGTCCAAGACCCTTCAAGCCGGAGGAGTAAAGGTGTGGGAAATAAAAGGAGTAGTAGTGTTATTGAGAAGAAGTACAATGCAACAAGGGGGAGAAAGAGTGCTGCAAACAAGCTTGCTTCAATTACAAAGGGTCCTGTTCAATCATTGGTCTTGGAAAATATTTCAGAGATTGCTCGTGATGGATATCTCGTACATCCAAGCTCTGGGGGTTCACAATTTGTTCATTTTAATAAGAATGTAGATATAGATTGAGATTGTGTTAATAGAACTTCATATGTTTAGCAGTCATGGCCGTATTTTAAGTTTTTGTGGCCCTGTTCTGGTAAATAAATGTGGCCCTACCAAAATAACAATTTTTAAAACCAATACATGCAAGTTTCGAACCATTGACCTCAAGTTAAAATACAATAAATACACATTCTTACCATCACTTCATGGAACCTTTTTAATTCAATTGAAAAATTTTAATTTTTATTTATAAACTAGCTAGGTAAAAATTAAATATTGGACATTTAAAATTTGGGGCCCCTCTAAAATAGGGGGCCCTGTGCGGTAGCCTAGCTTGCACAGCCTAAAATTCGGCCCTGTTAGCAGTGATGTGATGAATACTATGCAAAATATTTAGATTTGAACTATATAGTTGCAATATGTTTGATGTGTACATCTGCAATTTTGCATTATATGTGTCAGATTATAAATTTTCATTTATGTGATTATGGATTTTCCTTTATGTCATTATGAATTTTTTCCTTTATGTCATTATGAACTTACAGTATGTACTTATGAATTTTATGATATTTAGATTGTGAATTATATGTGTCAGATTATGAATTTTCCTTTATGAGTTTATGAATTTTCCTTTATGTGATTATGAATTTTCCTCTATGTGATTATGAATTTACAGTATGTACTTATGAATTTTATGCTATTTAGATTATGAGAATTATGTGTCAGATTATGAATTTTCCTTTATTTGATTATGAATGTTCCTTTATGTGATTATGAATTTTCCTTTTTGTCATTATGAATGTTCCTTTAATGTTATGTAATAATGAATTTACAGTTATAATTGACAACTATACATTCATAATCTCATAATAGAAAGTTCATAATTGCATAACAGAAAATTCATAATATGGTAGTTGAAAATTCATAAATCAATATGATCCATATGTAACCTGAATTAAGAGTAATAGATTTTATATTCACAGGTGCAAAATATCTGTGCACATTACAAAATGAGAGATTCTTAATCTAGGGTACCAACAGTCAAAATTTCAAAATGAAGTATTGAAAAAATTAATGCTTCATGTTCACAACATTTTCAAACACCAAAAACAGTATAGTTTCATTTCTTCTTTGAGAGCTCCTTTCCTGCCTTCATAACCCGTGATCTTTCAGTGTTCCTACCACATGTGATAATGTTTGACGCATATTTAGCTCTTAGTTCCCAAATGAAGTCAGCCTTAAAAAAAACATTAAAATAATCAGTTTAATGGGATGTTAAAAAACAAAAAAAAAGTAAATCTAAGTTGAAATTAATATATGTTATACTCTTACATTTACACGGGTGTTTCTCCTGAACCCACTATTCCAATCTTGAACATCCCCCTTGTACGATTCCATGTGTCGCATGACATATATGCCACAGTCAATGACATTGTCAAGCTCCTTCCAGTGAAGGGCCAAGTGTGATACAGGAAGCTTTTGTATCTTGGATAGTAGAGGTGATTTCTCTGCAGTCAAGTACTCCTTTAGAGCAGTCATCTGGACAAAAATCAAACTAGTGTCATAATGATTCATAGGAAATGTGTAACAAATGATTAGAAGTTCAAGTTTAATGTTAAGTTACCAGTAGATTGGGGAAATCTTGATATTTGTCAATTTTTGTAACACCAGGAAGCAGGGTCTTGTTGTCTATGATTTCAACACTTTTTGTGATGGTGTTAATGCACATAATAAAGTAGTGTCCGTGTCGAAGCACGGGGAAAAATATCTAATGTCAAAAGAAGAAGAAGTTAGAATAGAGAAGAAAAATGTCATTACTAAATAAAAGTTGAAAGTGGGTAATTATAAATTACCAGATCAGCATCATTGATGTCAAGATTTCCAAATTTGGAAATTTCATATTGTAACCGCTCGTTGAAATTTTCCTTCCGCTTTTGAAGCGGAAGATCCTTCATCCACTGTTCAGTCGGGTCAAATTGTAGCTAAGAGGAAAAAAATACGTATTAATGATAAGTTGTGCAATATGTAATTAGTTACAAATTGTAAAATTTTCTGGTCTAAACTTACATGTACCAACGTGCTAAAATATATGCATTTTGGCTTCCCCAATGCACGTTTTGTGTTGAGGAATGTAAGCCTCAACGCCCATACATCAATGAAGGTGTTAAAAATTTCACCGCTGCTTAGTGTGGAAATCTCTCCGTGTCATAGAGAATTCATCAAAGCTAAATAGAGTTTCACTACAACACCAAAAAAGTTAGATAAATAAGTAAATAAATTAATACATGTTTATAAATGTTAAATATTCATGGAAATAAAAGTTTATTAAATAGTCATATTCAAACATACTCGATTGGATGATTTGCAGAAGCATCCATGAAGGCATAGTTTGATACAACCTTCTCTGTGGCACTAGCATTATGGACAAATGGTGCATTCTTTGTCCAAAAAGGTGATATCAAATTTAGCGGGATGTTTTTGTACTTTCGGATTGGTCTCTTTCGGACAGTGACATCTTCAACATCTGATTCGCTCTCCAGAAAATTCATATCAGAAAATTCATAATTGGATAACTGTAAATTCATAATGGCATAACAGAAAATACATAATTGCATAACAGAAAATTCATAATCTCAAAACTGTAATTTCATAAACTCAGAATAGAAAATTCATAATCTCATAGAAGAAAATTCATAATATAATATCAGAAAGTTAATAAGAGAAACATAGTATCAATAACAGGCATGACATTATGGACATTCAAAGCTGCATAGATAGTGAATAATATCATAACAGAAATAAGTTTGATGGAAATATATTATTTATTTAAGTAGAGGGGGGATGGGGAATGCCGAATAAATCCAGTCATGCTCTACATAATAAGAATATATTGTCCATCAATAACAGTTGCACATAATTCATAAACTCATAGCATAAAATTCATAATCCCATAACATAAAATTCATAATCTCATATAGAAAATTCATAATAACATAACAGAAAATTCATAACCTCAAAACTGTGAATTCATAATATCATATAAGAACATTCATAATTCATAATGACATAACATAAAATTCACAATTTCGTAACTTCATTAGTTTACCTATCAATATCATCAAGGTTAGCAGCAAGTGTAACAGCAGGTGTAGCAGCAGCAGCATCACCAGGGAGATCTTTGGGGAATGGCACCCTAATCAATGGAGTTATTTCTTGGGGTTCAGATGATGAAGCATCAGGGATAGCAGTAGGGGTAGCAGCATGTGTAACAGCAGGTGTAGTAGCAGGGGTAGCAGTAAGGGTAGCAGCATGTGTAACAGCAGGTGTAGCAGCATCAGCAGCACCAGGAGCATCTTTCACAATGTCTTGAACGAGGGTATCCAATTGCTGTTCATCCAACGTGCTTTGCTCTTGTGGTTCTTCAACCAATGGTGCCGGGGTATAAGAAATTCCCAAATCAAATGATGGAGGTTCAAACTCCATTTGCTTGGTGGTCTTTTGAAAAGCTTCAACCAAAGCATCAACGGCATTTGTGAAAGACTCCTGGCCGAAGAAGATGTCATCAAGTTGAGAGGAGGTTGGGGTTGGTGGTCTGTCTATCGTACTTGCCACGGTGATCATGGTAGAAATTCCAGAAAAGGCGGTCTTCATAACATCCACAGGGGCATTTTGTTTGCCAACTTCAGCCATTGCCTCTCCAAACTCCAAGACATCAGCAGTAAGCCGCCGTAGCACTTGTGTGACTCTATCAACACTGGATGGCGGCACAGAGACTCTTGGGACCGTCTGATGAGCATCAGGAACAGCAGGTTGGTTTGAAGTAGAAGCAATAGCATCAGGAGCATCAGGAGCAGTAGGCTTTGCAACACGCGGGATAACTTTCCCTTTACCATATCCACCCGACCTTCTTTCTGCAGAAACTCTTTGTCTTACATGCTTTTTTATCCATGCAGTTATGCTTGGATATGTTCTCTCAACTCTCATCCCTTTGAATTGGACCCGATCAAAGTAGAATAGCTACAATTTTCAAGAAAAAGGGAAAAAAAGTTATAATCATAATTCTATAACTGTAAATTCATAATCTCCTAACACAAAATTTATAATCAAATAACAGAAAATTCATAATACCATAGTAGAAAATTCATAATCCATATGAACAGTATATTTATAATATCATAACTGAAAATTCATAAATCTATAAATGCAAATTCATAATAGCATGATAGAAAATTCATAATCTGATAACAGAAAATTTATAATTGCTTAAATGAAAATTCATAATCTATTAACAGAAAATTCATAATCAAATAACAGAAAACTCATAATACCATAGTAGAAAATTCATAATCCATATGAACAGTATATTTATAATATCATAACTAAAAATTCATAATATCATAACTGAAAATTCATAAATCTATAAATGCAAATTCATAATAGCATGATAGAAAATTCATAATCTGATAACAGAAAATTTATAATTGCTTAACAGAAAATTCATAATCTATTAACAAAAAATGCATAATCTCATAAGCTCAGATAATCACACTAAGACAATGAATGCAATAAAGACATTTGATGTGTAACTAGAATTTACCAGTATGAATGTCAACGGTCCAGTAAAAAAGCCTTTACTTTTTTTCTTGTACTTCTCAATGGATTTGATAAGAGAGTTGTAGGTGTAGCTACACCAGTTGTATTCCTTTATTTCATCAACATTTACCAAAGAGTTGAGTATTCTATGGTTGCAGTCGCGTGTTTGAAATGCTCGCATCATGCACGAAACAGTCAAGACCATGAAGTCCCTTTTAAACTCTTCACCATAATCCCCTCTGATAACAATCACATCCCCCATTTTGGTTGTGATTGGGGAACCAATTTTAATATTCCATCGTGTCCTCCAACTTTGTAACAAAGCTCTGTACTCTGGTCTTCCTTGTTCATCATACTTTGGGCCCTCAACAACCACCTTTTCTCCCCGTGGAATGCCAAGAGTGTACTCTATGTCCTCTTCCTCAACAGTGAGCTTATCATTCTCCAATTTGAAATGTGTTTGGTAAAGCTCAAAGTTGTCAAGCAAATACTAAACTAACTGTGAATCACTTGTGCATATCTGAAGGTTCAACAGGGTTCCAAAACCAATATCACGCACAGATTGTTTTTGTTCTGGCGTTAGTTTCTGTACAAAGTTGAACATGGTCTTTCGCCCCATTCGCGTGCTGAAGTAGGCAGTAGCACTCCCTTCTGCATCATTATCTGCCTGTTCCCCTTCCCCAATGGCTGCTTTGCCCTTATGCCTATCATTTATTTGTTTTGACCTTTTTTCTCTTATTACTTCATGCTCCGCAAGCTGCTGCTGGGATGGTTCATCAGATTGCGAATCGAGTACGGCCCTTGTTGTTCTTTGTCTCTTGGCTTTTGTTTTAGATTTGACCACGGTGTTCTGTTCCTCTGCAGCTTGAGAGGGTTGTGATGCCTCTGCAGCTTGAGAACTCAAAATTGCCCTTGTTTGTGAACATGTTCTTTTACGCGTAGCAGAGTCCATTGCTTTTATTAAAAACATTAGAAAGCAATTAATTCATATACAACATATAATATAACACAAAACTGACATGAGTTTGATGGAAATATATTCTTTATTTCAGTAGAGGGGGATGGGGAATGCCGAATAAATTCAGCCATGCTCTACCGAAAAGAATATATTGTCCATCAATAACAGTCACACATAATTCATAATATCATAACATAAAATTCATAATATCACAAAGAAAATACATAACTGCAGAACAGAAAATTCATAATCTCAAAAATTGTAATTTCATAAACTCACAATAGAAAATTCATAATCTCATATGAGAAAATTCATAATCTCACACAGAAAATACATAATCTCATATCAGAAAATTCATAATATCAAAACCGTAATTTCATAAACTCACAATAGAAAATTCATAATTTCATATGAGAAAATTCATAATCTCACACAGAAAATACATATTTGCATAACATAAAATACATAATTGTTCAACAGAAAATTCATAAGAGAACAGAGTATCAATAACAGTTGTGACATTATGGACATTCAAAGCTTGCATAGATAGTGAATAAACAGCAGTAAAAACAATCTAAGAATCAATTCATAATGGTTAATCTACACATACATAATGTTACAGATATACATTCATAAGTTCATAACATTACATTCAAAACCCCATTTATAAATTTCAAAATCTGTACACAGAATACAAAAACCCTAAATTATAAACTCATCAGGTACAAAATACATGTAAGACAAGTGAAGCAACGTTGAGAATGAGCGATGGAGAGGTTGTCTCTTTTGATAACTACGGGAGGACGCGAAGTTTTGTTCAAGAAATGCGAGAATAGGGAAATGGAGCACGAGAGTAGAGGGAATGGATGTGGAACAGAGAGTTCGAGAATGATCGCAGGAAATAGCGTTTGGCATGTGCATCCCTTGGAAAATAACTTCCCAAAAAAAAAAAAAGAGGAAGTCATTTTCCCCCCAAAACATACCTATTTTCCTTTGACTAATGCATCATTTTCCATTGACCTCATTTTCCACCTTTTTGCCAAACACTGAAAACTCGGAAAACATTTTCCGGAAGTAATTTTCCATATTTTCAAACGCACCCTAAATGATATTATTTGACTATATTTTATGAATCAAAAGATATTGAGGCAAATGTGAAAAACAATGAATTGAAGTAGTAGGTGATTTTTGAAGAATTTATTAAGCTCGCTTTGAATGAGAGAATGCCTATAACCAGAAGACTATATGTTGTACCGCGTGGACATGCAAGATTATTATTTATAGCAACTCAATATTTCCAATTGTATTAGTTACAAATACCAAGGGTCTCCCCTATCTTAAATGAATGAATCTACACACTTTTTGGATCCAATTAGCATATGAGGGATACTTTATTACCTTCTATATCATTATAATATTTAGAACTGGGTCATATTTACTTCTTCTTCTTGTGTCATAGTACATAATGTTCACCGAGTTACCCGTATCTACAAGCACATGGTCGATGGACGATTACATAATTGATCTCTACTTTGATCACCAGGGCATCCCGGTGGGGGAGGGGGCCGTCTAGTAGGTCGTCTTCGGTGAAGGTGATGGGTTCCCTCCTTAGCCTCTTCTCGTGCAGGGGTTGCACAACCTCGTCTACGTAGAGGCTTATCGCCCACTTCTTCCTCTCCGCTGGCACGTCTCCCCCCTTTGGTCCCCCAAAGATGACATGAATGGCCTGCTTATTTTGGGGGTGGGGGTCGTTTAGCCCATTATCTTCCTCATCGGTATGTTGGCCGAGCTCTCTCTTGCGTGGTGCTGAGGTGGATGGCCCGGAGCCACCGCCCTTCTTCCACACATTGCTCAGACCTTGGCCCTGCCCCGACCTCTTCAAGAACTACTCGAGGTAGCCCCGCTGTGGATGCGCTCCTCTATTTGGCGCTTAAGGAGTATACACTAGTCTGTATCATAGGGTATACCTTTGGTCCCCCAAAAATGACATGAATGGCCTGCTTATTTTGGGGGTGGGGGTCGTTTAGCTCATTATCTTCCTCATCGGTATGTTGGCCGAGCTCTCTCTTGCGTGGTGCTGAGGTGGATGGCCCAGAGCCACCGCCCTTCTTCCACACATTGCTCGGACCTTGGCCCTGCCCCGGCCTCTTCAAGAACTACCCGAGGTAGCCCCGCTGTGGATGCGCTCCTCTATTTGGCGCTTAAGGAGTATACACTAGTCTGTATCATAGGGTCTACCTTTGAGGATATCTTCATGCACTCCCCCGGGTATTCCATGATCCCCTTGTCGTGCACATGGTCTAGAATGGTGTTAACGGGCTACGTCAGCAATGTGAGGAAACACAAGGGGGTCAGCCTAGGCCCCTTAGCGTGCTCGCAGTATGGCATTCCTCCTGGGGTGCTTTGTCTTTTCGACCCCTCCCCTCCTCGTCCTCCTCATTCTTCCTCCTCTCTGCCACATCCGCGTATGCAAATCATAATGCCCAGTCCATCAGTTCAATGTAAGTCTTGGGAGGGTACTGGATGAGGTCGCGGTGGAACGTGCCAGACCTTACATTTTTTTGTGAAAATTGTTATGGCTAACTTATCATCAAAATTTTCGACCCCCATCGCCTTTTTTTTCCAATTGCTAAGGATTTCAACCAGGGTCTCCGTGCTCCTCTGCTTAAGGTAACACAGGTCTGCAAACTGGTTCTTCTTTTGCATGTTGCTTGCGAAATATAACAGGAAACGTTTAGTGAGGGCGGAAAATGTGAAAATAGACCCCTCTGGTAGAGACCCGAATAAGTCTTGGGCTTGACCGTCCAAAGTCGTGAAGAAACCCCGGCACATAATGGCAGTGTTGGCCCCGATCATCAGCATGGCAGCCCAATACCTAGTGAGATGAGCCCGCGGGTCTGTCGTCACCGAGTACGCCTTGATTGTTGGAAATTGGATGTCCTTGCCGAAGAGCTATTCCATGATGGCCTTTGTGAATGGGGTGGACAACATATCTTGGGGCTCTGGGGACTTATCCCTCTCGTCAATATTCCTTTGAAGTTCATCCATCCGTCTCTAGAGCAAATCAACCTCGTCACGATGGGACATCGGGGCTCGGCTATTGGTTTCACCCCCAACAGTTCGACCCGAGAGGCATGCTTTTGTCGCGGTTGGGCTCGACGGCCTTCGTGAGAATGACTCCTCCACCGAGGGTCCGTTTGCAGTTAGCTTCGACATTAGTCTATCTTGGGCCGTTATTGCAAGTGGCCAACCGCTCCAGGGCGGACCTGGCTTGGATTGGTTGATCCCTACTTACTTCTCAATGCCTTTGTCGATCTTGGCTAGCACCACCTCCACCTCATCTGTCTGAATGTCGTGGTGAGTTAACCTCCCCCTTGGCTTGAGTCCTTAGGGCTCATGGTGGTCGGGTGGTCGGCCCAACGCACTCCTTACCCTCAAGGTGGGTGGAGTGGAGGCCGACGCCCCTTGGGAGGCCTCAGGGCCGAGTAGGAGGGGGGGGGGGGGCTTGAACACCTCCTTGGAGCCCCTCCACGAGGCAGGTTAGTGAGGTAGCGACTTATCGGATGGCGACCAACCCCTCTTGGAAGCCCAGGGCCGGAGGGGGGAGGGGGGAATCGACCCGTCGTTGCGGTTGTTGTTGAGACGATTGTGAGATCTAAACATGATCTAACTATACAGAGAATAATCTACGAGAAACTTAACTCGTAGTAGCGGAAGCGGAAGCACTCTAGATCTCTAGCCATGGTTGATATCCTGTTTGTATTGCCTCTTGAACAGTAGATCTGCAGAATAGGGTTAGCCGTTTTGTCTCATACTTGACTCAGAACCCTAGATGGTGTATTGGTATTTTCTGAGCAGTATGAGTACCATATAATGAATCATGTATCTTGTATCCCATCAATACAAGCTTTATATAGGTACATTGGTGGAATAAGACTTAAACCTAAATGTCCAGTCCAACCAATTACTTAATGGGCCTAGTCCACTTGCACTACATAAGTAAGATCCATAATATATAATATATATATTATACGGGAAAGTCTTATAGTATCCCACTTGGTGCAAGTACTAGCAAATTCTCATCAAAGAACAAAACACACGAACCATATTAATATGTCCTCTACTGAATAATTGAGTAATATCTCCTATGATCACATGCATTTTTGATTCCCCAACTTGAATCCTTTATGAACAAACCCAATGTTTATTCTTGGTACCTTAAGGGATGCTTCTCAAAATAAAATATATATGCGCAACTTAAGAGAAAATCGTCCAAATTGTACAAAAGAGTACACTATATGATCTCTAATATCCTTAAAAGCATGCCTTAAGTAGAGATCTCTAAATGTTAGCATAATGCTAACTATATTCTATGACTTCTTTATAAGTTAACATAAGCACTACCTCTAACGGCTAAGAGCTTGGAGTTGACACGTCTGTCACTCCCACTCATCAAAATAGTCAAAAGATAGTCAAGTCACAGAAGCATTCCAATAACTTAGACAATAAACCAAAAACTCTAAGTCCATAAATTTGGAATCTTAAACATACACCATAACTTCCCAAATAATCTTAAGGTCCACCTCAAAATGAACTGAACATTATGAGTCTTACTTTTATGTTTCTCAAAATTGTCTTGAGCCTTACAAACCAAAATGGCCCAGGATCAATTTTGAAGAAACTAAAGACTATTAAATGCTGAAGAATTTATTACTTAACAGTGCACCACAAGTTATATGTTTTGTTCTAATAAACTCCTCAATATTGTTACAACATTTTCATAAATATGTTGCTAAACCAATATGAATTTATATGAACGAATACAATATTAATACTTGTGGAATCTTTTGGACTTATTGTTTGGCATACAATCCAATATGGAATGTATAAAGCCAATTAAATCCAAAATATTTAGTGGAGTATCTTAATGATCATTTTTCTAATTGATCACTCCCACTGATTAAGATATTCTTCTGCGAAATTAATGATATACGTACTCATAATTGATTTGACCAACTAATTGATGAAGATATAATTCCCCACCATTAGTTGGGCGTACTAAATAATCAATTTTTTTGTTCCAATTAAAGTCCAACTAAATAATGAAGATATTAATTCCCCACCATTAGTTGGACATACTGAAGTAACAAAATACACTTTCTAAAACCATTTTTTGAATTTGGCTTGAAAGATACATTTTTATTATTATTGGAATTCAAAAGAGGTATGTCGTCAAATCACGTAACTTACTACTGTTAGTCCGAAGAACCGAGCAAGAATCGTGGATCAATTAATAAAAGTGGCTAAATTTTGGGAAGTGACTGAATACATGTTTTGCCAATGCAAATCATGAAACTTAGAATTATAATTGAACTAAATTTATAAATTCTAAGAAATTGTGATAAAATTATTATCTAATGGGTTAAAGGATTTGTTGACATAAAACTTGCATGTGGGCTAAAGTTTTAATTCTATTAAATCCAATTAAAACCCTTACGATAATATTTTATCTCAATTGCTAAATGGACAGAAGAATCTAGTGACATAAAACTTGCCTGTGGGCTAAAGTTTTACTCAATTAGATCCAACTGAAATTTTATGATGAAACATTATCAAATAAGTTGAAGAATCAAGCGACATAAAACTTGCATGTAGGCTAAAGTTTTACTCAATAAGATTCATTACAACTATTATGATAAATGCTTAAGGAATCATGTTCCTTTCCTTAATCCCTGTGGGTAAATTAAGAAATATGATTAAAAATTTACATCTTAAAATTAAACTTTATGATAGAGATGTGAATTATTACAAATAACCATAAAGTAAATAAAATTGATTTATTTCTATCATCACTGATAAAACTACTAAACTACATTCCGATACATAATTGCCTGTGGGCTAAATTATGATTGTAGTCCAGTATTTCATACTGATTAACTATACAAATTTAACGAAATTGCCTGTGGGCTAAATTCCATCATATTGTTACATACAATTAATCACAAATGATATGTCCAAAACTGTATGTGATCAAGATAAACTGCTTAATATATAATTTTAACTGATTAAGGATGTTGTTGCTACTCCCCGACTCATTAAAATTATAAGATCACTAGACAATTATCACTGCCATCTTTATGTAATTTAAACCTTAGACAATTTTAGTAAATTAAAGATGATATGGCTACTCTTTAATTAATCTAAAATTGTAATCACTTGGCAAAAGGGGAATTTAAAGCCTAACAAACAAATTAAACCAACACATGATAGACAATTATTAGGTATACTCCCAGGAAAGTTGGTCGAGACGAAGCTCGGTTAAATACCAACTCCTTAGACAGAGTAGCGTCGCAAGGGGACTAGTAGCAACAAGGCTTTTAAGCCAGGGCCATAGAACTAGTATTCCTCCCCAAGAAACTTCCCTAAGTCATGCGTTTTCATGTTTGAAGTAAAATCGTTAGGAAGATCTAAAGATTGTAGATTCACATATGGATAAGGCTTTAAATTGATGAACTAAATTAACGGATTAAACGTGCTTAAATTCAGGCACTACCGCAACTAAAGTTTATGCATTAGTCTAACTTAAGTATGAACTAATATAATTCCATTCTAAATTTATGCATTTCTAAAGGCATAATAAGACAAAATTGCCTAATTTAAAACATAATATTATGCTTAGGACAAATATGCATAAAAATAAACATTAAACTCATATATTCCAGACAAATTGCATAACCTAAAGCAATTTACAATATGAGATTTCAATAATTTTGAAATTTTAAATTGTAAGCCCA
Organism: Ipomoea nil; assembly: GCF_001879475.1. Lineage (NCBI taxonomy): Eukaryota > Viridiplantae > Streptophyta > Magnoliopsida > Solanales > Convolvulaceae > Ipomoea > Ipomoea nil. The sequence goes on along the minus strand of NW_017619385.1, from coordinate 2,131,610 downwards.
TGACAATATGTTTTAATGCATAAAGATCAAATTTATGAGAAATAACTGAATTCACAAATTATAACAATATCAAACAAAAAAGGATATGTTGTCATTTGTAAATCAAAATCTCACAAAACAATTGCATAATTAAACTCAATATTATGCACTTAATGTGATCAAATGCATAAAACAATCTAAATAGTATGAAATCACACCAAATATTAATTTATTCATACTTAATCAAATATGGGCAAAAAAGCATTAATCATAATTCAAAGACTGAATGAATTATGGAATAAATGTACAGTAATGGCAATAGTCAGTTGCCTAAAAAAAATTTCTTATCTGAAGCATTGCCACATAAACATAATTGAAAACAAATTCAGGATTCCTAAATAAACCATAATAATAATGTTATCATTAAAATATTAATGGTAATAAATAACCTTATAATCACCATTAATATTTGGTAATAACAATCATAGTATGGTAATATACCTTCTTTAATATTTCCATTTTCCTTAAGGAAATAAAATGTGGCAATTTCAAAATTATAGCAATCAAACTATAACTATAGCACTAATTACCAATAAATAATGATAAAAACTTAATGACTAACCTTAATGATGCAAACCGCATCGCCCATAGTGCTAAAATTCTCCCATCTTCACCGTCAGTAACCTCAATGCAACGTCCAATTGTACGTAACAATAACCACCAAATAGGTAATCTTTCCAAACATAATAGATTACCAAGCAATAATAATTATTATGAAAGGTAATAAACGAGATTACCCCCTCAACTTAATAACAGTTATTAATAATGCCAATTATTAACTATAATAAAAGGCAAAACTGTAACTAAGGGAATAACGAATGCTGATCTCATATTCCCACATAATAATTAATCAAGACTATAATGTCTTTTAGGGAGACTGAAGTTATGGTAATAATCAAATTACCGGCAATATACCAACTATATTGCTTACTATATTATTTAAAGGAATTAATATTATTGTTAAGGCCTTGAAAACTATTGATAGATTAAAAATATATATATAATAACTTTAACAATAATTGTAATTCTTAATGGCCAAAATAACAATTATAATCCTTAAATTCTTAATGGCTCATAAACAGATCCAAAATAATAATTATAGCACTTAATTACTCAAATTAGACCCATAAACTCAATGGTCCAAGTGAGTTATGACATGGATATAAAATGGTCTAGTACTGAAATATATCCAAACTTAATATTATTACCAACAATAAATACCATTAACAAAATATGGTAGTCCGTAATAATTAGGACTTAGTGAACATGTTATGCATAATAATTAATATTATTACCATAATAAACATGTTATAAGTCAAACTAAAATGGCTATAATTAACATTAAATATCACTCAATAATGGTGGGATCCAAACTTTAATGACCCAATATAGGTCACAAATAGCTTGTTCAAAATAGATATTGGTTTTAAAGTCCCAAGTGAAATATAGGATTAAAATATGCCCAAAATTAAATGGGTAACCAAAACAAGCTATCTTAATAGGCTATAATATCCAAAATTAGCCTAAGGATCCAAAATTGAATAATATTAATATAGAGACTATAAATTAATAATATGCTATATCCAACCTTAATATATGCTTTTCTAAATGTACAATTATAATAGAATAATTTATGAATATACAAAGCATGCTTGGATTTTGCATATTAATATAATATTAACTCATAAATATCCTAAACAAATTGCAATACTTCAAGGCAATTTAATATAACTTCAATATTAAATTAAAATTCACATAGCAATTCAATACTTAATATTTGCTCAAAAATTGAATAATAATTTAATTATAGATTAATGCCAAAATTAAGAGCAACTAAAGGGCATTAATTTTTTTAAAAAATTATGCAATTACTTTATATTTACCATTTGCCAAAATAATATACAATATTAATTAGGTAATATTAATATGGAAATAATAAACTTAATAATTACCACTTACCAAAATTAATATGTAATTACTAAATGATGGCAAATAAAATATATGGTAAAAATAATATAAGTAAATTGCATTTTTAATAAGGAAATTAGCCTTATTAGTTTACGGCTTACCATCCAGTTGTCCGTCTCTTCCAACACATCATCGGGAAACTTGCGCCATCACCGGCGAGGAGCAGGGAAGAAGCAGCGACAACTGGACCGGGATGCAACCATGGAAGCCGGCTAACAGCATCGTGCTTCCGTGCCTGACCATCGCCAACCAAAAGAAAGCCGGTGCGCAGCTTTCTAGATCCGGTTGCCATTCCACAGGGTCTCTCACGGTACTGCTGCTGCGAATGGAGGTGGAGGAGACGCCGCTGGAGTCTGAAGCTGCACAGTGGTGGAGCACCTTCGCCGAAACCCAGCCCGCATCCTTCGTCTCGCCTCACCGCAGCACCAAGCCGCAACGCCCATGAACCAGTCGCGGAGTAAGCTACGCCTGAAGGAGGAGAGGAAGCCAGGCGTCGCTTCACCGCTGGAAACCAAATCGCCGTCGTTCCTCCGGTGCAACGCTAGCTTTGCCGCCGTCGCCCTCTCATTGCAGCGCCAAGCTCCTCGCTGTAACGCCATCCACCGCCGTTGTCCACCGTCCGCGACTCCAAATCGCATCCTCGACAGCGACCGGAGGGGAAAGCCACCGGAAAAAAAAGGAGGCCACGTATCTCTCGTTTGCCGGCAGAAAAACCAAAAAAAATTCGAAATTAGAAAAATAAGAAATTAAATTTCTTAATGCCAAAATAATAATAATATTTTAGCAATCCAAAAATCATATACAAAATCTTAATGTATATGAAAAATAAATATTGTTTTTAGGCAAGACAATCAACCAGGTAGAGATTGATAGAGGCTCTTGATACCAAATGTGAGATCTAAACATGATCTAACTATATAGAGAATAATCTACGAGAAACTTAACTCGTAGTATCGGAAGCGGAAGCACTGTAGATCTCCAGCCATGGTTGATATCCTGTTTGTATTGCCTCTTGAACAGTAGATCTGCAGAATAGGGTTAGCCGTTTTGTCTCATACTTGACTAAGAACCCTAGATGGTATATTGGTATTTTCTGAGCAGTATGAGTACCATATAATGAATCATGTATCTTGTATCTCATCAATACAAGCTTTATATAGGCACATTCGTGGAATAAGACTTAAACCTAAATGTCCAGTCCAACCAATTACTTAATGGGCCTAGTCCACTTTCACCACATAAGTAAGACCCATAATATATAATATATATTATACGGGAAAGTCTTACAACGATCGCTTAGGTTCCCGCTCAACCTCACGGAAACGGCTTGTTGTCTATTAGCGGTCTCGTTGAGGCCGTTTTCGCTCAGGGTGACACGAGTGTTGTGAGAATCGTTTGAATTACGTGAGTTGGATCTCGACCTTGCCATAATTAGGGAATAGCACGTTCGAACTTGTATGTCGAGCTCTCAATGAAAGAACCAATGATGGATTTAATTAATGCGGGTGGTATGAATTATTAAACCCGATCGGCTTGAGCCACATCCGGCTTAGGGTTCGACCGTAGTGCGAAACCCCGTAAAAATTTAATTGAAAAACTATTTTGTATACTTATTTTCTACTATAAATTTATTTTCAACTAAACATATTTTCAAAACAAAGGATATTTAATGACTTTGAACGACGACACATCTGTTGTTCGTTATCATTATTATGAAGAGTTGGATGATTTTCTACTCGATTTGATGATTCAACCTTTTGCCTCTACACACACATATATAATGAAAAAAAATTAGCAAGGCCGAGCTGATTGGGTTAACTCAACCGAAATGGACGAGTTAACTTGACTAAGTTAGACGCTAGGCGGCCAAGTAAGCCGAGTTAGGCGCTAGGCGAACGCTTAGATGGCCGGTAGGGATGACAACGGAGCGGGGCGGGACGGCTCCCCGTCCCCGTCCTCGAAACCCTGACCCCGTCCTCGTCCCCGAAACCCTGACCCCGTCCCCGCCCCGTCCCCATCTCCAGTGGGAAATTAAAAATAGTCCTCATCCTCGTTCCCACGGAGAATTTGTCGGGGACGGGGGATCAACTCTTAGTCAAAATCTAAATTTAGTGTAACTTTTATTTTTAGAAAATAAAAACTTAAGTCTTAATATATATATATATATATATATATATATATATATATATATATAGGGTTGCATTCCAATACAAACCCCCTTAAAATACAAACGTGCGGACATACTCTAGCCACAAGATGTGATTAGATCAATGGACTAGATGAAGGCTGATTACTACCACACGGATTAACAATTACTGAAGATAAGGTTAATATAGGGAATGCACCAACCTCTTAAACGAAAGCATATTAATCATAAAAGGAATAGAATGCACTGGTATGCTATGCTACGAACAAGGAAGTTCAAAGTGCGTAGGATTTGAAGACATCCCATCACTGCCACCGAAAACTTGTGTACGAACGGACAAAATTACGACGCCATACCGGACGAAACTAAAATCAATTACGAACAGTCAAAATTGCAACCGACCGTGGACGACAGAATAGAACCCATTCAATTCGACGCCATACCGGAATCCATGGAGGCTCTGAACCCAGGTACGTACACCGTATATCGTTTGAATAGGGCCATGCTCAAGATTCAATTTTTTGAGCGAACTCTGTTGAATGGAGTGCTAATTAATGGGTGTTATAATAAATGATAATCCACATGATCACGCAATCCTATGGTAGGCATATCATTTTGTGAACTAAATTTTGGGGAAAAACAATACGGGGCAGCATGATGTGGTGAGGTCTGCACGGCCGTATCTGGGCTACACGATGCACACAGAACTAGGTTTTAATGCACACAGGACGCCATAGTTTGGTCACACGTGCTTACACTTATTTTTTTCTTATACTGTACATAGCGTTAACAGTGCTGACATCGGCATACAAGTGTTCTATTATTTGACCAAAAATCCCTTCTCTGACTTATAGGATCACAACACAATAGAGACGAAGCAACGGAGTGCAACATGGTAGTATTACCCGATGGAACGAAGCAATGGTTACCGAACTGCAAAAGCGAAAACACCCCATACATTGGGCAAGAATTTGCATCACTAGAAAACGGAGTAGACTTCTATGGGGCATACGCAGCCATCGCCAGATACGATATCCGACACGGGACGAAGCGATGGAACAGGGCAGGGGCAGTCCATATAAAATATATTTTATGCTCACGGGAAGGATACAAGCCCAAAAAGATGAGTAGTAGCAACAAAGGAACCACCACCTCACCGAAGAAAAGGCGCCGGCTATCAACTCGTGTTGGTTGTAATGCCCGAATCGGGTTCACAAGGCACAAAAGCGGTAGCTACACAATCCATGCACTTGAGCTATGGCACACACACTACCTATGCTCTGACATTGGGAGGCCATTTCTTAAAATAAATAGGAAGCTAGATATTGGACACAAAATATTCGTAGCAAACTGTGCAAGGGCAAACATTGGTTCCACAAAATCATGGAGGCTATACAAGGAAATGGTTGGAAGTTTTTCAGATATAGGAGCAACATCCACCGATTTCTGCAATTTTAGAAGGGACTTGTTGGCATATATTGCTGGAGCAGATGCACAGATGGTAGTAGAAGACATATACAAAAATAAAGAGATGGAACCAGACTTCTACTTTGATTTTGATCTCAACGAAGACATGGAGCTATGCAAGCTTTTTTGGGCAGACACGATATCCCGGAAGAATTATGCATGTTTTGGCGATGTGATGTCATTCGACGCAACTTACAGCACAAACAGGTACACATCCCAACAATTAAAATAATTTAATTTAATAAAAACTGTTTGTGTACATGCCCATTTAAAACTGTATGATCATGTCATTTATTTTTCTTTAACAATGGGGGTGGGAGTGGCCGAACCTGTGGTTATGGAGCCAAATATGTTGAGTGCACGGCTATGCATGTAAGTGTGCATGGGGATCTATACACCTGAATTGCACGCGACTGACTTACAATTATAATGAATATCCACTGGACTAGAGCATGATAGTCGGCTACATACAGTATGCATGGGTAATAAGCATGAGCTACTTTTGATACCACTAACCGTATGGGTGCTTGGAATTAAATGTTAAACTGGGTAAAGGGTGCAGTGTGCACTCGTATGAATCCCTGTGTGCATGGCAGTACTACCATGGTTCCAAAAAACAATTGCTAACTGTGGTAGGAATCATCAATTTTGTAACTGTTTTACGTATTTCTGTCTGCAAAGCTGTTATTATGATTATACGCGTGTGCACTTATTACTTTACAACATAAACCATGCAGATACAAGCTCGTATTTGTACCGTTTACAGGAGTCGACAACCATAAACAGAGCATTACATTTGGGGCAGGCCTCATTGCAAGAGAGGACGTGGAGTCGTACGAGTGGCTATTAAAAAACTTCAAAACCGCGATGGGCTATACACCAAGATGTGTTATTACAGATCAAGACCCTGCATTAAAGGTCGCAATACCTAACATTATGCCGGAAACAAGGCACCGATTCTGTATGTGGCACATCATGGAAAAAGTGGGGGACAAGGTAGGGAATGCACTAGCAAAAAACATGGAGTTTAGGAAGGCACTGAACAATGCAGTATGGGACGAAACTTTAAGTGTAACTGCATTCGAATTGAAATGGGAAGAGGTAATGCAGGGGTACAACCTTGTTCAACACCGGTGGTTTGATCAAATGTACAAAGCCCGTGCATCATGGATACCTGCATATTTCCAAGATATATTCATGGGGGGACTACTCAAAACAACATCACGGTCAGAATCAGAGAACAGTTATTTTGGCAAATTCACCAATCACCACAACAGCTTGGTAGAGTTCATAATGCAATACAACCGCGCCACCGGAGAACAAAGGTACCACCAAAAACAGCTGAACGCCGAGGGCGAAAGTTCATTCCCTGAAACCAAAACCCCATTGGCCATAGAACGCCAAGCTACTGCAATGTACACCAAAAACATATTCTACGACTTCCAGGAAGAAATATGGGAAGGAAGCTTCACATGCAAAATCACATGCAAGATAAATGATGATGGGGGTTACAAGTACACTGTTCATGAAACGGGGGGAAATATATTTGAGGTAACGCACGAAGAATCTACTAAAAGAACAGAATGCAATTGTAACAAATTCAACAGAGTATGACTATTATGTAAGCATGTGTTGGCCGTGTTCAAGAACGAAGGCGTGGAAGAAATACCAGGATGTTATATTGTTCCCCGATGGACTAAGAGTGCGTGTGCACAGCCAATGTACAATGTTGTGTGGAAAGCATGCAGTAATACACAGGGTGGGAATGAATTATGAACAATTGCCAACCAACTTTGGAATGAGTTCTACAACTGCATGGGATTGGCTAATGGATGCCCAAATGAAATGGATATAATTTTATCAACAATGCAAGAACTTAAAGGGAGGTTACAAAGCGCCAGACAACAAACCAGAGCAAGCACCACCCCACAATCAGTGATCGAATCAATACTAAACGCCACTGCACCTGCCGAGATCCAAATCAAACCACCAAGCGTTGCAAAAAACGAAGGTAGTGGGAAAAGATTAAAAAGCAACAAAGAGAAAGCAACTGAAAAAGGGAAGAAAAAGGTGAGGACATGCGCTACCTGTGACCGGCCGGGGCACGACAACAGGAACTGTCCAGAAAGAAAAGCCCTACCAGACGAGTAGCCCGTTTGTATTTTACATCACTATGAATACTAGCTCATTTGGAAATTCAATTAAATAGTTGTCAAAGTTTAGATTTATACCCATTCTTGGTAATTAGTTTTTTCAGCTATGCACATTATCTACCACCCTTGCACAGGGATACATATTTTATTAATTACCATGTATGGCAATAGACAACTACTTTATTTGTTTTGCTAACGCACACCATCTAATAACAATGTGCACACCCAGTTTAGTCAAGTAGGCAAGACTCGCAGCTATGCACACCATCTACCACAATTGCGCACACACCCAGTTTAGTCAAAATAACTAAGACTCGCAGCTACGCACACCGTATACCATCATTGTGCACACAGAGTTTTCAATAAATTGGCCTTAAACGCTAACCGCCAACCAGTATGCCCATCCAGCTATGCACACTATCTACCGTCACTGCGCACACCCCGATGTTATTATTCCGATCCAGCTATGCACACTATCTACCGTCACTGTGCACACCCCGATGTTAGTAGTTGTCATATACGCTAATAACGAACTACTCACCTCTATGAAAATCATTAAGTTCAAGCCATGTTTGAAATGTATTGAGGTGTGAACGCACAGTATTTAACGCGAATGTGCAACCATGGAATTAACCCGCACCCGGTGGACCAAATTAAACTACCCTAATTTAAAGTGTACCCACAGAAACTAACTTATTTCATTTACATATAAAACTACCCATGGAAACTAATATATTTAATTCAGATATTAAACTACCCTGATTTAAACAAACCAGCTGCCCGTGAAGCATGCAATAAACTACAGTGCACACGGATGAGACCCACAGTGCACACCAATGTACACTAACAACCTGCACGAGCGACAAATTAATTACCAACTACCATAAAAAATAATCATAATAATATCCATGAGCACAATGCATGTACCAGTACAGGCATACACAACCCATAGTTAAGATTCGCAAATAAGATCACCATCGAAAATAATAACACTACTAGGCCTAAAAACTGCAAAAAGGAGGCCAAAATCCAAAACCAAAAAAACTACGAACTAAAACTCCACTATAGAGCCCCTGATACAGACTTCACGGAATGATACGCCCTGGAGATATTTCGACACTTATGTAAATTGAATTCGGAGGTAGTAAGTTCCTTCATATATCGCAACCTCAGCTTCTTGAGCTGCGCAGTGTTACCTTTGGTAAGCCCGCATTTCCATTTGGTAACTCCCTGACCTAAATAACTCTCCATATGACGCATAACATACACGCCACAGTCAATCTTGTTCTTGCCATCCCGCCAGCTCATCTGCATACGCTTCGCATCCAAAAGCTCACACATCGTAAACCTTGCCGGGTCGATGGATTTAAAGAACTCCATAAGCATGTGCAACTACAGCAAAATTCCAAGTGTCGAATGAATACTAAACAAAAAGACACATAACAAAAAGTTAAGCAAGTAAAAGCCTGGTCACACAATCAGACAAGTATAAAAAGTTTGACAAAAACCCTACCAAGTCATCCGGACAATCACCATACTTCAACTGCTTGTTGGACTGAAGCGTCGAATTGTCAATAATCTCAAACCGGATATTACGAAAATCGACGCAAAGAAGAAAGTAGTGTCCCTGGCGCAGGATGAGAAACATAAACTGCAACCAACAACCATGAATGGGTGAAGACATACAATGACTACAAGCAAAGCATCCCACACCAAAAAGTAAAAACAAATCTGGGCTGAGTGCACAAAAGGCAGCCACCGGGTGCACAATAGAACTAACAATAAGGACAAGGAACAGTACACTGAAAAAAGCAGAAAGCCAAACATACCATGTCAACTTCATTAATATGCTGGTAAGGCGTCATCTCAAACTCCCCGTGGAGACTCTCCTTAAACATAACAATCCGCTTATCCAGATCAAGAGAGGTATCCACAACCGTACGAAGCTACAAGAACAATCAAATATGCAAAATCAAAACACATAACCACAAAAAAATACCTTATCATAAGGGTACGGACTAGAAACAAACCGTGGAAATAGTGGATGCAAAAAAAGGGAAGGGGCAGAAGGGGCCCTATACCGCTCACGACAATTCAAAAGACATGCCCACGCATCTACCACGGCAACCTCAACCAACGACCCGGGTGCAAGCGACAACAAATCCCCCCATCGAGCAGCCCTACCACTAACATCGAACAATATATCGTCCCTACAACACACAAAGATAAACAAAAAACACATGAACTAACCATACGAAACAGAATCTGCATAGCAAAAAATAGATTCAGAAACTAACATGTTCGCATCTGCAGCACACAACAACCAATTGCAAATCATTCCCTCATCCGGTTTGTCCAAGTCGGGTAAAGCCATAGAACTCGTGGAACCGGATGCGCCAATATCTAGGCGCGACACCCCCGGAGGACCACCACTCGGCACCCGAGTACCACCCCGACAAGGTTTCAAAGGTGCTTGACACAGAGGGCCGGCAGACCGACACCCAATGGCCTCTCCCGCAGGTATTGATGGCTGCACACCGAAATAACATAATTAAACAACACAAAAAAAAAAACACGCAGCGTGGGATATCGCGCTAAAAGGTTATAAACCCTGGACCATGCGATCGTGCACCCGTGGGAATAGCCAGAGAACAGTGACATACACACCACAGTGAATTAATGTGCACACTGCACGCACGAAAAACAAAAAAAAAAAAAAACACACATACCAAACCATGCTGAACTGGCGTAGCCATCGCAGATTCACCGTGCCCAGGGACAGCACACTCTCCAGCTTGTACTGCAGCACCCCCACCCTACGGTAGACAAAAATTGAACAACACCACATTTCAACAAGTAACTAGATCAAACATAGGCCACATGCAATGTGCACCCACATTAACACTAGTATGCTCACCCCGCCGAGAAGAACCCACATGTTTGCAAACACAAATTGAAACATATCGCTAAGTAACTACGCATAACACATTATACGTACCACCCCAGCAGACACAGGTGTAGCGACCGGATGAGAGGCAGATGCAGGTTCAACAGTCACCGCCAGCCGAGCACCCTCAGAACCAGCCCCATGCTTACCACCATTTGAACCACCCTAACAGGCAAAAACAAAAAATAATAATAACAAGACAATAATGAGCTTAAAAAGTCAAAACAAAAGCAAAAAAACAATTCAAAACCCACGTAATGTAACCACTAAGCCGAATGCACACAAGAAACTAGCCAAACAACCTTATAAAACTAATAAAATCAAAATTGGCAAAATACCCACCACATCAGAATCAAGAATGCCAGTATTTGACGGGACCAAGTCCCGCAACACAGCCTCAATATCACCCCAACCACGATCTGCTATATCCTGCGTAATACCCAGACTGAAGGACGGCATATCATCGGATAACGCTTCACGCTGATTTGCAACAACCACCCGAAGAGACTTGATGGCATCAAAAACCCCTCGAAGCACATCACCACCGAAAGCACCATCCGGCCCTTGCTCCACCAACTCTAACACCTCCCTCGCTATCTTCGTTGTTGTTTGAATTACAACATCACCAAATGTCTATCCAAACAAAAACAAGACAACAAAGCGAATAAGTGCGATTAAAAGCCGCAAAGACATCTTGAATGACAGGTGCACCCGCAGCAAAAGACATGTGCACACTTAAAACATAAACATAAGCAAACCAACAAAAAAAAAAAAAAAAAAAAAAAAACCATATCCTAGGCCCATATTCAACCGGCGGGATATCATCACCTTTATCCCCCGCCCCACACCTAAACCGGGGGCTCAATGCCACCAAGGCCAAACCCTCCACTCCGAATCTCAACGAACTCACGCTGACGTAGCAAAGGTGACGACCACCCACGAAGAGCAGGTACAGACCGAGGGACAACGCGGGCACCATGCACAACCCGATCTACATAAAGCAACTAGAAAAACACCAAAAAGAAATACATGAAAAAATATTACAATATTAGTTGGAACAAATAAAACAACACACAGAACACAAGACAAGAATAGCAACAATACCGTAATGAACTCAGTCGGCCCAAGAAAAAACTTATGCCGACCAGAACGCCACGCAGCCTGCGTCTCAACTAAAGTGTCGACCACAAGCTTGCACCAGTCTAGATCACGGACACTCGACACATCTTCGAAATGATGAAAATACATCTGGTTCGAGTAACCGTTACACATACAACAAACCAGGGACGACAAGACTAACACAAGGAAATGCCGCTTAAACCAGAGTCCACCATCAACGGCATCCACCATCCTCTGACTAATCTCCGCCGCAGTCACCCTGTGCTTCCGCTTATGAAATAGACCCCTCCAATGTTTGAGGGTGTTACTCACCTTAAGCTTATCCCGTGGAACCATCTTAACATGACCCCGTGGAAACCCCAAAATCAAGTCGACATCACTCTCATCTACAACCAATGATCTCCCACCCCCAAGATCAAATGACTTTGACTGCGAATCAAAATTAAATAGTAACCATCGCAAAAGACGCGGTGGAACGTCCACAATGTTGAACTCAAGCAACGCCCCAAACCCGAGCTCCCGAATGTCAGCCTTCTGTTGAAAGCTAAGATCCTTCAAGGCATTTACCAATACCGCCGTTTGTCCCCTCATTTTCGCCCTAGGATACAACGCATCCTCCTCAACGGTCAACTCATACTCGGGAACATCCTCCTGCGGTGGCTCTTGCTGAAACCTGGAATATACCACCCTAGGCGGGGGCGACGCAAAATCACTATCGCCATCAGATACTCCAGAAAGACCCGCATCCGATTGTGCGCACCTAGACGTTTTAGCTGCAAAAAGAACAAACACAAACAAGCATATGACCCACCAACCATTCCAAACTAAAAATTAAAATGACAACAAAGGACACATACTACGTGCCATATAAACACTGAACTTCGCCACACCCCTCAAGCAGCAGTGCACACATATGCAGTCAGCAGTGCACCCAGCGGATGAAAAACAAAAACGCATACCCACCATTTATTTAAAATTTGCAGACTGCACAAAACATATTTGCAGTGCACACATATCCAGTAAGCAGTGCACCCACAAGAGGGAAAAAAAAAAAAACTTCACCATATTTTATTTAAAATTTGCAGACTGCACAAATCATATTTCACTTATCTCATTCACCAAATATAACAAATCAAGATAATGGATATGTTCCATGGCTGCATTTTCTTGTTTTCTACCACCCTCATAACTATAACCAATATAGCTATCATGAAAAATATAAGCATCATGTTTAATTTTGTTAACACAATTAACTTCAAACAAAAGATATAAATACAAATCCACACACAAACCCCCAAATACAAAATTTAATAGCACTGAGTGGAGAAATGAGAACTGAGAAATCCTCAATAAACAAGCTTTTCTGTTTTTATTTTACCAGCTTTGCGACTATATTTCAAACTGCATACGCTGAATTCAGCCCTTACTTGTATCAATTAACTCATAATCATTTCACCGTCAAACTTTAAAAAATATAAATTACTTGATGAAAATTTTTGTTAGTAATTTCTCCCCTCAGCCGGTCACAATTCCACACACAAATCCCCAAATACTCAATTAAATACCACTGTTATAAGAGTTCACAATATAAAAAACGGAAAACCTTATTTGATCAACACAATACCACACACAAACCCCCAATTAACCTTATTTGATCAACACAATACCACACACAAACCCCCAATTACTCAATTTAATAGCACTCTAATAAGAGTTCACACTATAAAAATTCTACAAATTAAACAAGGTAACATGCTTCCTTTCCCGAATCAGGATTCTCAATTAAATACCACTGTAATAAGAGTCCACAACATAAAAATGGAAAACCTTATTTGATCAACACAATACCACACACAAACCCTCAATTACTCAATTTAATAGCACTGTAATACGAGTTCACAATATAAAAATTCTACAAACACAAGGATAAGGTAATATGCTTCCTTTCACAAATCAGTACATGCCATAACAGATTAAGAAAGAAAACCATACTTCATCAATGTCCGATTACCGCCCAACTAACACCCATCCCCCTGCGCCAACCACCACCCTCGGGAAAACAGGGGAACCGAAATTAGGGCCTAATTTCCGCTAAGATTAAGCCCCAAACCGTAAAAAGTTTATAAAATTTTTTTAAAAAAAAACAAAAAAAAAAAAAAACCCTACCAGTGTCGGCGCCGCCAATATCCCCACCCCGCCGTGCACCACCCAAACCAGCACCCTAGCAACCACACACCCCCCAAATTGGTCTGGAACCGCACATGCAAAACACCCCACCCCCGACGTTGCGAAAAAAAATAAAAAAGCAAACGGAAAAGTGCGATCAGTGTTACCTCGACCTACGCCATCAGACGGTGTTCCCCGGCGCTTGGCACCACCGCGATCCCTCCCGGCGACCATCTCCGGCTGCTGATGACGAAGGCGTGGAAGTGAGCTCGGGACTACACTGAAACGCGAGAGTGAACGAGAGAGAGAGAACGCTCGAAAAGCTCGTTGGCTAATAAAATTCTAATACAACTGAACCGCCCACCCAAACACAAAATCTCAAAAATACCCCCCTTAAAATATGTCACGCGGCAATTGAAATAACAGCTACCATAATTAATCAAAAACAAATCCTGTACATCCAATATCAAAAACCAACGACCCAGATGAATCCGCACTGTTTTTATTTTAAGCACTGTTTGTATTTGAATATATTCCTATATATATATTATAACTAAAATAAATAAATAAGTAATATATATTATTTATTTATTTATTCGGGGACGGGGCATATTGCCATCCCTAGCGACCGGCGCCTAGGAGGAAAATCGCCACGGTCTAGGGGCACCTAGCGCCTAGGCGGACGCCTAGACCGGTTTTTGCAACAGTGTTATTAAATAATAAAACTTTATAAATGAATTAATCTCATATTTCGTTTTTATATATGAAATTTAATAACATTAATAATTTTTAATAACATAGCATAATTATAATATTTAAATCTTTAATAACATAGCATAATTATGATATTTTTAATAAGTTCAAGGAGAGGTCTAGAATTCCAAGTGTACCGTCGGGGGTAATCCCCAAAAGAAAAAAATATATTAGTAACATATTATCTGTTCTATACTTTCTCAAATTAATGCAACTCAAAAAGTCAATATCTCACCATTGGGGTTCAATTCTGTGACATTCACTCAAAGAGAAGGACATATGTGTCGTTTGAGCACAAGGTGTTTGGCAACATACTACAATGATAATGACGGCAAAAACACAGAAAAAATAGGATAAAATTAAAGGTATAAATAATATAGGGAGTTAATTCCAGCAATGATCCTCCGACTATTGTGATTTTCCAAAATTGGTCCTTGTCTTTTAATTTGGACGAAAAAGACCCTTGACTATCAGATTTGTTCCAATATTGGACCTTCCGTTAAGTTTCAGTTAATTAGGCGTTAGTGTAGGGGCTAATAATGTCATTTCCTTAGCTTGATTTCTTCTTCCTAATGTCTAAGAGTATTTGTACGTATTACACACAGAGTAGCAAAAAGAAAACTCCATTGTTTCTCACCTAGCTTGTTCCAATATGCATTATCACCTCTTTCCTCCATCTATATAAACTCACCTCATATCTCTAATTCCTTTACTACATTGCTCTTCACACTCTTAAGTCAGGTTTCCCCAGACTAATTGAGAAAGCTCTCTTCACCACCCTTCTCCTGACTTCCATTTCTTCTGTCCTTGTTTCTTCCCCTTCCAGTTCGAGGTTGGCGGCAACAAGTTGGGAAAAACTTACTGGAAACGAGTCTAAGACTTTCAACGAATGGGCAATTCAAAACCAATTTCGAATTGGAGATACCCTTTTGTCAGTTTCTATACATCTAAGCTAAGATATTTGACATAAGACAAAATGTTATGTTTAATGTTCCAAATGACATGAGCTATGCTGATTATACAAACTGTGATGTTTCAAATTCAATTGTTAAATTTGATGATGGAGAGACAATTTTCCAGTTCAGGCGCTCTGGTTTGTTTTTCTTCATTAGCGGGCGGCAAGGCCACTGCAAGATGGCCAGAAACTGACTGTCCATGTGTTGCACCCTTTTGAGGTTGTGTCTGCTGCATCACTTGCATGGCCTGCAACCTCCCCTGCAGCATCCCGGGGTGGCGACGAATGGGACCCCCACAACTTAGGACCGCCCCTGGGACACAATTCTACTTCCAAGCTCTCTATTGTTTTTTACTTCATTACTGCCCTGGGAGTTGTTTCTCTATTTGCTCATGTAGTGTAGGTTCAGTTTTGTTTGATTAGTCTTCTTTAGTTTGTTTCAGAAATTTTTATGTGTCACTTTGGCTTCGTAGTTCATTCAATTCTTTCTGGGTAGTTTTTATTTACAGGGCATTTGATATTGAACAATGAATCTATGTGTTGGTGCTTTGTTTTATTGATGATAATAAATTTATGTTTCTTATGCAATTGCGGGATTGATTGCACACAATGACTGTATTTTAGCTACTTACATGGAAGAATTGCATTCACAGCGCTGTAGCTTTTAGAAGCCAAGAATGACAGAACAAAGAACATGATTTAGGTACCAAACCTTGGGTATTCCCATGGTGTTGTTCTCCAACCTTTTACATTGTACAATGTTTCAAATCAAGTATAACATATCTTAGAATGAAAACAAAAAATTCTATTACAAAACAAAGGAGGGATTATATATACAACTCTGGGCAAAAGTAGTGTTTTTTATTTTATTTTTTATTTTATTTTTATTTTTTTTATCTTCTATCATTTCCTCTTATTTATTAGCCTTCGAAACTTCACATACACCTTTGGTTCGGATGTCTTCGGCCTGATCTGCAAATAAGACTTTCGAAAGGGGTGAACTACAAATTTGTCTGTATACTTCATAGTTTGCAGCATGTGTGCAACCACCATCCAGAAGTCTTGAGAGAGGATGCAAAACTGATATTGGATCATAGCTCCTCCCTAAAGTTTCCATCGTGTTAACGAACGTGGTTGCCATTTCTGTTTTGCTGAACTGAACAAAGGCAGCAGTTTTATCTATGAAGTCTGGGGAAACCTGATGCGAGAAAAGCCATTTTTGTCTCTTCTGGGTTGTGAAGAACTTTGGACTCTGAAGAGCAATGTAGTAAAGGAATGAGAGATATGAGGTGAGTTTACATAGATGGATGAAAGATGTGATAATGCATACTGGAACAAGCTAGGTAAGAAACAATGGAGTTTTCTTTTTGCTACTCTGCGTGTAATACATACATATACTCTTAGGCATTAGGAAGAAGAAAGAAAGCTAAGGAAATGACATTATTAGCCCAAATACTAACGCCTAACTAACTGAACCTTAACGGAAGGACTAATGCTGGAACAAATCTGATAGTCAAGGATCTTTTGCGTCCAAATTAAAAGACGAGGACCAATTTTAAAAAATCACAATAATCGAAGAACCTTTGCTGGAATTAACTCTAATATAGGGGTCAAATTGACATTTTTCATAATAAAATACTCCGTACAAAATAAGAACTTTCTTCCCTTGATTATTTGTATTCGTAAAACCCAGCGTCGCCTCCGCTGCAGCCCGCTGGAGCTTCTGTAAAACCCCAAGAGAGAGAGAGAGATAGAACTCCATCTACCCGCGTTGCAGCCTGCAAGAGAGATAGATAGGTAGAATGAAGATAGAAGAAGTGCAATCGACAACAAAGAAGCAGAGAATAGCAACTCATACTCACATTAAAGGTCTTGGCCTTGAGGTAAACTCCCTGCTCTTCATTTTCACCATTCCTTCTTCCTCCATATTCTCAACGTTTTTTCTCTTTTATTCCAACCTTTAGAATACCTGCGGTGAATACACAGTTAGGTTTTTGTTCCTCTCTCTCTCCCTGCGTTTAGGGTTTTGTCTGTTTGTATTATGCAACTTGTTTGTGAAGTTAAGCACTTCAATGCTGTATTCTTCTTCCCCCATTTTGCTTGCTGCAGTATTAAAAAGAAGGAACAGTTTTTCATGTTACGTTTTCAGTTCTCTTCTACCCTGTAAATGGGTTTGCTGCAATTTAACTTTTTATGGCTAATTTGGACGATAATACATTATGTTGCTTTACAGCCCAATGGAAAAGCAATACCTTTGGCAGCTGGCTTTGTGGGTCAGGCTTCGGCCAGAGAAGCTGCAGGCCTTGTTGTTGATATGATTCGCCAGAAGAAGATGGCTGGTCGGGCTCTACTGCTTGCTGGACCTCCTGGTACTGGGAAAACAGCACTTGCCCTGGGTATTTCACAAGAACTTGGCAGCAAGGTACCTTATTGGAGTGTTTACAATTCGATTGTGGCTTTTAGTTGGTTATGCTTGTGATTGTTTGATATTATGTATTTCATATTCATAGCTCATTGATTGGGAAAAGCCTTTTTTGTATCTTCAATCTTTATTGTGAAATTCTGTTGGATTTATTTATTGTATTTGGTTCATAATGTACCTTCTATTTTGATGATTATTGTTTTTTCTTGATCTGTACCCTGCAGGTACCATTTTGCCCAATGGTTGGATCTGAAGTATACTCATCAGAAGTGAAGAAAACTGAGGTTTTGATGGAAAATTTTAGACGAGCGATTGGTCTAAGAATGAAGGAAAACAAGGAAGTTTATGAAGGAGAGGCAAGCTACCCATTTACAACCTATATTCTATCCCTAGATTGTCTTGCTAAGCCCATGAGGTTTGACTGATGTTATCCAATTTGTCATCTTATATGAAGCTGTTTTTTTAATAGGTTACTGAACTGTCTCCAGAGGAGATTGAGAGTGTCACAGGTGGATATGGTAAAAGCATTAGCCATGTTATTATTGGGTTAAAAACTGTCAAAGGGACCAAGCAATTGAAGCTTGACCCAACCATATATGATGCCCTAATTAAAGAAAAGGTTAGTGCTTCCAACAGCTTTGTGATTTGGATTAGTGGTTTTTTTCTTATTTTTTTTATTTTTTCATAATGTTCAATTGAACTTCTATTTAAGTTTTGAAGCATGTTAATATGCAAGTATTTATTCAGATCTATTCATGTCATAGTGTAGAGAGTTGGCACTTATAATGAAAATTCCTGCGCATTTATATATTGCAGGTTGCACTT
The DNA here is from genome assembly GCF_001879475.1 of Ipomoea nil. Taxonomy (NCBI): domain Eukaryota; kingdom Viridiplantae; phylum Streptophyta; class Magnoliopsida; order Solanales; family Convolvulaceae; genus Ipomoea; species Ipomoea nil. Next base: position 2,112,650 of record NW_017619385.1, on the reverse strand, counting down.
TTATGCCTAAAACCTTTTGGTATTTTGTAATACCTTTTACTAGTGAGCTTCATGTTTTGAATTGCAGGTAGCTGTTGGTGATGTCATATACATTGAAGCAAATAGTGGAGCTGTTAAAAGAGTTGGGAGAAGTGATGCCTTTAATACAGAATATGACCTTGAGGCAGAAGAGTACGTTCCACTTCCTAAAGGAGAAGTTCACAAGAAGAAGGAGATAGTGCAGGTTAGTCACCATCACATATGCTATTGTAAGACTACGAATTGGAGATTGGTAGATTAATGTCTCACTTCCAGTTCAGATGTTTTAATACTATATTGTATGTACTATTATACTGTGAATCCAATAGGATATTAAATATTATGAGTGGTAGCCCATATTTCCATTTTACAAACACATTTCTTTGGTACATCAGATGGGAGTTGATCCATTGTACTAGTGACCAAGGGGCATTTCCTTAAATTTTCATGCACACATCTGCTAGGAATTCAGTCCTTTGATCTTAATGAATACAAGATGTTATTTTGAGTCTTGACATAGAAAGCAGTCCAGAGATCAAAGAATTTGCCTTGTGATTCAAACTGAAAACTACCTTTACATTGAACTTAATTTGTACTTTTTCTACATACTGATCTTTTCATCTTTCCATTTACCTATTGATGGTGTGTAGGATTAGTGGTTTAACACAACCATTCAATATTTAATGCTTTATTCAAAATGAGGGGAATTAAGGGCTAGATGATTAAATACAAATAGAGATGGAAAATATTTGAGCAGCAAGGTGCTTTTTAATTGTATTTCCTTGAATGTAGGGAGTACCTTGAGTCTTGGCAAAAGGTTAGGAAAATTGCTAGGATATTCTATGAATGTTCTGAAACCATTCCAAGGAGGTAGAGGAGGAACTATTTATTCAGTTAGATGGTTCCAAGTAGACTCCAAATGGATAGGCAAAGTATAAAAAATGTGTCCTGAAGTTGTTTAGTTGATACAGATCTTGGTGCCATGGGCGGAGACAATGGGGTTTCTTCTCTCAAGCACGTACTAGACTATTTTCTCCTAGTGTGATTTTCTGAGTTGAGATCTCAACGGGTTTATAATGGGCCTAACTTAGCAATGGGTCTTTGGGCTGAGAGATGAACATCTAGTTTTTTTTTTTTTGTTAACTACAATCTAACCTATTACCTATCTATAGTATCTGTTCATGATTATGCCAACATCCTTGATGAGACTCTAACCTGTGACCTTCCGTTTGGAATGGTAACAATGATGCCATTAGACCACAAGATACTTGGCATGAACATCTAGTTAATTGTTGAATTATAGGAAACCCTAGTTCTAGTCCTAGTTTGTGTAGGCTTGATTTCTTATTAGTAGGAGTGGGCTTAACATAATGTAAATATTACAGAGTATTATAGAATCTTTGTATAGTACAAGTGTACAACATTCAAAAACATGGAAAGACAACCTATTGTAGATATTATTATAGAATCATATATTTTCTCTATTTTTTCTATTCTCTCGTTGGCTTCTCACATATTTTTCTTTTGCCTAATTGGTGGGTGATTTCTGTTCACCACTCACCATGTCTTTCAATCCTCAAATTCAACATGGTATAAGAGCCTATGTATCCTAAGCTAGTTTTTTCTTCTAATTTTCTGAAGATTAATCTAGTTTTTGGCGAAAGGATCTTAACTACCCTCTCAATTCCAACCTTTCCGGTGATTGCCTTTACAAACTAACACCACTGTATTGTTCAGGACTTCATAGCAATCCGTTGCTGAGTTGCCGAAGACCTCCACATGTGCACATCCACCAGCGATGACTCTTCCCATTGAAAATTTTTAGATCCTTGTTTTGCCATTCTTCAGTCTTTTTTGTGAGATTTGAAAACTTTTTGGGTTCACTGTAGAATTGCTTTCCTAAGGGTGTTCAAGTTTGGTATTATTGTGTTTATTTCCTTATTTTCAGTGTGCCATATTTATTCCCCGAGGGTGTTCAATTTCAGCACTACTATATTTTTATTTTCAAAGGCTTTTTATTATTTCTCAAGTGTCAAGGGAGTGAATGACCATCAACAACCAATAAATATAGGATCTTTGTATAGTTCAACATATAGAATCACATAAAGACAATCTATTGCAACCTATTATTATTATTATTATTATTATTATTATTATTATTATTATTATATTATTATTATTATTATTATTATTATTATAGAATCAAATATTTTCACTATTCTTTCTTTCTTTGGTTTCTCACACTTCTGCCTAGGTCTTTCAATCCCTCAAGTTGAACATTAATCATAACTTTAATCTTATTGGGCCTAGCCTTGGATCACTACCCAAAACCTATCAATTCCCTTTCATCTTTATACGATTGCTAGATTGTGAAGTTTTAATCTGGTTTTGATGTAAACATGGTTTCGTGCTACGATAATACTTCTCTGAAGTGCAATGTACCTTAGCACCTCTCTTTGGTTTTAGATAATGTGTTATGTGTATCGTTTTTATCCCATTCTAATGTAGCTTTTGTATCTTATCAGGATGTTACATTGCATGATCTTGATGCTGCAAATGCACGGCCTCAAGGAGGACAAGATATATTGTCCTTAATGGGTCAGATGATGAAACCCAGGAAAACTGAAATTACTGATAAGTTGAGACAAGAAATAAACAAGGTAGTCATATGAATAATGAGAAGGATTCTTGGCATCAATGTTTTTATATTGTTTTTGTCCTTGGAAAATGAACTTGGTTGAGCTTAAAAATGATATACTGATTGAAATAGCAGTTGAAATTTTTTGTTAAACTTTATTTAAAGTGACTATTCAGTATCTTCAAGTACTGTTTATTAGGTATGCTTCTAATTCATGGATTTCTAATCTCTAATTATTTGTACTCGTATGATCTTTTAATAACAGGTTGTAAATCGTTATATTGATGAGGGTGTGGCAGAGCTTGTTCCTGGTGTCTTATTTATTGATGAGGTTGTCCTTACATCTATTCACTTTCTTGAGATACTATAAAGACTGCCATCATTTGCTTTAATTAGAAAAGTATCACTTGGACAGGTACATATGCTGGATATGGAGTGCTTTTCATATCTAAATCGTGCCTTGGAGAGTTCATTATCACCAATTGTGATTTTTGCCACTAATAGAGGAATTTGTAATGTTAGGTATGGAAATTTATGTTCTTTTTCATTTATGTTTGTCATAATCTGATCATATTGAAATGTGTTCTTTTCAATTTAGTTACTCCGTTTTTTATTGATGCATCTGGAGATAACAAATTATAAGGTGGAATTTGTTCATTTGAGAAGGTTTCTTTACAGTTTAGTATATGCTATCCACATCAGCTGGCGTTTTTAGAGCATAGCGTTTCCCTTTTTGAAGGGCTTGATTATATGGTGGCATCAAATTTGTTGGGAATACTATCAGCACTTTGAACATTTAATTGCTCTGGAAAAATCTTAACTGTTGATAATGGATGATTGTCATATTGAATCTAACAAATCATTTCTCTGTAGAGGAACTGATATGGCGAGTCCACATGGTATACCTGTTGACTTGTTAGACCGGTTGGTGATTATTAGAACAGAAACTTATGGTCCAGCTGAGATGATACAGGTTTAGCCCCTACTTTATTTGAATTTGACCCATTGCTTTATACTTCTGGAATACAAAATAATACTTGTTTCGTGGTATGTTTTGCTTGATGCCATGGCAGATTTTAGCTATCCGTGCTCAGGTTGAGGATCTAGGTATTGACGAAGAGAGTTTAGCTTTCCTAGGGGAGATCGGGCAGCAAGCATCCCTGAGGTTTGTTTTATATTTTCTGGTGACTTTTAGCGGGATCAATACTCAATGAATCAATCTTTTAAAGAATTATTCCTTTTTTTAGGCATGCTGTTCAGCTTTTATCACCCGCCAGTATTGTGGCAAAAATGAATGGCCGTGACAAGATCTGCAAGGTATTTAATACAGTAATTCTTTTAAAAGTTCTCAACATCAACTCTTAAGGTCTTGATTATTCAACCTGTAACTTTGGGCAAGTTGAATTAGCCTTAATGCCAGAACGATGGGATTGATCTCATGTAACTTTGTACGACTTTCAGGCGGACCTTGAAGAAGTGAACTCACTTTATCTCGACGCAAAATCTTCAGCAAGGCTTCTTCAGGAGCAGCAGGATCGATACATTTCATAAGGAATGGTCCGTATTTACACTTGCAGGCCAACCTGAATTCCAAAGCATTATAACCTTGGTGCCTCGAGGAGCAGAATGTACTCTACGCATGTCTGCAGATGCTACCACGGGCCAATCATTTCCGCTGATGTAGCCTCGAGATTGTTGGTTTTCATGTTTTCATGCAACTTGTCTGTATTCATTGAGGTGGGGAATTTTATTTTTTGAATCTGAGAGAATTGGTTCTGATTTTGTCTCTAAACCTGCAGAATTGGTACACCTAAGAATTCGGATTTAGGTTAGTTGACTTGGAATCGTCCCTGTGGGGTTCATTTACTAAATCCATATCTCTGTTTTTCAATTTTTAGTTTTTCCATTTCTCTGGAAAAATTGGTTAGAAATTTAAAATTTTGTTGCAAAAGGATTGAAGTGTGGATTTACCGTTCTCCATTTCTCAAAATTTAGAGAGTAGTTACTGGATTTTCTAAATTCTAGAAAAATGGAGAATAATTCTCCAATTGAATCCGTAGAATTTTTCAATTTGGAATAATATTTTTACGATTTTTTTTTTTTTTTCAGTTTTAGTCTTGATCTTTCACTTTTGGTCTCTGACTATTAATTTTTCGTATTTAGTTTTATGACTTTTAAATTTTTATCTTTGACGAGAAATTTAAAATATTTTTGACATTCCTAGTTGAATGTATACTCTTATTTATAATTTTAATTGCATTTTGAAAAGTACTCCCTCTGTCCCATTTTGCATGTCTTACTTTCCTTTTTAGTTTGTCCCAAAATGTTGTCATCTTTTCAAAATTGAACATCACCATCATTCTACTTTTTCCCAAATTACCCTTATGACTTTTGCTTTTATTCCCAAAAGTGAAAAAGTGAAGGGCATAATTGGAAAATACATAACATTTACTTTAATTCCTTAAAAAGCGTGCAAAAAGCAAATGAGACAATCAATTCGGGACGGAGGGAGTATTTATTATTGTACGGTATCATCCAGAAGGACATGAAGGCTTTAAGAAAACAAGAAGCCGCAGACATATGAATTCATGTGTGTGGACCCCATTCAAGGATCAAACCAAGTAATAGGCGACAATACGATGCTACTTTCGTTACGCTTTTGCTTCCTCCTTTTCTTATCTTATACAGTTTAACTACAATTATTTGTTCATTCCCGTTAAACTAGAGTTCTATGAAATATTATTAAATTAATTAGTTTAGATTATAATTATTCTAAAAAGGGCTGAACCTCAACCCTAAAGGCGAGCATTTGGGAGGATGTAAATCATGGCGACTCAACTGAACATGAACCACAGAGGCTAGACACTTTGAGAGGTTGCTCCCACACTGCCGTTGGTGAGACTTGATCCTTGGTCATTATTCTAAAATTTCACCTCTATGACCAGTTGAGCTACCCATGCGGGCAGTTTAGATTATAATTAAGATGAGATCGTTATGTTGTGAGGACGTGCCCACCTTGCAAAGTGGGCACGGTTCCATATCCATAATTTTTATACTGTAAATTCATAATTTATATACTGTAGATCCATAATTTCTATACTGTAGATTCATAAAATTTATACTTTAGATTCATAATTTCTAAACCGTAGATTCATAATTTAAATACAATAGATTCATAATTTCTATACAGTAGATTCATAATTTCTAAACTGTATAGTTATCAATTATGAACATATAATTATCTGATTTGTAAAAACAGAGTTCAACAATTGGAATTTAAAGTATAAATTTTATGAATCCTCATTATAGAAATTATGGATCTACCATATAAAATTATAAATCTACAATATAGAAATCATGAATATGAAACCGTGCCCACCTTGCTCAGAGCATAATTTGCCATTAAGATGGATGATATGTGTAATTTGACCACAAAGGTAATTGAGCTATTAAACGTGGCATACTAAGACGGTTCAATCACCTTATCTTAATCAAAAATCCATTTTAATTTTTAAATGTTTTGAATTCAAACAATTTAAACTTTAAAAAAAAATTCAAACAATTTAAATTTAAATGTTTAAACTTTAAACACAAATATTTGAAAAAGAGTTAATACCCAAAATCGTCCTCGACTATAGTGGTTTTTCTCAATTTCGTCCTAAACGACTTTGGTGACCTAATATCGTCCCAGACTTTTGTGTTTCGCTCAATTTAGTCCCAGACTTTTGTGTTTTTGCTCAATTTAGTCCCTCATTTGTTATTCTGTCCATTTGGTGTTAAATAAATAGACAATTCAGTAATTTTAATATTGGCATCTCTTTACTCATAGACATGTGAACTGCGAAATCCTTTTTTTTTTTTACGAATTACCCCCAGAATTACTCCTAAAACTGCGAATATAAAATTTGATTTGCAGGTTCGGGAGTAATTCTGGGTGTAATTCGTACAAGAAAGAGGAATTTCGTACTTCACAAGTTGAAAGTAAAGAGAGATCAATATTGACATTATTGAATTGTCCTTTTATTTAACACCAATTTGACGGAATAACAAATGGAGGACTAAATTGAGCAAAACACAAAAGTCTGGGACGATATTAGGTCACCAAAGTCGTTTAGGACGAAATTGAGAAAAACCACTATAATCGAGGACGATTTTGGGTATTAACTCATTTGAAAAATGTATCATTGCAATAAATACTAACTTTTACTTTTTTTTGACGGCTCTATTACAATGTAGTATCTGTTCATATACTTTCTCAACCCACTATAAAACACAAAGAACAAATAACACCTCCACTAAAGCTCGAACTCACAACCTTCCAAATAAAAATTCAACCTAGGTACCATTAAACCACATAGTTTTGGTAATACTAACTTTTATTTGAAATATAGAGAGTTGAAAAACGAATATTTTAACCAACACTTTAGCACAATTGGTAGGCGATAATTGTAAGATCGGAGGTTGTGCCATGTTAAAGAGTTTTTGAGTTTGATTTTTCAAGTAAAAGTAAAAGTTAAACATCACAGTTCTGACTTGGGCCAATTTCGATTAGTCTTATAGTGGTAAGAATACTGGCAAATTATTGTATGGACCATGGTCCACACAACTTGTGTGGACCATGAATATATGGTACATTTTTAATATACTAAAGGTACATTATTTGTGTACTGAAGATACATTATTTGATATAATATATATAAAATAATGTACTTTTAGTACTAAAATAATGTACCCTCAAATAATATACTTTTAGTATACAAATAATGTACCTTTAATATATTAAAAATGTACTTTTTATTTATGGTCCACACAATTGTGTGGACCATGGTCCATGCAATAATGATTGAAGGATACCTGATGACATTTTAAAAAAAATGGTATTTGAAATATGTATAATTTACTCTCATCTTTTAAAAGAGGTCGAAAATTCAAAATTTTCTCTTGTATGAAAAACTCAATATGATAAGCACTCTACCCTTTAATTGGGATGACTCAGTGCGAACGAGATTAATCTGAGTATAATTAGGATTTATTCAGAACATATCGTGGTTTAACAAAAAAAAATGTAGAATTTAACCTTAACCTTTTAGAGGTAATGTAAAAAAAAAAAAAATTCTTTAAATTATGATGCAGTCATGCAGAACGGTTGTTTCTTAAGCTATGAGACGTTTTTGTTTGCAAAATTGTAGTTTATAAAAGAGTTAATTTCGGTAATGGTCCTCCAACTATTATGATTTTTTAAAATTAATTTCTGATTTTTAATTTGAACATTATAGGTCTCTTGACTTTCAATTTCTTTCCAATAATGGTCCTTTCATCAATATACGGTTAATTGGAAGGGTTAAATTCGTCATTCCACTTGAATATGTATTATTGACCGTATTTCTTTGTCTTTATACGTGATAAGTCAATGTAATTGCATAATCCCTAAAATCCAGTCTCCTAAATACTCTCCCAGTTGAAGAACAAAAATCCCAAATCCCCATCCTTCAAACCGAACCCTAATCATTGAATTAAAAGAAGTGAGAAGTGAGATTGTGGTGGAAGAACGAAGCGCGTTCATGGATTCTAGAGGTTTAGGTGGCAATACTCGCCCACCAGGTAACTCCATTGTACTCTGTAACATACGTATTGTGCGTTGGATATTGTGCTTTACGACGAATGCTAGAAGTGGGGACCAAATTAAGGCTTTTGTTTTGTGTTCTATTGTATACGTGTTAGTTGTATATTTTGCTTCGTTTACATACATGTGGGGACCATTTTGTGTTTCAAAATTACGTGGTTTGTCTGGTTATGCATCTGCTGGGACCATTCTTGTGGTTTTTTTTTTAATGCATTTAGTGTAAAGTAGTCCGAAGTGGACCATCTATTGTCTGGTAACTCAAAAGCATATGCATTGCTACTTTTTGTACTCTAAACTGTATTGCATTTTCTCAATGAAGAGGAGTCTGATGCTAGTGAGGAAGAATATGATGGTAGTGATGAGGATTACAATTCAGATGCCTTAGTTAATGTAGATGTGAATGATGATGAAGAATTTGTAAAAAATGTAGATGTGAATGCAGAGTATGGAGGGTTAGTAAATGTAGAAGGCCAACCCCAACAATTTGAACCTACATTTGGTAATGAAGTCAACTATTCTTATGAAGGAAGCTTGATAGGCAGTGAAGGTGATGCAGTAGGGTTCAAATGGCCAAAGTATTTACAAAACCTTGAGGGTAGTTGTCCTAAATTTGCATTAGGATTAAGATAAGAGGGAGTTTAGAGAAGCTATAACAAATTATGCAATCAAAGAGGGGAATGAAATGAAATATGAAAAAAAAAATGATAAAGTGAGATGTGTGGTGAAGTGTAAGCATGAGAGCTATCCATGGAAGGTTACCCTTAGGTATGATAAAGATGATAAGTTTTGGAAGATAACTATGTTAAATGAAAAACATGATGGTTGTGTAAGGACTAAAAAGAATTCAATGGTGAATTCTACCATTGTTGCAAAAAGATGGAAACAACATATTAAAGGACATTTGGATTGGAAAACAAATGCATTTTTAGAAAAAAGTCTGCACTAATGATCATTACACACTAAGTAAGAAGTAAGCATGGAGGACTTTAGTCAAAGCTAAAGGTGAAATAAGACATGAGGCAGAAGACTACTTTAATAAGATCTGGAGCTACTGTATGGAGATACAAAGAACTAATCCCAAGTGTACTTGTGTAGTGAAGCTGCTGTGAGGCCTGCCAATACCCTACAACATTGGGTAGATAGCTTGTATTTTTTTTTTTAATTTCATAACAGCATAATTAGGTCATAACAGCAGAAAATGACCAAAATGCCCTACTGTGGGGCCTGCCAATCAGGTTAGATAGATTGTACTTTTTTAAAAAAAAAAAAAATTTCATTACAGTCATAATCTATTTGCAGTAGTAAGCAACATAATCTTTTTGCAGTTCAGAAGAAGAACATCAAGTTCCAAGTCAAGAAGAGTAGCTGCTGATCAACCTCAACTCCAGGATGCTGCTACTGTTCAGGTTGCTGATGAACCTCAAGTCCATGCTGCTGTCCAGGTTGCTAATGAACCTGATGTTATTACTCAACCTGCTGTCCAGTTGATTTCTTACCATAACCACAACTACTACCAAAAAGTTGATTTCTTATTCACACACTTGGCATAGAAATTTACAAGCAAGTTCCACTTTTTAAGCCTAAGCCCTAAAGTTCAAACATCCAACATAAGGTTCTTGTTTTCTCTAGGTACATTCACTGCTGCCACTACAAATAACACAATGCATACTACAATGACACCAAATATCCTAATAACCTTACCCTGTCCACCATTGCTTATTTTGACATCAACATTAGCACAAGCTTGTAGCCTTGTTTTCAGTCTTGCAATCTCTTCTTCATTTCGATTGATCCTTCTCAATAGCCCAGGAATAATTCTTCTTAACCTTGCACACATCGGCGGATCATACCACCTCACAAAACCACACATTTGCCTTCCCTACAACAAAAACATAAAGTTTAAAACTTAAAAATTTAAATAATGTTGGAATTAAACAAAATTAACTCAAAAAATTTTGGAATTAAGCTGGAACAAAAATTCCTGCTGATACCAAAAATTAAACTGGAACAAAAATTGCTCACAAAAACTGGAACAAAAATTGATCATACCAAAAATTAAACAAAAAACACAATAAAAATAAACCAAAAAAAATAAATTTACATTCAACTAGAACAAAAACAAAATCTGTACAATACTTAAAACACTCACATTTTCGATTGAGCACTCCCAATACCTTCTACCAGGATTATCATTCATCCAATATGTTTGAAGCTTCAAGTGTCGCCCACATTGACAATTTGGAACGAAAACCAACTCACCATATATGTATTCTTGCCTTCTTGAACATGATGAGCTTTCGCTACTGTACCTTGTAAACATCTCAGAGGAACGCTGATAAGATCACTCAGCAAATGGGGATCTATGGTTAACACTCTAGGGCTTCGACGAGATAAACAACTCTACGGCTAAGACTGAGATAAACAAGGGATTGAGAAATATATATCGCGTATAGAGATAAAGAAATACGATCAATAATACATATTCAAGTGGAATGACGAATTTACCCATTCTAATTAATATAGATGAAATGAGCACTATTGAAAAGAAATTGAAAGTCAAGGGACCTATAATGTCCAAATTAAAAGTCGAGAATTAATTTTGAAAAATCATAATAGTCGGAGGACCATTGCAGGAATTAACTTTTTATAAAATGATCAAAATTCAAAAAAAAAATAAAAAATAAATAAAAAATAAAAAGAATGGTCATCATCTGTAGGGCAAATATGTCTTTTCAACTGGAATGGAGTGCCCCACCTATTCGGTGGAGTGCCGATAAAAATAAACACTTCTGGTCAGTTTAGATCGTTGAACCGACCAACGGAATACAAAAAAAAAAAAAAAAAAACAAAAGGCGATCAATCTCCGTCCGGCCGGCGAATTTTCCGGCAATCCTGCGATCACTTCAAGGTACTATCGCATACCGATCTGTTTTTGTTGTTAATTCGTAATCCAGAAAGTTTACTCCGGCAACATCGTCCTAATAAACGTTAATCGCAAAGTGTTGTCCGATTATCACATTTTTTTTTTCTATTTTTTTTTCTTTCGTTTGATATTCATCAATTATATGTTAAATAATTTTTTAAAAAAATTGGTTTGGGAGGTAGATTTTGCGGAAGGGTTTCTAATTTTGTGTATATTCTGATGGTGCGAAGGTAATCAGTGTAAACCTAGCTAACAGAATGAGTCAGGTGTTCGAAGGATACGAACGGCAATATTGTGAGCTTTCCGCTAATTTAACGAAGAAGTGCACCTCAGCTACTCTCCTTGATGGAGGTTGGGAAATTTTCATTTTTTGTTTTAGCTTTTCTTTATTGCAATGGATTTTCCTTTTCATGGATCTTTTTGTGGAATGTGTTATTGGTTCAAGTGATGATGGATTAGATTGGAATTCTTTGATGAATTATAACAATTGAATTGATTTTAGCTGTATTCTATAATGATTTTTTGAAAGGATATTCTATAATGTTTTAGAATCAAGGATGATAGTACCATATTGGATATGGTGTGCATAGAAGTCAATATAAAAGCAATAATTCTTTGTGGAAAGAAGAAGATTGGTACACATAATTACTCCCACTTTGTTAGGACATGAGAATATTCTCATACAAATAATGGATATTGATTGGTTCACTCCAACAAAGAGTTAATTTGTTACTGAGGTTGGTAAAGCAAGTTGAGATGATCAATTGTGAACTTGCTTAGTGCTTTTACAACAGATTGTTGGAATTAGTAAAAGGCGCTAATCTGTGCAGAAAACTTGGGCTGAAGTTGATGTTACTTGGTTTGATTGGCAACTTACATGTGTTTTTTTTTTTTTTTTTTTTTTTAAATTTATTACAGAGTATTATTTTTTAACTTTGCTAGCTCTATGCTGCCTTCAAGATTTGAGAATTTATCAATTGTTTGTGTTATCCCCTCATCAGGATGATTCTTACTAATGTATTAAATGATTGCAGCTGGAATTTCTAACTTTGTCAAGTGAATTAGTTTGTAACAAGATTAAAGGGGGAGACAATGCAAACAGATACATGTGGGACAGTGGGATTTTAACTGTTGTGCATAAATGGGGCATCAATTCCTATCCATATATACCTTCCTGTTTCAGACTCCATTACGATTGTCTTTATGAGATTCTACCTATTAAAAAAATTCTCAATGTGATTCTGTTATTCAATATTTATTTATTGTCAGTTAACAGCAGCTATCTTGTTTCTTAAAAATTGCAGAGCAAAAGAAGCAGAAAATTTCCGAAGTAAAAAATGGAATGGAAGATGCGGAGGCATTGGTAATGTAGAAAATCTTTTTGGTGGGCAGTTTCTTTTTGCTTCCGATATCAATGTTTTGTCAATGGTCTTTGTCTTGATTTGTGCAGATCCGCAAAATGGATCTTGAGGCTAGGAGTTTACCACCAAATGCAAAAGCCATGCTTCTTGCAAAGTTAAGAGAATATAAAAGTGATTTGAACAATTTGAAAACTGAAGTGAAAAGAATTACATCAGATAATGCTAACCAAGCCTCAAGGGATGAGTTGTTGGAATCTGGGATGGCAGATGCTAAGATGGTATCACCTTGTTCTCCATTTATGATATATGCTCTCATATGATTTTGTTCATGAAACAGCTCTTTTTAATTTTTTAAAAAATTTTAAAATACATTTACATGATTTCATTTTTATTCTGTAAGGACTCGTTTCAATTAAAGCTTTATCCCCCATGTGACAGTATTCTGCTTGCCAATTGCCATTCCACATAAGATAATCTTTATGCTCTATTTACCCTGACCTTGTTTCCAACATCAATTGATCAGCTTTGTTGTTATTCTTAGTTTTGATTCTTTTAAACAGCAGTTTAATTGTCAAAGATAACTAGATAAGTCAGTTTCAAACAGCTGTATAACTGTCAAAGATAAGTTAGTTTCTCTATGAAAAGCTCACATTTGTTGTATTCTATCGGGCTGCTTTATTTCCTGGATAAAATGTGGCATGGATTAATGTGGTTATGTAGCACAGCATGCATGCACTGATATACTGATTCTTGACTTCATACATATACTAATTTGAATATTTATGTGCAATGGTATAGGTATCTGCTGATCAAAGGCAAAGGTTGATGATGTCAACTGAGAGATTAAACAAGTCCAGTGATAGAATCAGAGAAGGCCGGAAAGTTATGCTGGAAACCGAAGAACTTGGAGTTTCAATTCTTCAAGATCTGCACCAACAACGTCAGTCTCTCCTGCATGCACATGATACGGTCTGTCTTAACAGTCAACCATCTCTCTTTAATTTGTAATTGTTCTTTTGACCAGCTAACATTAGTGAAGTTTTTAGCTCCTCTAAAATGCAAAGATAAGATTAAAAGACAACTTGTCTCTGATTCACAGCTTCATGGGGTGGATGACAATATCAGCAGGAGCAAGAAGATACTGACCACAATGTCAAGAAGGATGAACAGGAACAAATGGATCATCGGTTCAATCATTGCTGTCCTAGTGGTTGCAATCATATTGATTGTTTATTTCAAGCTTAGCCATTAGTTGAAGTGTCCCAGGCTTTGGATATGGCTGACATATGTTGTTTTCTTTTTTTGATTTCTGGTTCTCTGGTGTCCTTGTGTGGAATTTGAAACTGCATTTCTATGTTTGCAATTCTTATATAATGGTAAAATGCCTCGTCTTGTGTTATACACTTGAACATTGTGGTCAATATCTTTGAAAATTGCTTTATCAAATACTTCTCTTGGATCAGTGCCTTGCCTACAATGTCTGATTACTGCTTGAGTGGTAAAGCTATGCTGAGAATGAAAACAGGCTTGGAAATTTGATAATGTTGAGCTGATTAGTGGCATAAGAAGTCCTTGGCAAATTATACTATGAACTATGGATTAATGTTCAGTTTTTAAGTTTTCATTTTTTGTGTACTGAAAGTTTATTATTTGGTATTATACAAAAAATGAACATTTAATGTATTAAAAATAATTTTTAATATATTAAAAATGAATTTTATGTTAGTGATTTACTTTAGAAGGTGGATCATAGTTCATGGTAATCTTTCAATTTTTTTTTTTTTTGAAAATGATGAATAGTTCATGGTATAATGATTGATGAATCCTTCTATAAGGTCATCGCTTAGACACTTGTGCCTTGTTGCCAAAGAGTATAATAACACAATTTTTAGGAGTTAATATCTGATTTGGTCCCTCGACTATGAAGATTTTACCGAGTTGGTCCTCGACTTTTAATTTTACACAATAAAGTCCTTGAGACTTTATAATCCTTACAGAATTCATCTGTTAGTTGGTTGTCAAAAGTGAGGGTAAAATTGTAATCTGATAAGTTTATTCCTCACTTATCCTCTTCTCTATAGTTGTACAGCTCTGCTATATCTCCATCTCTCGTTGGTGACCTAGTGGAGAAAAGAAATATTGGCGACTTACCAATAGATTTAGGCTGCTTGAATTTTTCATTAATGTAGCCTAAGGTTGTCCCAACACACTCTAATAATCATCATGTCGTTTTCCCCAACTCGATCCATCCCCTCTCACCGTCCCAACTCTTTGTTATCTCCATCTTCTTTTGCTCAATCTCTTTCTTGTTCTATGCAATCGCGTGCCTCCTCTCGGCTCGACTCCATTGATGATATTCCTCCTCCATCTTTGAATCTCTTATCTTCTCCTTCTATCTACTCAGCTTCTTTCTTTCATGATCCACATACACCCAATACCCACCCCATAACTCGTATGTTTTGATCCAAGTCCTATCCCTTGGTCAGATTTAATGGTTCTCATTCTGTGCTCCGCTCTTGCGACGACGACAACGATGATGAACAAGACAATGTCAAACGAAAATATTCTGGATTTTTTTAATGCTACCATTATGACGACACTTTTTCAGTGTAAAATTGAAGCCACAATGAGAAAATGAACTCTAGCCAGACGTCCCCTATCTTGATGATTAAAGAAGATGCGGGGGATTGAACCCCATGTCTCTCACACACAAAGCGGGCACTTTACCATTTAAGCTACTTCCTCACTACTATTTTTGCAGTCAAAATACAATCTATATATAATTTAGGAAGAGGTATTTTAAAAAAATGTCAAAACACTCTTATCAGAGCCAAGTTTCAATCCTGGGACTTGTGGGTTATGGGCCCACCACACTTCCGCTGCGCCACTCTAATTTTGCTTTAGTGTAACATGATTGAACCCCATGTCTCTCACACACAAAGCGGGCGCTTTACCATTTAAGCTACTTCCCCTACTATTGTTTTTGTAGCAAAATACAATCTATATATAATCTAGGAAGAAGTATTTTAAAAAATGTCAAAAAACCCTTATTAGAGCTAGGTTTCAATCCTAGAACCTGTGGGTTATGGGCCCACCACGCTTCCGCTATGCCACTCTAATTTTGCTTTAATGTAACATGAATGCAGATATATCATGTACGTTAATTTTTCCTCAACTAGGGTTTTTCCTGAGTTTTTTTAGTGAGGTTTTTAACAACGCATGAGTATGATGTATAGATGTAGTAATGTTTTTGGGTAGTGTTGTAAATAAACATATGTGGACATTACGTACTAGACAAATTATTGTCTCTCTATTTACTCTATTGCATTCTTGAGATGTAAACGATACAACTATTCACGGGAGAATAGGTCCCATTTTACAACACTTCACATATATAAAAATATAAGAAAAATTCACAATGTGAATTGAAACAGTAAAAATATGAACTACAGATCGAAAAGAATAACAAATATTTTGTAAATATAATAATAGTTCTCCTCCCACAAAGTCCAATGCGTAGAAGACAAAATTATAACAGTAGATGATTAAATTGAGTAAAAATTGTAAAGTCAGGGACTTAGAAGTCGAGGACCGACCAGGTAAAATCGGGTATTAACTCCAATTTCTAGATAAGACCGAATAGTCAATTAACTTCTGTTAGTTGGAGGCGCTTGAGTCATGCACCCTTTAAGAAAAGTGTTACTTGAACGTCTCCATGCATATACCCAAAAAATCACTTTTCTTGTGTATGATGTTTACCACTTTGTTAAATTTGCAACTTTGTGCAATCTTATATGATAGAGTTTAAAGATTACAATAATTGTTATTCTGACAGTATAATTGCAAGTCAATTGCAATCGGTCCTTTTTGTCATTTTTATTCCTTTTGTTGACTTTTCTAACACTTTTGTACATTTTTTTTCCTTTTAATAATAAATGTTATTATTTTTTGAAGCCAATAACTTAATTCATTAAATCATGTGAAAGCACAATCTTGGCATAGCCCCCACTACGGACCTGGGCAAATATTTGGGCGTCCCAGCCATCCATGGACGGGTGACCTGCGCAACACATGCGGACCTACTCTACAGGATTTCTAACAGGCTCGAGGGTTGGAAAGCAAAGACCTTGTCTCTCGCGGGACGAGTTGTGCTCGCAAAGTCGGTTTTAAATGCCATCCTGGCATATACTATGCAGACAACGCTACTACCGAAAAGCCTCTGTCACGAGATTGAAAAACGGACAAGGAAATTCATATGGGTTAGTAATGGAACAGAAAACAAGATGAGCCTCGCGAATTGGGATTTGGTTACGACAGCAAAAGACGACGGCGGGCTGGGACTTAAACGACTAGGGGAGATGAATACGGCCTACATGGCCAAGCTAGGGTGGCGTTTGCTTACGGAAGCTGACACTCTTTGGGCTCGGACAATTAACTCAAAGTATAGGAAAACAGGAGACTTACATGGGGCCCAACAAAGCCGACGAAGGATCTCTAATGCTTGGAGGGGAATATCGCAGGCCTGACCAATAATGGAGAAAGGCTTGACATGCACCGTCCGAAGCGAAAATACCACAAAGTTCTGGATGGATAAGTGGCTTAGTCCGGAACCGCTTTACAGCCAACTCAAAGTACTGCTCCCCCTGCCCGAGCTCTATGCGACGGTAAGGGAATATTGGGATGAGGCTCGAGGCTGGAAGTGGGAAGCGTTGGCGAATGCTCTTCCAGTTGACGCGCAGGAGAAGCTACCTGGATATGTTCTAACTATGGACAGTGTGGAAGATAGAATAAGCTGGGAGCTTGACCTGAGCGGGAAGTTCTCGATCCAATCTATGTACAGCACACTCGTGAAAGGTCCTAATAACAGTGAAGATGAGGATTGGCATACAATTTGGCGGATACGCGTGCCGGCTAGGCTCTGCATGTTCCTCTGGCTAGTCCGACACCGAAAAATTCTCACAAATGCAGAACGAACCAAGCGACACCTAACTAATGACCCTTTCTGTTTTGTTTGTGTAGGTCAGGTAAAGAACTTAGACCACCTCTTCAGAGGTTGCCCAGCAGCGAAGGCGGTTTGGAATTCCACGTTGCCTAGAAGAACTCTCAGTCACCTGTCAACTTTACTTTGGAGGCAATGGCTCTTAGTCAACATCAAGGGAGAAGCAAGGCTAGGGTTCAATGACAACTGGCCGTCGATGTTCTGCGCTCGCCTTTGGTGGATTTGGCGATGGAGAAACGAAGGAGTGTTTAATCAAAAACACTTGCCGTTGGCTAGCAAGTTAGAGTGGCTCACGATGTACGACGTGGAGGTGAAGGCCGCATTCGAGAAACACTTAAATCCTGAGATCGGACGAAACCTAGAAACAATCGCACATATTGGCTGGACGAAGCCACCGAGTGGATGACTGAAGCTTAACGTGGATGGCAGCTGTAACAAGAATGGCATGGCAGGCTGCAGAGGTTTGATCAGAGATGAGCATGGAGACTGGATACGAGGTTTCACGGCAAACATTAGCCGGTGCCAACCGCTGGAGGCAGAGGCATGGGGGATTTATCATGGTTTTCACATGGCAAAAGTCTGTGGGGTTTCCAACCTCGTGGTTGAATGCGACTCCAAAAGCCTGATTGATAAGCTAGGCAGGGCTAACGGAGGAGACGAAGCAGAGTGTAATGTTATCTGGAGATGTTTGAACTTGATCACCTTCTTCCAGAAGGTTGAGTTTGTGCATGTGTTAAGAGAAGGTAACCAAGTGGCAGATCATCTGGCAAAGGCGACGCTTGACCATCAGATTGGCTTCCGAGTCATCGCCGAAGCGCCTCCGAGTGTTGATTCTTTAGTTAGACAAGATAAACTGGGAGCAACGTTTCCCAGGCGCATGTAATCTTTCGGGCTCAACCCTCCTACCTGATGTAAAAAAAAAAAAAATTAAATCATGTGAAAGACAATTTTCAAGGAACATTGGAGGGGCATCTAACAACTCTCCACAACCTGACTCTGAAAAGACCTCCCTGGCAACAGTGTGGGCGGCACAATTCGCAGATCGTCTAACAAAACGGAATTGCACATCGTGTATGAGTGATGCCAATTCTTTAATATCCTCTACTAAAAGACCAAACGAAGAATTAAAAGAGGAAGATGTAAGGGAATAAAAAACAGTTTGGGAGTCCATTTCTACATCAATATTGCCCATTCCAGTATCCTTAATCCAACTCAGAGCTTCACGTAAACTGACTGCCTCAGCCTCATTAACAGTGAAGACACTTGTTAATCGCATATTCTTCGCAGCCATGAATGTGCCATCATGATCCCGCGGCACCCAACCCAAGCCCATAGAACTCGTTGATGTGTTTAGAGCAGCATCTGTATTGAGCTTCAGCCTCCCAACCGCTGGCCGTGACCATCTATCATCCCCAGTGCAAGGATTCCCAGTTTGTTGCGTCACATTCGCGTGCTGCCAATTCTGCCAGAAGTTTATAGCCATGCGTAGCATTACATCCATGTCAAACACCACCCCTTGCCAAACATGTTCGTTCCTACTACACCAGATTCCCCAACAGGCCATGGTAAACTGAGCAAAATATTCACCATGCAAGACTTTAATTAAACCAAAGAACCAATCAGTGATGTTACCATTGACAACTCCAACCGATGGTATGCCTAAAATGCTCCAAATACAACGGCCTCCGGACATTGTGCAAAAATATGGCCTGCTGACTCAGGTTGTCCCCTGCACATATGACATAACAAGCACAATGGATGTTTTAGTCTGTAAGGCATCTCTCGTAGGCAAGTAAGAGGAACCCAACTGCCAGCAAAAATGCTTTACTTTCGGTGGCACATCCAAATTCCAGATACGGGACCATGGACGTTCATCATGTAGCATTTCAGTCAAATGCTTATAACACGATTTGACTGTATATCTTCCCTTCTGGTCGTAGTACCAATACCACGAGTCCTGTGGTTTACGCAGGGAAATGGGGATGTTCATAATCAAATTTGCATCCCTCGGG
Organism: Ipomoea nil; assembly: GCF_001879475.1. Classification (NCBI taxonomy): domain Eukaryota; kingdom Viridiplantae; phylum Streptophyta; class Magnoliopsida; order Solanales; family Convolvulaceae; genus Ipomoea; species Ipomoea nil. The sequence goes on along the minus strand of NW_017619385.1, from coordinate 2,093,076 downwards.
TAAAAAATATGGAAAATGCGAGCCATATCCCAACCTGTACCTTGCGCATTAAAAAGACTTGAAACCGGGGCTTCAACAAGTGCTTCACTTAGAGGGGTTTGGACATACGCCCCTTCTGCTACGGGTAGCCATGCATGCCTTCCTATCGATGTGTCATTGCCATTCCCAATACTACGCCTGCATCCATCTCGTAGCACAGGTTGTACCTCCAAGAGCCTCCTCCAAATATAGGACGGGTTACTCCCCGGAGCTGCATCAAAATAGGAACAATTATCATAGTATCTGGCCTTATAAACCCTTGCTGTTAGGGAGCTTGGTTTGGTGATTAGTCTCCAAGCCTGCTTACTAAGAAGTGCCAAATTCATCTCTCACAGTTTCCGAAAACCCATCCCACCTACTGATTTCAGAGTTGCCAAACCACCCCACGACCTCCATCTCATGCCCTTGCCATTCCCTACTGACCCCGTCCACCAGTACTCATTCATCAGAGTTTCGATCTCCTTACACAGGCCCAGGGGTAAAAGAAAGACCATCATTGCATAAAATGACATTGCCTGGATTACATTTTTCAACAAGACCTCTCGGCCTGCCCGTGAGAGGAACTTTGCGTTCCAACTCCGTACCTTAGCCAAAATTCGGTCCTTCAAAAAGCCCAGAATCTGTTTCTTCCTCCTTCCAACTAGCGATGGTAGGCCTAGGTACTTCCTAGTAGCGTCTCCTTCTGCAACTCCGAGCGTCCCACACACCTGACTTCGGGTAGTGTGACCCACATTCGCACTAAAACATGCCATGGACTTATCAAAATTTATCTGCTTGCCCAATGCTTTCGAATAGGTATCCAGGACACCCGCATACAGTCACTCTCTTGCGGATTGGCCCAGAAGAACAAGAAGCAGTCGTCGGCGAAAAGAAGGTGTGATATTGGTGGAGCTCCCCGAGCAACCCGGATCCCATGTAAATTACCTGAGCTCATTTGCCTGTCAATTAGCACACTCAGACCCTCTGTAACCAAAAGGAAGAGGTACGGTGACAACAGATCCCCTTGCAGTAGAACACGGCCCGGGACTATAGGCCCTAACTGCTGGTGCTCATGTAAAATATGGTATTGCACTGAACGAACTATCTCCATGAGGATGTCTATCCAATGTCTCACAGACCCCATTTTCTCCATCAAGGCCTCCAAGAAACCCCATTCCACCTGATCATAGGCCTTGCTCATGTCCACCTTCAAGGCAACCACCCCATCCCTTCCCTGAGTTTTCCTTCGCAGATAATGATGGGCTTCATAAGCTATCATTATATTATCTGTTATCAACCGACCCGGGATAAAAGCACTCTGAGCTAGTGAAATCAACTTATCCAGTAGATGCTTCAGCCTATTAGCACAGACTTTGGCAGCAATCTTATAGACCACGTTACACAATGCAATTGACCTTAAATCCTTCATGGTCTCCGGGTTCACCTTCTTGGGTATGAGTACAATGTACGTAGCATTAGCCTTGGTCGGTAGTGTAGTAGTCTGAAAGAACTCACGACAAAAAATAGTAACTGCTTCCCCTACTATGTCCCAATACTGCTGAAAAAACCCCGGTCCAAAGCCATCAGGCCCAGGGGACTTGTCAGTAGAGCTGTCAATACGAGCTGGCGGGGCGGGCTAAAAAGACCGCCAAGAATACGGGCCTAGGTAGGGGCAGCCTACCCCGCCCCACCTTAGGCCCGCGGGCCCTGCCAAAGCCCGCCTGTTTTTTTTTTTTTTTTTTTTTTTTTTAAATCATGTGTGAATTGTCCATAAAATCTAAACTCTAATGTGACTATGTTAATAACTTAATTGCTATCTACTTAAAACACTTATTCATAAGAAAATAACATAAATTCGTTCATCACATTATGACAACAATGACACCAATAGGGGTAAGTATAATCACCGAAAAACTGATAACCGAACCGACCGATAATTTTCGTTATCGATCGATTATCGGTTATAAGGCAAAAAAAAATTCGATTATTCGACTATTCAGTTATTTATCGCGGTTACCGAATAACCGACACTACATATATATATATATATATATATATATATATATATATATATATATATATATATATATAACTAAAAAAAAAAAAAGAAAGAAAGAGGCGGGCTAGCCCGTCCCGCCAAGCCCACGGGCTAAGCGGGGCGGGCAAAAAAGTCCGTTTTTAAAACGGGCTTCAAAAACACGAGCTCCCCCGCCCTTTTGGCAGGCGGGGCGGGAAAGCCCGACGGGCTAAACCCATTTTGACGGCTCTACTTGTCAGGATGCATCTGAAAGACTGCCGCTCGCACCTCCTCCAAACTAACGGGACTTAGCAGGGCATCATTATCCAACTAAGTGATCCTAGCTGCCACATATTCTAGCACGTCTGTCATATCTCCCTGGTCTGTAGCGAACAGATCCTGGAAATAACTCATCATAACCTGACTGACTTGATCCTCCCTTTCCACCCAAATTTCATGATCATCTTTTAACTTTGTGATCCTGTTCCGGCGCTTCGTGGTTTTAACCGAGTTATGGAAAAAACTTACTGTTCACATCACCCCCTCTATACCAGTGCTCCTTCGCCCGTTGCTTCCAATATTGATGATGCTGCTCTAGCAGATACAATAGTTCATGTTCAGTATTACCATACTCCACCATGCTATCCTCATCTCGGCGGATCCTCAAAAGATCCATCCTGCTCTTACAAACTTCAATTTTCCGGGCAAACTCTCTGTTATACACCTTCCCCCAACGCCATATATCTCGGCTGCAGGACTCAATTTGTGCTAACACATCAAACCCCACCGTTCTATCCCATGTATGTGCAACTATCTCCCGGCATTTATCCTCCCGCAACCACATATTGTCAAACAAAAAACGCTTTCTACGACCAGAATGCACAGTAAAAATCGGGGTTACCAACAAGGGTAGATGATCACTGTAAGGACTTACCAAAGAGCATGCAGTAGCCCCCTCGAACATAGATAGCCAATTTTCCGTCACTAGAATCCTGTCTAGCTTCTCCTCAACCATATTACTCATACCACGAGAACGTACCCAAGTAAACTGGTGACCACTGAACGGGAAGTACTCCAGCCCACAGTCGGCAACCGCTTCTCGAAAACCATTAATTTTCCACGGTGGATGGGGAGCTCGCCCTCGCTTCTCCAATTGATGCATGAGATCGTTGAAATCCCCTATTGGTAGGATATATCCCGACTGACCTAGGTTCTTATCCCTTTTTATACGGTTCGTTCCCTTTGCCCGAGCGTTGTAATGAGGAGTCGGTCGGTACCGTTCGTCCGAGCAGCTTTGTGAATGATTTTTTTTGGGGACGCTCGGGTTCGACCGGATAATTCCTTTCCCGACCAATGTTATGCTCGACCGCCATACCTTTGCTCTATATGGGAGTGCTTTTAATAAAGTGGAGGCTGCGTGTAACACATGCCGATAGGCCGGAGGCTATTTCCGGCGAGAGGCTATAAATATCCACGGCGGATGAGGAGAATGGGACTTTTGGAACGATCTATAGGCTACTTACAGAGCTGCCCGACCGCAGTCAGTCGGCCCTCGAAGTGGTCATCTAGATTGAATTAGGTCACCCTTTTAATAAATATACTTCTTCTTATTCATACCTTCATTTTATATACAGTACGTACACCGCTTACACGTGGACATTAGTACTATCACCCATAATCACCCACGGCATAGTATTCTGTCCGCCTAACTGTCGTAACAACTGCCAAGCCTCCCTTCTCCTTGTTGTCTCCGGGTAGCCATAATACCCAGTAAACCGCCATGTTGGACTTCCTACATCCAGGGCCAGTGTTGCATCAATGAAATTGCTTGTAAAAGACTGTATTTGCAAATCAACCATACTAGACCACAACAATGCTAACCCCCCGTATGTCTAACTGCATCAACTGCAAATAAATTATCAAACCCCAACTGCACACGTATCACTTCCATCCTCTGCTTATCCACGAAAGTTTCAATCAAGAAAACCACCTTCGGCCTCTTCGTGCGGACATGATCCGCCAGCACTTGAATTGCCGTTGGGTTGCCAAACCCACGACAATTCCATGTTAGGAGACTCATAATTCTAGGCGGGCTTGCATTGCAAGTCCCGCCTTTTGCCCGTTTTTTGGATCCTGTGTATCACAATCCATGTCACTCCTACTCCCAATATCGGAAGAACTGTCTGCCTCCACCTGCTTCCTCTTTGCTTCGCCCACCACAACTGCCGGCGTAGCCTCAGTGCTTCCATCAACTTCCGGAGATTCATTAACAGCAAAACCCGGAGCCCTCCACTCTTTCCGTTCAGAGTCCATCTCCGGCGCTACCCATCCCTGCCCGACTGTTGGCAGATTCCGACGTGAACCAGCTCGTAACCATGCACCATAAGGCTTCTCTGCCTTCATATCAAACCCGAGTGCCAACTTAGGGCATACTCTATCCCCGTGGCCGATGATCCTGCAAATAAAGCAGAAGGTGGGCAGTCTCTCATAACGGAAGTCAACAAACGCCCATGCCCCATTATCCTTCTTAAGCTTCATCTGCTTCTTTATCGGTCTCGTGATGTCAATGTTCACACGTACCCGGTAATATGCCCTCATCGATCCTCCAAAATTCTTCTCATCTGTTTCGACTAGGGCTCCCAAGAAAGAACCAATGGCCGAGACAACACCAACTGAACATTAGCCAGCAGGGAGTGCGTGAATTTGCACCCAAAAATCAGCATGGTCCAGAGAAACTGTCTCCAGTTCACTACCCGACTCTAGCCTCCGCATGACGACTAGACTCTACTCATATGTCCATGGCCCATCGGCAAGGACTCTGGTAAGATCAGACTCGTGGTAGAATAGAATTAGAAAACGTTGTGGCTGGAGCTGACGCATAGTAACGCCCATCGCTGGCTGCCACACAGCCGCCATAGTATCCTGGAAGAAAAGAAACTTAACCGGCTTGTTCGTTACAACCCTCCCAACAGCGTAGTAACTTGTTTCACTGCTCCGATCATCCACCTGGACATTCGGAACCTCCTGCAAGACTTCTTCATCGTCGACGTCGGCTAACGTCAGATTTGCACACAAACTCGCTACATCATCGTTGTTAACAGCAGCCATGAATAACCAGAAAACGGCGGAAAACCCTAGAACGAAAGGGAGAAGATTCGCGAATAGGCGAGAGAAAAAGAGTATTAAAATCACACAACAAATTGAAGTGGGAAACTATCTCGCAATGTCCTTGTTTTATAATAATAATAATAATAATAATAATAATAATAATAATAATAATTATTATTATTATTATTATTATTATTATTATATTCTGAAGGGATTAAAGAAAACATAGTGAATTGTAAATATGTTGATACCGAGGTATGATTTATTTTTTAAAGTGAGAATTTAAGGGATAAAGATAGTCCAAGAGGGGGTACTCATCCTTGTTAGCATGGATACTCCAAATTAGTGTTATGCAAGTTGTCTTTCACTTGGTAGTTTTAAACTAGTTGAGGATGTCTCTTAAGTAGAGGGTCCAAGCCAACACATTGGCGACCTTGGATGAGTGAAAGACGCAAACCAAGGAGTAAATATGAAAGTATATGACTAACTAGTCTAATTCCAATATACGATCTTACATCACTTCTAAAAAATTTTATCAAAATTATAAAGTGATACTTAAATTTGAGTCAGACCTCAACTCTTGAATTAATTATAGTAATGAGTTAAATTCACTTTTGGTCCTACATTTATTGTGCATTGGACATATTTTGCCCGCTTTTATTAATTTTGCCACATTTTGTCCAGACTTTATAAAAGTTGGACACTTTTAGCCCAACGTAACTTTTGGCGTTAAGCAGCTGTGAAGTAGAAAGGCAATTCCGTCATTTCATGTCAATTTTTTCATCAGCCTTCAAGTTCGGAGCTTCACCATCAACATCTTCACGCCAAGGCTTGTCATCGATTCTGCTGCTGCTGTCGAGGTGAACCCAACCACACTGCCAATCTGCTATTGCTGCTGTTCGCCGGAGCCCATGGAGGTTCGCCAGATCTGCCGCTTCGTCGCCGGTTCCCTTGCTATTTGTCAACGTTGAGAGAAGAGATGATGGAGGGAGGGGTGGTTTGGCTGGTGGTTGCTTGTGCTTTGCCGCCATCGCCGCAGCTGCGCTCAGCCACCCTTCCCTGTTTTCCCGGCGAAGCTTGGCAGTAGAAGCTTATTGATGGTGGTAATGTTGAGTTTGGCTAATGACGATTATAGAAAGTGATGATTATTATGGCTAATAATTCTTGATGGAGGTTAATTGTTGTCTGCAAAGCCTTCAAAGCATCTTTGTCTTCTCCGCCTTTCCTCCACCTAATCGCTGCTCACCAACCGCCTCTCTCCCTCCTCGCACTCCGCCCCTCCCACCGCCACTCTCATGGTGGCGAAGGCGGCTGATCTTCCTCCACGTTTTCGACACATCCCTCAGCCACTAGTTCCGATTCCCTCTCTCTTTCCTCCCCTTCCGCTCTCACTACCCAATTACTTCCTCCCACGACCTCCTCTAGATCTACCTCTGGGCCAAAAACCCTACCTAGAACCTAACCCCGCCACCCCACAACCACAATACCAAGACTCTCGCCGTCTGTAACCCTCTCCTCCGCGATTACAAGGTCCTGCCTCAGCTTGGCTCCGCTTGGTGCCACCATGGTTTCGTCCTCGTCGGCTCGCCCAATCAAGTCCTTGTGCTCACTGAGCTCGGCTCCGCTTGGTGCCGCCACGGCTTCGTCCTTGTCGGCTCGCCCAATCAAGTCCTTGTGCTCACTGAGCTCACCGCCATCTATTTCAGTTCCGCATCCGCTCCCAACAACTGGCAGAAATTTTCCTCCAACTTGTGCCGACGCCGCGGAGCCCAGTCGTGATCTCTAACACCATTCTTGCTCTCTGAGATGTGGGATCGCCGTGGCTTGGGTCTGCAAATGGAAGATGGCTTGAGTCTGCGATGTGTGATCTCCATGAGACATACCACCCCTCTTTTTCAATGGGAAGATGGCTTGGGTCTGCAAATGGTGAAGAACAACCCGGTCAACTTAAAAATAGAGACTCTGAAGAATAGCACTGAAAAAGACAAAAATGACATTCAATCTCATGGAGGCTTAACATCAATTTAGACTGTGGACTAAAACTGTCCAACTTTTATTAAGTCTGGGCAAAAATAATAAAAATGAATAAAATGTGTCCAACGAGCAATAAATATAGGACCAAAAATGGATTTAACTTCTTTTTTTGTAATAGAATTAAGATCTTGACTTGAGTTGAAATTAATTTTTGTAATAGAGTTAAGCTCTTGACTTGGGCACCACGAAATCGGTGCTTATGTTACTTAAACAACAACATATTATTGTATTTGAGGATATTTTAGACTAATAAAATATTTGAGAACAAAAAAATAAAATAAAAATGCTATTATATTCAAAGGACCAAATGGGGAATAAGCTCTAAAGGATGAAGTTTTGACCATTTGAATTTTAGTATGTGATATCAACCTATAGTCAGACTTGCTTGTTTATTACATTGATAATCAAATAAAAAGAAAAAAAAAAATAATCATGGCTATAGTCAATTACAACAACATGAATCAACCCCCTATTTCAGTTCAGAAATTACAATAACCAAGTGAATTGGGCATCTAATATCTCAATTGGCATGCTCTTGGGCACCAAATCTCTCAGTTACAATGCAGGATCAACTTATTTGCCACTAACCGGATACCGGCATTTTGTTGATAGTCATATGCATCCAAGGAGATGTAGGCATCCACACAAGTTCCTGTAGTGATCAAGGCATCCAGCTCTTCAACATCAAATCTGCTAAACACAAGCTTTTGCGTGTTTGAAGCTTCTTTCTGATATATCTCTGTAGCCCAGTGCACGGTATCGCCATTTACTACAGTGGGTATGCTGCATATATTTTACGTAAAATGCAAGAAAGGATTAGAAACATGTGTGTTTTCTTTGTATACTCGAAGCAAGGGGTGCGTGCATTCTAAGAAGCATTAAACTTGATGTGGCACACTGGTTAGTTTACGGTAGGCAACGAAACAAAAACTTGAAAAGAGTGAGACCAGCAAAAATGCAGCATTTAAGTAGCTCAAACATGAGATTAGACTAAACTAATAACATAAGGAAAGGGAGTCAATTAAGTTAACCATATGCCTTTGAATGCACAGATGCAGAGAAAAATGTTGGGTGAAAAATTAAGAAATTTATGCATCTTTACATGTAGGTGAGTAGGTCTAGTTTGCATGAGCCTATTTTCAGCTTATCCACCACCACTTCTAAAGAACTTACTCTAACATTTTACTGTGTTTGGATAGGCTTGTGAAAAGAAGCATATGGCTTTTGAAAGCTTTATTTTACCATATCTTCATATGCTATTTCGAGTTGCTTAAGAGAATAAGCTGAAAAGAGCTTACTCAAAAGTTTTTAACTTATTAAGTAGCACTTATTGACAAGTTCTATCTCAAAAGTTTAACTAGTTATAGAAAGAGGATAGCAAACATTTACTATTAGCATTATTTCGCACATATATAATGAAGGAATGAAAGAAAGGAGTAACTTACTTAAACCGGATAGTAGGGAATTTCATGAAACCAGGCTTTCTGGTTACTAGAGGCCTCCACTCAGAGCTGCTACCGGAATCCACAGACAGATTCTGAGCGTGTTTATCAATCGCATCCAGGATCCGACATAGGCTTTCTGATGCATTCACAACAAAGCTCAACCTTGGGCGACCAGCAGGGCCAAGAAATTTAGTGCTAATTCCAAAGCGCACTTTCATGCGTTTACAACAAATTTGTAACTCGGCATGATTATGCAATATTTTTATCTTTTGCATTCCATAATAGGAGGATGGGGCAAGGGCAACAGATATAGAAGGCATTGAGATCTCATCTGGTTCTAAGAAGGTGCAACTACTGGAACCCACACTTTCAGTTGCTGTAGAAGACACTTGTGAAGGTGAATCAGATTCTTCTTCATCCATGTCATCTGACTCGAGGAATTCTTTTTCCATTTCATCACTGAGTGGGCCCATATTGAAAGGGTCTGGCCTGGCAGCAACAGATTCAACATGATCCGAAAGGTCTTCAATCCTGCCTAAAGTCGTAGATGATAACATTCTACGGTTTTTGGTACTGCGGTTTTCCATTGGTGGGATCCCATTTTCTATCATCAGACTCGAAGAAGATGTGATTGCATTCAAGTCTGCTCCCCCCAGAGAAGCTTTGCCATTGCTATGATTTCTTGTTGTAGTATTAGGTGAAACATTTCCTATCATCAGACTTGAAGAAGGTGTGTTTGGATTCAAGCCTGCTCCTTCAAGAGAAGCTTTGTCATTGCTATGATTCCTTGTTGTACTATTAGGTGAAACATTTCCTATCATCAGACTTGAAGAAGGTGTGTTTGGATTCAAGCCTGCTCCTTCCATAGAAGCTTTGCCATTGCTACGACTTCTTGTTGTACTATTAGGTGAAACCCAAGTATTTTCTGGAGAATTGTCAAGGAGGCTGGATTCCTGCAGGTAAGCAACATTTCAGAGATCTCAGTCTAATAATCTACAAGACCATGTTCCAGAACTAATAATTGAAGTTTGAGGTAAGAAAAAAAAATACCAAAAACAGGACAGTTGCACAGCACTTGAGCACTTCAAAATTCATCCGAACATCATCTAAGCTCCTGAAATATAGCAACAAAAACTTTAGTGAAAGCATAGATCTACCAGTTATATAGAACAGCATGTGATAACAAAGGAGAAGCAACAATCTGTCAATGTTATATGCGCTCAGACAGACCAGTTATTTTAATTTTCTTCATTGTGAAAGGTAAATGGCATTTGCAGATTTTCCATATGCCAACAAAAAATTAACAAGATAGGAGGGTAATCTGTTTAACAGATCCAACTGAGGATATAAAGAGGTAAGTGACGCAATATCAGAACGACTATTCTTCATCTACGTTATACACTAATATGAACTGTGTCCCAAAGAATAAATCTTGGACACCCTAATCACACTCTCATAGGTCAAATGAAAATGTAAATGAAAAAGATAAAAATTCTTATGATACATGTGTACACACTACAAAAATATATAAACCAAACACAGATCATATTCAGGAGCAAGAATGCACTCTCACCTATGGGTTTGTTCTCCAAGACCAAAATAAGTAGCAAGAGTGGCCATCTGCAATTAGGATAAAGGTAAATCAGCATTTGAACAAGATGGAACTCTTGAGTTAGATTTGATTTAAGATCCAAAAATACAAATACTTGAAGTTCATCCAGATGAAAATGAGGGAAAAGTAACTTAATTGAAACCTCTGTAAGGAATATGCATGGCAGTTTTTGGCAAATAATAACTAATCAAATTTGATGTTAAAAATAACTCTCAATTTAGTAGCTACATGAGGTGTTTTCATGTGTATTAAAGCACATAAGTACAAGTGCTAAAATTTTTAAAATTTGTGGTCTTACCATTAACAAAGTATCTCAATATAAGAAATTCCAATTTCTATTAGGCCTTTGGTACCCAGAAGGCCACTTTTCATATCCTAACCCAGATCAAGCAACTAGGGAGGTACAACTTCAATTAGACAAGGAGATGAATGCATTTTTAATAGCAACAACATGTACTTCAGCTTGTCAAAAACAAAGGATTTACAATAAGCTAATTTTGAGCTTTTGATAGACTGAATACATATCTATTCATCCAAATACGGTGTAAGCCAGAAGTTTCCTTTAACCAAATCAAAATAAATTGCTTACAGTTTTGGCGTCAAGATGGAGAAATATTATTATACCTTCATGTTACCCGCTCTCCTGCCAAACCTCTGAGTCAACAACACAAGTGAGTCCATTGTTCCCTTAGGCTCTGGTGCTGGCCTATCTATAGCAGCAAATGCTTCCCGAATTCGTGGACAATCAAACTTCAGTATATTATGCCCAGCCCATATTCTCCCTATGCAAATAACCAATAGATTAAAATATAATACAAAAAGACTTGAATATCACAAACACATAAGCGCCAGAGAGACTTCCAAATCACAAAACAGAACATCAAATGACACGATCAGACACTCATATCAACACGTTAAAGACTACCGTCAAAGACTCAAACCACTACACTTTCATCCAAATTCTAAAATCAGTATCAATTAAAGACTTATACACTCTAAACTATCTATAATATCTATTCAACAAATCATGCAAACCCTGATTTGGAATGGGACTCGAACCTGATACCTTCCTTACGGAAAGAAATCAAACCACAAGGACTAGCTTAACTGATATCAGCAGCTTCACCAAACTCAAACATTTATCAGCTTAAATTTAAGAACCTCATTTAGGCACACGCTAGGAAATTGGGCGGAGAGGGGGAGGGGATTACCGTGGAGGAAATCGTAGACTTTGTCGGCGATATCGGCGAAAGCAGGGGCAGAAGCGACGGCGTCTTTGGTAATGCCATTGCAGCGAACAGAGAGCGTGGTGATGAGGGAGGGATCAGCGGGTCGGATCAGAGTGGAGTAGCTTTCCAGCTCGACGAGCTTCCTGGGGCAAACCAGTATCCCTCCGAACTCCAGGAGCGCGAAGCCCTGCCCGGGTCGGGTCGGGATCGTCGTCTCCACATCGAAGAAGGCTATCTCCGTCGCGTCCTCTACCGCCATCATCATTCGAAGCTCCAAAAACTTAGATTAAGAAGAGAAGAAAACCTGAGACAAAGAATGAGAAATGGCGCGAAAATGAAGAAATAATCCTGCAACAGTAATGGAGTGTATGTATATATGTATGTATAATGTATTTAACGTATGAGTGTGAAATTGGGTTTTGGTTGCTTTAGAGGGGAGGAGAGGTTTTGGAATTAAACCTACGGAAGAGGGAAACATGTGAAAATGTCGCACACGGAACAACTATACCTTACCTGGAACTGGATGGACTAATTTTCAAGCTTATCCTAACAAGTTTTACTTTTGTTTTGAGAAAATTTCACTTTTGATTCTCATACTATTATAAATAAATTAGTATTTGTCTCCGTGCGATGCACGGAATGAATTTGTTAAAATATTTTAAAAATATTTAGATCGATATATAATTATATAAATTATTATATCGAATATTATATAACGCAATTGATGAATTGAGTTGGATGGATTGTATTTTCTAATGTTATCGTTGCTTGAATTTGATCAAATAATTGCCCAAAATTAATAATCAATGTATAGATGTACAGTGCTGAAACTTTAGATATTTTAAATATCAGTGTCCGGTGAATTATATCTGGGGATCATATTTAATTTTGAGTGAATTATTAATATTCATTACCTTTTCCAATTGGTCTAATTTGTTTTCCATCTTTAAGCAAAATCTTCCTTACGCATTCTATACATAATTTTACATCTTTATATATGAGTATTGTAATGAGGTCCTATAATTTTGAATAAAGTCTAGACAAAAGGAGCAGAACAAAAATCTCTATCTCTATCTCTATATATATTAAAGCAAAATAATTGTTCTAAAAATTTTCCCTCTAAATATAAAAATATTTATTGTATTCATATTAATTTATAAATAGATTCGCGTACCAGGACTATGTGGTCTAATGGTATCCGGGTTGGACTTCCATTTGGAAGGTTGTGAGTTTAAGCCTCAGTGGAGGCGTTATTGGTTCTTTGTGTTTCAGTAGGTTGAGAAAGTAAAAAAAATAAATTCACATACTACAATGTAATAGGGCCAGTAACATTCAAAAAAAATAAATTCACATACTACAATGTAATAGGGCCAGTAACATTCAAAAAAAATAAATTCATGTAATTTAACATGTTGTAATAGGGCCAGTAACATTCAAAAAAAATAAATTCATGTAATTTAACATGTTGAGTAAAAGAAGAATATTATATATATATATATATATATATATATATATATATATGTATAAATTATAATTATTATAGTAATAATAATTCACATAAAGAACGCATACATTCAAAAAAAATAAATTCATGTAATTTAACATGTTGAGTAAAAGAAGAATATTATATATATATATATATATATATATATATATATATATATGTATAAATTATAATTATTATAGTAATAATAATTCACATAAAGAACGCATTTTTCACATACAGAAACGCGAAATCATGCATCACATTAGCCTTAACGAATTATTATTACTATTTACTATAATAATAATAAGGCACAAGTGTCAAATAGACCTATCTATTATTGTGAAGTGTTCAAATTTCACCACGAATTAAATTAAGTGTCAGATAGACCTATCTACTAGCTAAATTTGTTCGATTGACATTTTTCCCATGTTGCTAGCAGGTTGCCTATTTAATTATTAAAAATAAATAAATAAATAAAATTAAAAATTTAAAAAAAATATCAGCCACGGCCGGTGGCTGGTATTCTTTTTTTTTTTTTAATTAATTTTTTATTCAATTTATTTATTTATTTTTAATAATTAGATAGGCAACCTGTAAAAAATGTCAATTGAACAAATTTAGCTGATAAATAGGCTTATTTGACACTTAATTTAGTTCGTGGTGGGAATTGAGCACTTCGCAGTAGTAGATGTGTCTATTTGACACTTGTGCCTAATAATAATAATAATAATAATAATAATAATAATAATAATAATAATAATAATAATAATAATAATAATAATAAGAATAAGAATAATAATAATAATAATAAGAATAATAATAATAATAATAACAATAATAACAATAATAACAATAATAATAATAATAATAATAATAATAATAATAATAATAATAATAGTAATAGTAATATCTCTATATATATTATCTCTATCTCTTCTCTATATCTCTCTCTCTCTCTATATATATATATATATATATATATATATATATATATATATATATAAAAGCAAAATAATTGTCCCAAAAATTTCCCTCCTAATGTGAAAACATTTATTGTATTCATATTAATTTATAAATAGATTCATGTAATTCTAAAAAAATTTCCCTCCAAATGTGAAAACATTTATTGTATTCATACTAATTTATAAATAGATTCATGTAATTCTCAAAATTTTTCCCTCCAAATGTGAAAACATTTATTTTATTCATATTAATTTATAAATAGATTCATGTAATTTCTAAAAATTTTCTCTCAAAATGTGAAAACATTTATTGTATTCATATTAATTTATAAATAGATTCATGTAATTCATGTAATTTAACATGTTGAGTAAAAGAAGAATATAATATTAGTTACTATTATTATTACATATATAGATAGATATATAGATTATAGTAATTATTATAGTAATAATAATTCACATATAGAACAAATTTTTCACATACAGAAACACGGAATCATGCATCCTATTAGCCTTAACGAATTATTATTACTATAATTACTATTTACTATAATAATATTAATTATAATAATAGTAATAATAATAATAATAATAATAATAATAATAATAATAATAATAATAATATAATACTATAATAACGAATTAGCCAATTTATAAATAAATTCATGTAATTCATGTAATTTAACATGTTGAGTAAAAAAAATATTGGTTACTATTATTATTATTATTATTATTATTATTATTATTATTATTATTATTGTTATTATTATTATTCGTTATTCTAGTATAGTATTTTAATTAAATTAAATTATTTAAATTAAATCACCCTATATATATTTAGTATTACAAATGATCATCCTTAATTAAATTAAATCATTTAAATTAAATCAGCCTATATATTAGGTATTACAAATAATCATTCTTAATTAAATTAGATCATTCTTAATTAAATTAAATCATCCTTAATTAAATCATTTAAATTAAATCAGCCTATATATTTAATATTACAAATAATCGTCCTTAATTAAATTAAATTATCCTAAATTAAATTCAATCATCCTTAATTAAATTATTTAAATTAAATCAATCCTTAATACAAAACGTAAAATCAACCTTAATAACAACACAGAAACGCGAAATCATCCTATTAGCCAATTAGGGAAAATGGCGTTTTTCCCCCCTAAGTTATATACTTATAGCACTTTTTCCCCCTCAATTATTTATGTAAGCACATTAGCTCCCTCAATTATTTTAAAAGTGGTGGTTTTTCCCCCTAATATATTAAATTGACATTTCTACCCTTAAAGTAAACATTTTATTTATTTTACTTCTCCAACAAATTATTGCGTATATATAGCGATTACCACGGTTCAGTTCGAACTGAACCAGACACTATAGCAATCGAATTAAAAGTTTTCAGTTATGATTCAAATCTAGAACCCAATATTTGGATTTCAATTTATTAAATTTAAGAATAAAAAAAAAAAAACTGGATCATGAACCGTGAACTGGTGATTCCGGATCCAGTTCGCAATTTTGAACCGTCTTTATTTTAAAATTTTATTTTTTCAGTTCGGAACATGAACCGGCCATTCCGGTCCGCGATTTTAATAAACTCTAAATATCGCGTTTTGATTATAAATTGTAATTGAAATATTTTAGTTTGGTTGTTATAGTATCTATTTGGTTTGAACCAAATTATAGTAATAATTTGTTAGAGAATAAAAATAAATGAAATATTTACTTTAAATATTTATTTTAAGGGTAAATATGTCCACTTAAACAATTCAGGGAGAAAAAGTGCCACTTAAATAATTAAGGGGGAAAAAGTGCTATAAGTATATAACTTATGGGGGAAAAGTGCCCCTTTCCCTAGCCAATTATTATTACTATAATTACTATTACTATTTATAATAATAACTAGTATTTTTATGCGCGATTTGCAAGAAATAAGTGCCCAATATTAGTACTTTATATTAAAATTTTAAATTTATTTAGATTTTAGATATTTAAATTATTTTAAATAATAATAATAATAATGTGAAACATTTTTTATAAATTTTATATTTATATTTTAGAAACTAACATATAATTCTAATAATATAATGTGTATATATTATTATTATTATTATTATTATTATTATTATTATTATTATTATTATTATTATTATTATTATTATTATTGAAGAAGATAAGAAAATATATGATGGATGCATGTGCATGATAACAATAGTGGAAAAGATAACGGAAGTTATAACGGTAGGGGTATGTTCATCCAAAATATTGTACAGTACAACTTTTATAGCATAATGTATCAAAATACTTAACAAAAAAAAGAGATATAAATAAAGGGTATAACCTTCATTCACACTTATTATGTTTTTAGATAATAATAATAATAATAATAATAATAATAATAATAATATTATTATTAATAATAACAATAATAATAATAATAATAATAATAATAATAATAATAATAATAATAATAATAATAATAATAACAACAACAACAACAACGAATTAGCCTTACAAAACGAATTATTCATGTAGTTATTGTTATGATGATAAATCTCTATAGATTTGGTTGGTTCTGTATTCTCGATTGAATCTCCACGTACAACCATAATTAATGGACGGGAGACCATGTTCATCCACTTTGTTCTTCAGGATCATGAGTAAGTCATGTTATATTAATCAATTTTACACTTAATCATGGATTATATGTGTTTCCTAATGTATGTACGCCTTAATAACAATCTTTTTTATTTTTTATTTTTTTTTTCTTTTCAGAGAGAAACATTTACCTTGCACATTTTGTGAGCAATATGTTGATCAACTATTACAGCATGTCAACTACGATAACCCTAATCCAGTTGTTTTACTCATTTAGTTTTGTCGTGCAAAAATGTACAACATAAGAGTGAGTTGCATACGGCTGAAAGTAGAACATATGTTAGTTGTGACACAGTGTGCAAAGCCGATGCAGACGTTGGAATACTAGGTGATGTACACACATCGGAATTTTTGAATGACATTAGAACTTCAGGTGTACCAAACCATTCATTAACTTTACAATTTGGCCCACCAGTCATGTTGTTAAGAAATGTTGATCGTTCAGTTGGATTGTGTAATGGTACGCGGTTGGTAATCACCAAGTTAGCAGACAGTGTAATTGAAGCTGAGTTAATGGATGGTGCTAACAAAGGAACAAAAGTGTTGATCCCCAGAATGTCAATGTCACCATTTGATACCAGGTTGCCATTCAAGTTCCAACGAAGACAATTCCCATTGATGTTATCATATGAAATGACTATTAACAAAAGTCAAGGTCAAGCATGGTCACATGTAGGATTGTTACTTCAAAAGCCAATTTTTGTGTCTGGTTAGTTGTACGTAGCTGCTTCTCGAGTTAACAACCCAGATGGTTTTAAAATATTGATTGCCAAGAACTCAAGTTCCTGTATTACATCAACAACCAACGTGGTATACCACGAAGTTTTCAATAATTTGTAATTTTGTCACTCTTATTTTTCTATATTGTATGTTAAAGTAATTTTCCATTTTATATTTTTGTTCCAACTTTTTATATATTACATCATCTCTTAAATTTTTCACACAATTACACAATAAGATGAACAATATTCATTCCGTGCATCGCACGGTTATCATACTAGTTAAAATTCAGTTAAAAAGGTAGTCTAATAGTTGGAAAATCTGACACATAAAGGTAATCTTTTGATTTATAAGCTTGTCTTTACCCGATTGTTAAAAGACGTTTGAAATGAGTTCCCTCCAATGGATTCATTTCAAAACGCTTATAAATACCTTCATTCAAGATTGAAGGAGGTAATGGTCGATTAAGAGAAAACATTCAAGTGATTCAAAAGCTTTCAAGTTCCATTTACGAGTCCCCATTGTGAGAGAGTTAGAGCTTAAGCGAGGAATTCCAGAATAGAAGCTTGTGTTGTTCAAGTGAAGATCAAGTTCAACATCAAAGAGTCAAGTCTTCTAGTTGGAGAATCAAAGAATTTTTCTTTGACAATTTGTATCTCTACTCGGTAGAAGTAGAAAGAGGTAAAGTAAATTCGTGTGGAGCTGAAAAACCAAAGAAACTCAAGGCCGGCTTGGTTTTCAAAGCTTGAGTGTTATTTGGTTAAAAAAAAACTTGTATAGCCACATCTATTATCTTGCAAAATGCTTTGTTTATCTTTGATTAAAAAAATATAATCATGATTTTGCTTTGCCACTTGCCAAATGGGAAAGTGAATCAACACCAGCATCAGAAGTGAAAGGATTTTTCTCTGTATTAGCAATGAAATTGGTGCAAACTGCAAACTATACTCCATTGTTTAAAGAGACAGAAATTCTTGCAAGAAAACAGAAACTCATCAGAGAATGTAACGATCTTGAATAGATCTCAAAATTATAACATATACAAATCGCTATGCACGAGAGGCGATTTTCTCATAATAGATCTGAGTATGATTCTTATTCATTTCCCTTCACCTTAAAACTCTGTTCCAAGTTTCAACATACATGTATTCATTTCCAACAAGTCTTTCTGTCACCTTCTTCAGGCTTTATCTGCCTTTCTATTAACACTTTCTGCAGAATCAAATAGTCCCATCATACAGCTACCGCTTCAGGCCTTTTGCTCGTTTTGATTCCTTTAATAGCTGCAAATAGTACCCCGTTCCACAGCATAAATCAAATGCGACTAAAAATTGTTCGAAATAGAGAAGAAATTAAAGATAACTTCATGCATCCTACCTGCTGCGTAATCCGGGGCTCCAAACACAGCTGACCCAGCAACTAAAGCATTGGCTCCGGCCTCGATCACCTGCACACCAGGATCGCCATAAAATGTCATTTGCGGGGACGAGAGTTCAAATTCGTTATTACTTAACACACAATAAAATATTATATTCTCGACACTATCAAAGTCAAGGTTGAAAAAATCGCTAGGCGCCCTCTAAGCTCCTGGGGACCGCCTAGGGCGCCTAGAGCGATTAATCGGCGCCTGGGGACCGCCTAGGGCGCCTAGAGCGATTAATCGGTGCCTAGAGCGCCTAGGGCACCTAGAGCGATTAATCGGCACCTAGAGCGCCTAGGTGGGCGCCTAGAGCAATTAATCGGCGCCTAGAGCGCCTAGGTGGCCGACTGCCTAGCGCCGATTAATCGGCGCCTAGGCGTGATTTTTGCAACACTGATCAAAGTGCAATTCCACCCTTTAGAGCTTTTTTTAACCGAAATACTTCTGTTCGGTTAATGGTTAAAGGTTTTATAGAATTTCAGTTAACGGTTAATTCAGTTCGAAAATATCTATAACTGAATAAACCAACCTATTTGTAACGAGTTACACACAAGGAGAAAAGGATATAGTGTCAATATAGGTGGGTTACCTTGTAAGCATTGTTGGGACCGACCCCTCCGTCTACTTCGATCCAAGGGTTCACTCCCTGCAAAACAAGGGTAGGCAGCGTAAGTGCTTTCTAAGGTACAGTAAACGGAGTAGATATCGTAACATTAAACATACCCTCTCGGCGCACATCCTTCTCAAGTCCGAGATTTTCTTGACTTGGCTCTCGATAAAGCTCTGCCCACCGAATCCAGGGTTTACTGACATGATCAATACCAGATCGACAACTGTCGTGGCAACCAAAGAATTTCAGACGGTTAAATTTCATCCCTTTCGATCGCGTTATCCGAAATGTTAATCGAGTTAAATATTTGGCAATCTAGATACAGAATATGGTTTCATTGCACTGATCAAATTCGAACTAGCAGTTTCCGTATGACTTATTGTCAGCTCAAATTCTAAATGCTGAAAAGAAATCCAATCCCTTATATTAGAATTAGAAGCAGACCAACTGTCCATGAAAAGAACAAATAAGCTTACCGTCAAGAACATAATCTATTGCAGTTAATGGGGTTGCGGGGTTGAGAACCACTCCAGCTTTAGCTCCCAAACTCTTAATCTGAATCACAGCCAATCATGTATCACTGTCAGAAATACGGCCAAGAATAATACCAAACGTCCTCCGAGTATAAAATGACCAGCAAACGTCCTCCGAGTATCAAAAAGTGATTAGCAAATGTCTTCCGAGTATAAAAAAAATGACCACATGTGGTCTTCCGTTAGCAAAGACATGAAAGTAGCGTTACAATTACGACTTTGGTTGGGTACACTTAGTTTACCCTTCAATTTAACGCCACTTTCACACATTTGCTAACGGAAGACTACGGGTGGTCACTTTTTGATACTCGGAGGACGTTTGCTGGTAATAGACTAATAGCACAATACTCGAAGGACCATTGCAGGTATTAATTCCAAAAAAAAAAAACCAATTTGGTTGGCGTGAGTGCCAGTGCACTCTCATCCTTAAGAGAGGCCGGGAGTTCAAAACCCCTTCTCGTATGAAAAACCACAATATGGCCAGCACTTTGCCCTTTAATTGGGCCGGCCCGGTGCAAACGGGGATTAGTGTGAATATGACACAGGCTTAAAGGTGCCTCCTATAGCTAGGGCCTACTCAGGACACCTCGTGGTGTAACCCAAAAAAAAAAAGAACAACAAAAAGATTTCCCTGAAGAAGACTGGCAGGGGAGAGGAGTCATTGATTTCCTTAATGTACAAAGTGCAACATTATGCCAGCTTAAAGGAACAAAGAATGGGATTAGGTTTCCCAGCCATCCAGCCCTCTTAAAGACACCAATTTGAGAAATAAGAGTAGTTTCCATAGAAATCTATTGCTTAAGATTATTTGATATTACAAGCCATCATTTTCAGAAATTATACTCAACGAATAAATCCACTAGGCAAAGTAAACTAAAGAAACTTAATTGAGCAGTCTTTGTTAATATTATATAGCACATATTTTCCTTTTCTTTCTAGCTTTATGAGGTGCAAATTTCAAAAATACATCGTGTAGAAGGTATTGATCAATCCTCTGACGGGGTCAATCTAAAATAGCATAATATCTTCAGAAAACCAAAAAAAAAAATCTCACTTGGTTTAGTGTACGGTGCAGATGAATTGTTGAAGATTGCTCGCAATGGACACTAACAATATCAGCACCAGCTTTTATAAAATCGGGTACTCTCTGTTCGGGCTCTACAATCATCTGCCACACTTGATTGTTAACAAAAGCATTTTCATGAAGGGAAGGTATCAATTAAATAATTGGTAAGAAATGACCGATAAGACATACCAGATGCACATCCAATGGAAGGTCGGTGACGGGGCGCAAGGAGTCGACTATAAGAGGTCCAATGGTTATGTTCGGGACAAATCGTCCATCCATCACATCAACATGGATCCAATCACAACCAGCTTGCTCAACCGCTTTCACCTAGATGCATAGTAGCGTAAGGGTCAAATCTATAATTATACTTAGTACCCATCCACCTATTATTGCTCAGATAAATGCCAATCACGGAATACTATAAGACAAGAACCTAGTATGAACAATGCAAAACGGACAAGGTAAAAACAGCTTCAAGGAAAACAGTTAAAACAATTGAAATTAACTAGCCATAATCAGGCCAACTACTATGTAGTGAGATGACATCTCTGTTACCATTCTAAATGGGTAGTCACAGAATCAAACCCCGGTTGTAGGGACTTTGATTCTTTGAACTGAAAATGATTGAGAAAGTATAGAGCAGATACTACCTTGTAAAGAATAAAAACTAGCCATAATCAAAAGGTTTATAAATATCGAATGAAGTCAGACCTGCTCTCCTAGCTTTGAAAAATTTGCAGAAAGGATGGATGGAGAAACTATGATGTCACTTTTCGAGAACTTATCAACCCGGGAGCTGGCCTTCACCACAGTTCGAAACCCTTTCCTGTATTTACCACACAAAAGAGAACCACCATATCTCAAAAGGATTCCAGAAAGCAGACTGGACGATTGGAGAAAACTACCAGTCTTTCTTCCACGTAGAATGGAGTTAGTAATTAAACTTCACCTTTAGGATGATGAAGTATAAATGCTAGGCTTCTATATTTGGATGCAAAAACAAATGCCGAGGATGGCATGAAGATGATCACTATATACTTTGATTGGGAGCAATAAATTGAGACATCATTTAAATAGAAAATCAGCATAATGTTTTCATTCACTAAGATACACGAAAAGTGACGTAAATAGCTACTTGGTAGTTGCCGGTGCATTCAAGAACACTCTTCGAGTAGAAATCGAAAAGAAAGCCCACACAACTACAAGTCTACGCTTCATTATCAACAAATTGTATGGTCACACTAAAGGTTCAATCAAGAATATTATCAAAAACAACCTAAACCAATTATATATGATATATATATATACAAACATAACAAGGCTTCCAATTCTCTAAAAAGTTTAGTCCCCAAAGCTCCAATCCTTCTAGCTCCCAAACTAATCTGCACTATATATGCATACATTTAACAAGAAACAATCAAGCCAAAACCTATTAACTCAACACACAATCTTATGATCACATATTACATTGGAACAACACAAACCCTAATACCGAATGATAATCATATCAACCCAGAACTGATAACATCCCAACTTGCATCACTGAACATCAAAATTCAAGATTTTGAACTGAAAAATTTAAACCATTTTACTTTGTCATCGTTCAATTCTAACTTCAACGAAAAACTTAATTGCAAGAAATTAAAATGAAAAAGAATACCTAGATAGAGTGACAGAATTGGAATTGGGAATCTGACGCTTAAGATTCCCGCCAAACCCATTAACTTGGGACTGTAAGAGAGTTGATGAGCCCAAAGAAGAAGCTATTGCCATGGATTTTTTTCTTTCTTGTTTTACTTCAAAAATATTTTCCCTTTGAATTCAATCAAAAGAGATAAAGGTGGGTGCTTTATCAGCTGGCCTCTCTCTCTCTCTCTCTCTCTCTTTCTTCAAACACCACAGGCCACAAGCCCACAATTCACAAGCCTTTGAATTTCTGGGAGTCCCAGAATAGAAAGAGAGAGAGAGATGTGTGGATGACACGTGTCAGGTTGGTCTTCCCAGACTGGATTTTGCTTATCTGCAATGTTTGGCGCTCATTTGTCGGGAGTAGGGACCAAACGGAAAACAGCTGCATATGCAAATGCCCAAAACGCTGTGGTGATGACGGAAAGGGCGAAAGGGAACCGGGAGACGAAACCTTCTTTCTTTTTTTTCTTTTTTTTTTTTTTTTAAGAATTTAAGAATTTATTTATTTATTTATTGTTGAAGAAATTTGACATTTTGCCTAATGCCAACCTAACAATATTTTTATTATGAAATTTGACATTTTGCCTAACCCTAAGCACATTGTGCTCAGATAACACATCTGTAGCTTCCTTTAGGAGAAGGTCATAGGATGGAACCGAAGTTAGAAAAAGTATATAACAGATACTACCTTATAATAAAGTCAATAGTATCTAAAAACTAAAAAGATATATATCAATTCGTAACGAATATTAAAATTATTTTAAAAAAACTAAACATAGTATGATTTTTAATTGAACAAATAGTAATTTTGGTTAGTTTGAGTATCCTCATGACCTGACCAAAACACTAATTTTATGTTTCACGAGTATTAGCAAAATGACAGTTTTAGTTTACATGTCTAATTATTACTCCCTCCGTCCCATTTTATGTGTCTAGTTCGATTAACAAGGCTTGACTGAAGTTATTTTTAATCCAATTTTTTATAATATTCAGTTTAGTATTAGTATATAAAATTTATATATTTAGAAATTACACAAAAAGTACTATTAAACACAAAAAAAAAATATTTAAAAATAAGTAAAAAATACTTAAAAATAAACAAAGACGAAAAAGTTGGTTTGACCAATGAATAATAAGTAGGACTAATAAAATGGAACAAAGCGAGTATCAATTTTCATTCACGGCAATTATTTTCATGCCATACTCACCAAAAAAAAAAGGGAAAATTGTAATTTATGCCCCTCACAAATATGTCAATTATCAATATCACCCCTGAATTATCAGTAGTGTAAATGTTGCCCCTCAATTTTCAAAACGTGACATATATTGCCCTTCTCCTAATATGAAGAAGGATAAAAATTATTGTCGACGGAAGGAGAACAATCGAAGAAAGAAAAATTAAGGAAAAAAACGTGGTCTTCGAACAAGAAAGACGACGGGTAACCACATTTACATCACTAATAATTCAGGGGAGGGGCAATATATGTCATGTTTTGAAAATTGAGGGGCAATATTTACACCACTAATAATTCAGGGGTAACATTGATAATTGGCATATTTGTAAGGGGCATAAATTACAATTTTTCCAAAAAAAAATTATTTTCATGCCATAATTAATCACACTGCTAACCCTTCCGGATTGTGTAATTTGTAAGGGTATTTTTGTCAGTCCATGTATAATATGTCAATTTCATTTATATGAATAGATAAAAATACCCTTACAAATTACACATTCTGACATATTTTAGCTAGAGGGTGACAGGTCGCCGACGTGATCAATTTTGACACGAAAATAATAGTCATGGATGAAAATTGGTAGTAATTAAATATGTGGATGAAAACTATCATTTTGTTAATACTCGTGCGATAAAAAAAATAATATTTACTCTCTTTAATTTTATTAAATTATAAAATATATTGTCTCCTATTAGTTTAAGTATATGTTATTATTATGAATAAGAATAAAAGTGGTAGGACAATCTCAACTAAATTGGTCATATGATTGATTTGATAATTACATGTTTCAAATTTGACTTCGTGTGAGAGTTATATTTTTAATTCTAGCTTTTTACGTATTAATATTTGATTGGTTTCTTATAAAATGAACATTAAAAACAAAATTATGGCTACGAGTTCGGGATAAATTTTAGTCTTATTTTTTCATTTTTTAAATTAGTAATCATTCTTAGGATACACTGTACACCCACGTTGTAAGAAGCTAAAATTTAGTTGGCTTTCCAAACAGGTCAAGAGTCAACCTTTGCTTCCAGATGGGGCTTAGCCTTTAAATATAAACAAGAATAATAAGGGTCAAACTTGTCAGTCTAACTATCTAACACACAGTAGTTATTATTATTATTATAACTAAAAAGCAAAGTTTGTAATGTGAAATTGATATTAAATGTAAAATATTGTCACTAGGGTCACTCTGTGTAAAAGTTGTCTCAAATTCTTATCCCGAGTCGAATCGGGTCAATATGTAAATGTAATATTTATACCAATAAATGTAATACTAAATCAAGTAAGAACCCGTGGACAAATCCAACCCATTGATTTAGTAGATTTAACG
Organism: Ipomoea nil; assembly: GCF_001879475.1. Taxonomy (NCBI): domain Eukaryota; kingdom Viridiplantae; phylum Streptophyta; class Magnoliopsida; order Solanales; family Convolvulaceae; genus Ipomoea; species Ipomoea nil. Next base: position 2,067,879 of record NW_017619385.1, on the reverse strand, counting down.
GTTGAATATAAATTATGAAAATAAAGAAAAAAATTAGATCATTTTTATAAATATTACAAGTTTCACTTAAAAATCTTAGCAATATAATTTTAAACAATTTTATTTTTATAAAAATAAAAGAGAATATAGTGTCATTTTAATGAGCTTACATCATTATTATATAAACCTGTAGTATTATTATAATAACTTAAAACTCATTTGATCCATTTGAATTAGTAATAAACCTATAATATTATCTTAATGAACCTGGATCCATAATATAATTTTGCCTTCATGTAACCATGTTGTTCTTAAGTAAAAGAATATTTGTCCTCAACATTTCTAATTTATTAAATCTGTACTGTAATTAGACATGTTCTTCTAGACTCTAAATCACAATGTATTTAATTAGACTGCGAAAATTGGAGAGAACCCAAGAAATTTTAAACAGTCACCCATTAACTAAGTGACAAAAAAAAAAATTCATTTAGCTTTAATGAAATCTAAAAAACTTTCTTTGAACTACATTTGTTGCAATCACACACTCAAAAATGATTTCTACACTAATGTATTCCATACATATCTATGAACTTTTATATGGGTACTAGACTAGATTCAAATCTCATCTGAGTCCTCATTACTACTTAGAATGTACCCAAAAAACAGTCCTTGTGATTGAATAAACATTTCATGTTGCCCTAAAAATAGCATAGAATCTAGCCACTGGTATTGTAACTTGTAAGGGAAAAATATTCAAATCAAGCAACCCACAAAACATCAGAAATTAAGGCCATCTATTAAGCATGGAATATGACAAGACTCGTATTCTAGACAATCCCATAAAGGTTTTTTTCCCACAAACATCATTCTGGGGAAATCGCTTCAAGGGAAGAGATTTACCAGATTATATCTTATGGACAACATATGTAAGTAAGAAAGTATGCATAGTCGCAGGCAATGGTGTCTTAAACAGTTATAGCATTGAGTATCAGATGGCCAAATACACAAGTATCTCTATTTTTGTGGCTTCCAAAATGAGCTGGATTAGAAGGTCAAACATATATCAGTTCTTCCTTCCCTCGCATAGAATAACATGGTACCCATGCCTGAAATTTGAAGAAAGCAGCAATCAGAACTTTTAGTAACAAGAACGCCAATTAGGGGGTAACCTCAACTAAGATGGCTAAGGATATAAACTTGTAACCATAAGGTCATGAGTTTGAATCCCAGCCCTCTTGGTTTGAGCCGGTTAGCTATGGGCAACCTAGGCTGGTTTTACCTCCTTGTGGTCCTTTGCTGGCTAGGGTCACAAGGCGGGGTTTACCCAGTGCAGAACCTCGGTAATGACACTGGGTTTCCCTCGTTACCCCAAAAAGAACGCCAATTAGTAGTCAAAACGCCAGAATTCTTACGTTGATTTGAATGGTGCACTAGTAGCTCCAATAGTTGTGTTAAAGGCAACTTCCTGAAATGGGCCAGCCATTTTGCCACGTGGAAACCATCCAAGATCTCCACCTTTCTTTCCTGATGGACATTCTGAATATTCTGCAGCTAGCTGGACAACATAGCATGTAAAGTCACTTCAAGTGTGAGATAGATTGTGAGGATCCCAATTTAATCTAAAAAGATGCATTTTACAAACTTACAGTCCTAAAACAAAAAATTCAAGCTAATATAATGTGGACAATTAAAACAGAAAGCAAATAAAGGAGAATGTTAACTCCAGCAGATACAGTAGGGAATCTGTATGTACTCATGGCTATAGCAATATGTAACCTCTGTTTCACTGTTCTTTATCAATGGCCTTAGCTCTAGACCAGCCTTTACTTACCATGGCGTACTTGTAACATTGATATGACAAGGAAAAAAAAAAAAAAAAAAAAAACTTTAGGAACATCCTTTGGACTCTCGTATGGAAAAACCAATCTGGCCAGCACTTTGCCCCTTAATTGGGCAGGGCCGGTGCGAATGGGGATTAGTCTGAGTATGGTACGGGCTTAAAGGTGCCTCCTACAGTTAGGGCCTGCTTAGGACAGCTCATGGCATGACAAAAAAAAAAGTGGCCAGTAAGGCTTGACAGGTTAAAGTCAAGGTAGCTTCTGGGGGGTTGGGGGAAGGGAAAGAGAATGTCCTACAGTAAAAAGCTAAGGGAATTCAGAAATTAGAAACAGGTATTAATTGTTACTCCATATATAAGCAGTGGCAAGGTTCATCAAAGGCGTTACAGAGGAGCTGTCTGCATTGAATTTTTTTTTTCTCCTATTGCCGAGGGTCAGCAAATGTTGTTTGAGAGAGGAAAAGGTGGAAGTGTTAAAACATTTTTTAGGTTAACTGCTAACATGTGTTCACATTCAAGGTTTTCAGTTTCCTTCTAAGTTCATTTCCCACTTTAGTGATTATCATTATATTTAACATTCAAAATAGGGTAAAAATAGGTTTAAACTACTTTAGAAGTGAGAATCTCCTTTAAACCTTTAGATAGCACAAATCAAGTTATATGATCTTTGTATTTAAACAAAGAAAATGAAAGCTTCTGCCCATGTACTCCACACAAGGTTTTCTATCCAAATTGAACTATCAGATGAAGATGCTTTGCATCAATTTTGCTGAATGCACTATAGCACTATTTTAAATAGAAGGTTGGCACACAAATACTAATAACTTTTGCATTTAAAACCAGTGTTGCAAAAATCCCACCTAGGCACCGATTAATCGGCGCCTAGCGTATCACCATAATCGGTGGTCTAGGCGGCCTAGCACTGCCTAGGCCTCCTAGGTCGTATAGTCAGCCGATTAACTATTGTTCCCTTATTTTTTAAATGGGTTATTTCACTCAAAACGACATGTCGACATCGTTTTGAGCAAAATAACCCTAAATTGTTCAAACTCTAGATGTTTTTAGGTTAATATTTCATATTTTAGTATTAACTATTACAGTATTAAATAGTTTATAATTATTAAGTCTTAAAAAATTTAATCAAATTTTTTAAAAATAAAAATAAAATAAAAAATACATGGGCGCCGAGCGCCTAGCGATTTTTACAACCATGTTTAAAACTACTCTGCGAAAGAGAAATATCAATCAGTTACCTTAGCAAACTCAGACGGTGGAACCTTATCTCCATTGTCCAACCAGCCATCTTGTAGCTTCTTGTATGCTTCATTAATCTTAGACTGCTTCTCACATAGGATATGCCTTGCTGGAAAGAGCAATTAGAGCATTTATAAGCAACCTCAAAAAGTGACATACTAGTTAATCTCAAAATGGTCTCAATAGGAAAAAATTAATGATAGTGGACTATGATTACAGTTTACAGATTTAGATATAGAACAATCCATAGTCCATAATAATTTAATTATGAATTTTTGGCTCAAAATAAGCTAAACATTTTTGTATAATCAATCATCTCTGCCAACCAAATAGAGAGTAGGATATTTAACCTCTAATCATAAGAATCCAATTGAACAATCTTTATTAAACAAAGCCAACATATTAACCAATATTTTCGCAGAAGATAAAGGCAACAGACCTTTCACATATGTACAGGTTCCAAGGCCATCTCCCTTTCCACCTTTTCCTTTACCCTTCGAACCAGTGTCATCACTTCCACCCGCTGCCTGTTTACCCTTTCCCTTGCTATCCTTGGCCTTGGAATCTTTCCCCATGGATGTGAGCTTTTACTTCAAAGAATGAAAATGGCACAAAATTCATGTATTACAAACCCAAGACCATTAGAAATTGGACCAAAATGAAAAACACCTAAACTCCAAGTTTGACAAGCAAACATTGCCAAGATAAAGCAGATAAGAGAATTACAAGTAAGAAAATGCAAAAAAGAGACAGCATAAGCACTTGACACTGTGGGCAAAACTCAAGGACTTTAAAAATGATAATGGCTTATAAAAGACAAAATCTTTACTCACAAGTGAGCAAAGGGAAAATTAGGGCTAGTCAATGTGATGAAGCCAAAAGAAAAATCCAACCAATACTCAAAGTAAATCACACAATAAATCATTCCCCTCCTCCTAACTTCAAATACCAGCATACAAAGAGCTAAAGAGGAGTTAAACCCAACTCATGAATCAAAGGCCCTCATATTAAACATTTAAACCCTCTACCAAAACCTTTCTGGGAAATCTCTATAAGCACACTCACCTTGCTAATCGATAGAGAAAAAAATTAAAAAAAATTTAAAAGACAAAACAACACAACACAAATGAATCGGCAGAAACTGCTTACTCTCATATTCAAGTAACGAATTTAATCATCATCATATGAAAATTACGAGCACAACCCAGAATGACAGTAAAGACGACAAAATGAATTCAGAGTGGAAAAGACAAATCGAATTTGAGTCATAATTTGACTATAAAACCTGAGATTCTGAGCACCTTACCTCTGATAATTAGTTTCGATGGATTGGAGAGTGGAGTATTGGAGATGAGGGCTGGCGTATAATTGCGTGAACCGGAGCTATGATTTTATTTCATAATTTTATTCCGTTTTAATTTTACGAATTTGCCCCCACTCAGATTTTCTAGTTAAACCGGTTTTTTTTTTTTTTTTTTTTTTTTTGTTGGAATAAGGGACTCAATTGCGGACAAAGTATCGTTTTGGACAAAAAATACTAAGGATTTAATTCCAGGACCTCTTGCCTAAAGAATGAGTTCTCCAATAGTTATGTTGTGCATCCGATGCAAAAATGACATCGTTTTATTAAAAACACGCGTCTCCCCTTTAAAAAAAAATTAGATTTGATTCCAACAACAGCATTATGTTGTTTATTCATTATGAATTTTAGTTCATAAATTATAGAATTTTAGTTCATTGATTCTGAAATTATAGTTCATCGATTCTGAAATTGTAGTTCATCGATTCTGAAATTTTAGTTTATAGATTCTGGAATTTTAGTTCATTCATTCTGAAATTTTTAGTTCATAGATTAAATTCTGGAATTTTAGTTCATAGATTCTGAAATTATAGTTCATCGATTCTGGAATTTTAGTTCATATGTTATTGCTGGGAATCGAACTTGATTTTTTTTTTTAAAGGGAAGACGCGCATTTTTAATAAAACGACGTCGTTTTTGCATCCGTATGCACCATGCATGGTGCATACGGATGCACAACATAATTTGCCTGAGTTCTCCACCATCAAGCTTCACACTAATATGTTATAAAATAGTTAAAAATTTGTAATAATAATTTTTTGCCGGTAGTACTAAAATATAAAAATGAAAAAAAAAAAAAAAGATATTCACAGATGGTACGAAGAAATTCTCCCCTCTATCTTCTTTCTCTTTGCGTCGGAATTACAGACTTACAGTACCAAAAACTTTAAAAGTGATGAATTCAAAAAGAAGAAGAAGAAAGAATGATACAAATTTTTAACAATCTTGGGGGTGGTGAGCTTGGTGCCCACGTCCAGACAAATAGTCATTATTATAAATTTTTAACTATATTATAATAAAATTAATGTGTAGATTAGTGCTAGAGCCTTCATTTTTTAGGCAAGAGGTTTTGGGTTCGAATACTTACATTTTTTTTTGTCCAAAAATCATATTGTAACGCCACATCACAATATCTGACATGGCAAATTCAAGAGCAAACTTAACGGAGAAAATAAACGGTGTTAAGTATTACCCTTAATTATTCTAAATTTTAAGGGATAAAGTACAAATAAGCCATTGAACTATTTGAAAAACAGCAATTAAGCCATCGAACTCAAATAACCCTCAAATAAGCCATTGAACCCGGAAAAAAAGAGCAAATAAGCCATTGAACTCTGAAAAAAAGAGCAATTAACATTTTGTTACAGGTTAACTCCAGGTTTTTGCTAATTAGATTGCCAAATGTTTATTTTATTTACGTTTATTATTATTATTTTTAATAATCTTATCCACTTGGATAGTATTATATTTTAAAGTAATTATAATCAAAATAGTTTTGTCTTGTCGAGATTTGATTTATTTATTATTATTTTTTTTCACTGGATCTTTTGTTTAAAAAATAATAATAAATAAATAAATTAGATCTAGACAAAACAAAACTACTTTGATTATAATTACTTTAAAATATTTTACTATGTAGATGGATTATAATAATAATAATAATAAAACGTAAATAAAATAAACATTTGGCAATCCAATCAGCAAAAACCTGGAGTTAACCTGTTAAAAATGATAATTGCTCTTTTTTTCCGGGTTCAATGGCTTATTTGGGGGTTATTTGAGTTCGATGACTTAATTGCTTTTTCCCAAATAGTACAGTGACTTATTTGTACTTTATCCCAAATTTTAAAGTACATGGATTAAATTGAACAAATTAAGGTACATGGACTAAATTGAACAACACACTACAATACAGGGACCTAACATGTACTTTGACCCTCAACTACACACCAAATTGCAATTAGGTCATCGAACTCAAAAAAAAAAAAAAAAAAAAAAAAAACCAATTGAGTCCCTGAACAACACAATCTCATACAATTTAACAAAAAATGACATGTTTACTTGAAATTATGCTAACACGGCGGTTACCAATTTTAAAAATAATTTTTTAAAATAATTAATTAATTTTTTTTTAAAAGCTACCGGCAGGAGACGAATCATCTCCAGCCCCCTTCGTCTCCATGGCCGGAGACGAAGACCTTCGTTAGGGAGATGAAGTCGGCCGGAGACGATTCGTCAATCGTCTCCGACCAGTAGTTCTTGTTTTTTTTTTTTTTTTTTTTTTTTTTTTTTTTAAATTAATTATTTTATATAAAATTATTTTAAAATTGGTAACTGCCATGTTAGCATAATTTCAGGTAAACATGTCATTTTTTGTTAAATTGTATAAGTTTGTGTTGTTCAAGGACCCAATTGTATTTTTATTTTTATTTATTTATTAGTTTGATAGCCTAATTGCAATTTGGTGTGTCTATTTGACCTTTTTTTTTGTTGTAGGGATTAATATAAAATAATAATAATAATAATTAATAATAATAATAATAAATAAATAAAAAGCCAATCCACCGAGTAATTGATGAGGAATAACTGAATCCGCCAAAATTTTATATTTGTGGTCGAAGAATATGTGTTATGAAGTTAAAAGAAAAATTAATTATTATAATTTTTTAACCAATTATTAGTCGGTAATGGCTATCTTGACATTAGGAAATGCAATAATTAATTTTTGATTGTTTCTTAGTTATGAACTAAAAAAATATAGGTTATTTCATTTTTCAGTTGGTTATGCCTATGGGCTATGTTAAAGTTTATTTCAGAGGAGGAAACATGTCCTTGCAAGAATCAGTGGAGTCCAACGAAGCCTGGCAACTCTATCAAGGACTCTGTTGTCAAATTTGCCTTAAAGACTTTTTCGCAACTGGCAACCTCCCTGATAAATGCAACGAGACAGTGATTTCCCTCATCCCAAAGGTCCCTAATCCGGAGCAGGTGAGCCAGTTCCGTCCATTTAGACTGTGCAATGTATCATACAAAATATATACTAGCAAAGGTGATGGTTACAAGGCTTAAGGGTGCTATGCTAATTTGATTGGACTGCATCAGACAAGTTTTGTTCCGGGGAGACAATATCTTGATTTACCAAGATCAGAAGCTCTTAATTCTATGAGAGCAAAGCGTGGGAGGGAAGGTTGGCTGATGATTAAAGTGGACTTAGAGAAGGCCTATGATAGCCTTTCTTGGGAGTTTATTAACTCCACTCTTCAGGCTGCAGGATTTAACCAGGTCTAGATTAGGAATATAATGGCCTGTGTTACCATTGTTATTTGTGTCATGCATAGAGAGGCTAAGCCACCTAATAGAGCAAGCAGTAGAAGATGGTTCTTGGAAAGGAATGAAAATCACTAGACATGGCCCATATGCTTAAGTCATCTGTTTTTTGCAGATGATTTGGTTTTCTTTTGAGAAGCGTCTTTACACCAAGCATCGGTTATTAAGAAGTGTCTCAATAATTTCTGTAAGGTTTCTGGGCTAGGGTGGTCAGTTACCCGAAGTCATCTCTGTACTTCTCAAATACATACAAATTACAAAAATATAAAATATAAAACATAAAGCATACAATTTGTATATATATTATTTCATACTTGTTAATATACTGCTGAGTGCAGCAGTGTATATAAATATATATACACACTGCTGCACTGTATATATACATATATACACTGCTCACGCAGCAGTATTTATATACACACTGCTGCAGCAGTGTTGAGCATATAGCCATTAACCGTGGCAGAGGGAGCATGGGGGCAGTGGGGGCAGCTGCCCCTACTGCCCAAAATTATATAACTCCAACTGTTAGTTTCCGTTAATTATTAATTTTCAACGGTTAGTTACTAATTGCTAATGGCTAATTGTTAAATTTACTATTTTATTGTTAAAATTATTATTAAATTTATTAATTGCTAACTGTTAACTACTGTTAATTAATTACTAGTATTATAGTTTTTGCTGCTGTTAGTTTTTGCTAATTAATTACTAATTACTTAATTTATTAACTTGATTAGTAATTAGTTCAGTGATGATTTATTAAATAATTGTTTAGTGCCGTATGTTGAAAAAGATATTTTTGATCAAGTTTCAAATGAATCAGTTCTACAACGATTTTAACATTGTTTATTGACGTATTATCCCATAGTTTATCATAAACATTATATTGTAATTTATAATGTATTTGTATTTTAACAATCTTATTTGTATTTGAACATTTTTGAATTTATTTTCCCTTTGCTTCTTCGCCCCCGCTGAAAAAAAATCCTGGCTCCGCCACTGGCCATTAATGTGCAATCCATGAACCAAACGGGCCTATTCCATGAACCAAACGGGCCTATTCCATGAACCAAACTGCTGCAACAGGCTATTACTAGAAATATTATTCCTGGTAATAGAAGTGTTTACCAAACAAAGGAATAGGCCTATTATTGGGAATGCTATGTCATTCCCGGCCTATTCCATGAACCAAACGGGCCATTAGTAAAACAAGGAAGTTTGCGCTACACTCAACAAGAGATTGATGAAGTTAGAGGTGTATGGTCTAAGTATTTATTATTATTATTATCAATTGTAGAATTACTATAAATTTAACTTGTTTAGTTGATGGTATGAGTTGCTTTTGAATTAATTGTAAGATTATTAGTTTGATTAATTGTGAGATTTCGAATATCAAATTGCTGGACAAGTTTTGAAAATTGTTGTGAATTGTAAAAGATGTACATGATTTAATTGGGTGGAAAATTGTAAAAAAAAAGAATAATAAATTAAAAAAATAATAATAATAACCGACGTCATTTATTTTGTTTGTTTTTTTAATTATATATATATTTTTAAAAAAGTTAACATACAACGTCGGTTTTTCATAAAACCGACGTCGTATGTGATTTTTTTAAAAAAAATATACGGCGTCAGTTTTAATAAAAAAACTGACGTTGTTTCTTAATTAAAAATATTTTTAAAATATGTACGACGTCACGGTTATTTCTTAATAACCGACGTCGTATGTTAATATTAAAAATTTTAAAATTATACGACGTCAGTTTTTTTAACAGTCGTATCTCTTTATTTTTGAGGTAATATTTGATCCAGGGGAGCTGAAGCCGGAAACTTATGCCCTGGAAACGTGTTCACCATGAATGGTGAACACGGGTCCAAACGGCGCCGTATTTACGTAAAAAAAAAATCGCTAATGTGGTGTTAACGGCGCGCGTTTGGTCAGATTATGAATTTTCTGTTATGAGATTATGAATGTAGTGTAAATTCATAATCTCATAATAGAAAATTCATAATTGCATAAAAGAAAAACATTTATTAAATTATGAATTTTCTGTTATGAGATTATGAATTTACTGTAAATTCATAATCTCATAACAGAAAATTCATAATTTCATAACAGAAAATTCATAATTTATGAATGTTGAAGAAGCTTGCGCTACAAAGGAGCAGCCATGGTTTCGGACGGGAATGTGTAGGCATGGTTCCAAAGTGAATGTGCAGGCATGGATTCATAATTTATGAATGTCCGAAATCATTGCTCACCTCAAATTAAAGTGAAACCGCGAAATGTGAAAATGAAGAAGAAAAGTCACGCGATTAATTAAGGAAAAAAAAAAGATAACGGTGCACTAACACCGTTGGGACCGTGTTCACGGTTCCATGGCATAATGATTGAGCTGAAGCCTGGGCCCTCCTAAAAGGAATCGAGCTGGCTCAGGCGCAAAAATACAACAAGGTAATTTTTGAAACTGATTCAAAGGATATCGCAGATCGAAGCATTCTGCAGTGGCAAGATGTTCGACAATCTGGTCGACAACTTGATCTATGCATGCAAAAAGGAAATAAGGGGCTTAGAGGAGTGGAAGCTTGAATGCATTACGAGAGAGAAAAATAGAGCAGCGGACTATCTCGCCCATAAAGCTGGCAGCATGGAAAGAGGCACGACTATCTTGCACTCTCCATGCGAAGAGTTAGCAGAAATCCTTGAGGAAGATATAGTAGGTGTCCCACCGCCACATAGTCGAAACTGCTCAAGCCCTATTACACAATGCGTCTCTCCTGGTTCAATTTTGGTCCTATGCCGTTCCAAACTGCGGTTTACCTTATAAATAGGCTTCCCACACCACTTCTTAAAAATAAATCCCCCTTTGAGTGTCTCTTCCAAAAAGTGCCAAATTTTAAAAGGCTAAAAACTTTTGGTTGTCTTTGCTTCCCGTGGCTACGCCCTTATGCTCGGACTAAATTACAATAAAAATCAATGCCTTGTATTTTTAGGATACTCAACATCTCAATCTGCATACAAATGCTGGGATTATATTTCTAAGAGAGTGTATGCTGGTTACGACATCTAACCGGTTGTGCAATCTTCTCATCATGACACTGTAGCTAGTCTGGAGTCTTTGAGTAGTACTCTATGCAAAAGGGCATATAAAATAGCTACCGGTCGTAAACAAAATATTGTGATTCCTATCCATTGTGGTATTATGGGCAATATTACTTATGACTTGCATCTTGAGGGTCAAGAGATCATACGTTTCTTGAAGATGGAGACAATCGATATTTCTCTTTTTCAATTCTTTATATGGTAATAACTTCTTTAGTATTACTTGTTTATAATAGTTTTAATTTTATTTATCATCATAATTGTTAGTAATATATATAATTGATTCTGATTCTGAATAGGGTATTTACAAAGATTTTGGTTTAGCCTCAAAAATCATGTATGGCTTCCTAGATCCACAATATATTCAACCAAAACTGATGAGTAGAGACGACAAAATATCGTATATAAATGCCACCATACATTCTGGAAAGAAAAAATTGTTATTTAGCCCCCTATGTTCTCAAGTAAGTATTAATTAAATTTTAAATAGAGTAAATACCCAAAATAGTCCCTCGATTATAGCTAAATTCACAAATTGGTCCTCAACTTTTAATTTTAACCAATTAAGTCCTTAACTTAATTTGCAATTTTAACACAATTTGGTCCTCTGTCTATTTGACCGTTTGTTGGCTGTGATTTTTGAGGATATATATGTAATTTCATGGTCCATCGTCGGGTTTTTAAGGTTCCGGTTGCATTTCCAGACCGCACTGTTACATTTTAATCCACTGCCGAAAGCAATCTACCAAATCCGGTCGCCTTTATTCATCCTCCCTTTGGATTCAATGTAGTTGAGTTCGTACCAGAGCGAAGAAGACGACGTGTTTCCAAACCGGTGCAACGTCATCCTGGAGGCATCCACGTGCTCCGACGAGAGCTGAAGGTTCTTCTGGAGATCGTCGATCACGGTCAACAAATAGTCAAATAGATGGAGGACCAAATCGTGTCAAAATCGCAAAGTTAAGGACTTAATTGGTTGAAATTGAAAGTCGAGGACCAATTTGTGAATTTAGCTATAGTCGAGGGACCATTTTAGGTATTTACTCTTTTAAATACAATTATATAGTTATAGTATATATTATATTCACTTAATACTAATAAATTATTTTTTTTTTGTAGTGGACATTGGATGTTGATGGCGGTTTGTCCTTCATTATATGAAATATTTTAGTTTGATTCACTTAGTCACCCGCCATGTGATGACATTAAAGAGATAATGGAAATGTATGCAAATTTATAAATAATTAATAGTTATTATTGATATAGTGATGTCAAGTACTTATACATATTTTATGTTTTATATTAATAGGTGTATCCATACAGCAAGCCTGTTGATGGGAAAGAAACCAAATCGTTCCCCAAAATGGAGTATATATTCGGTAAATACTTTGTAAAACTACATTTATCTTATTGTTTTTTAGTAAAAAAATTCTTAATTATATTCTAATCCAATTGTAGTATAGTGTGCCATACAAAGAGGAACTACCAAATGTGGTTATTATGTTATGAAATTCATGCTGGAAATTATTTCCAACAACCACTTCAAAGGAATGAACAAGACAAGTAATTTAATAAAATATCTTTCTCTTTTAAAATTTTTAAAATACTAGCTTATTTATTACTTTTTTTTTTTTTTTCAATTTTGTAGCATTTAGTGAAACAAGGAAGTTTGCCCTACACCCAACAAGAGATTGATGGAGTTAGAGGTGTATGGGCTAAGTATTTTATTGATGAATGGCTTAAAACAATCCTTGAAGTTTAGTTGATGTTGATAATTTAAGTTTGAAATTATTATTATTATTATTATCAACTAGTAGTTCCACCCGTGCAATGCACGGCAATATATTTAATCCATAGAATATATATTATTGTATAATAAAAAACACTGCCGTAAAACAATTAAAATGTATTAAACATTATTGAATACTTCTTTATATACGACATTTGTAGTCGTATTTTTCGATTGTACATTTTCGTCATAAATAAGTATTTTTAATCCCTTAGGATTACTAACTCTTGACAATGCTACATACATTTGACCATGATTAAAAACCGGCAGCTTCAAAAACAAACCCACATTGGACAGTGTTTGACCCTGGCTTTTATTTATTGTCATAGTATATGACAACATTAGCGGAAATTGCTTTCTTTAGAATTTAAAAGGCAATCTTGGATCAGAAGGTGTTAAGGACATCCTTGGAATTAAGACCTTTGTACCAGCACTTGATCCGGACAGTATTTGAGCTTCTAAAACATGATTCGCCAACTTTGAAATAATCATCCTTGTACCATTGCACAACCCCAATGAGTGATCAATATTTCTTAAGAGCATAACTGGGGAGCCAACTTTTAGAGTCAATGAGTGATTTGGAACTCCAGAACATCGTAAGCCATTTAAAAATTCCGGTGTGTGCAGATCAGCAAGCATGTCAACATTAGAATCAGATTTGCATACCGAATCACAACTGAGATACGTCCTTCATTCAGCATTGTTATAGTCATTCATGTATTCGTTGACTGTATCTACAACATCCAAAGTTGGTGCCAGGATCGCACGATCTTTTAGATATTCATGATCTCTTTGGCCACTGCGAAACATAGGGAATGTGCTATCAACAATTGTAGAAATAGGATCCTCCCCACACTTGAGCAAAAATTGTTCTGGAATATTTATCTCAGATTCTCCATCCATTGAATCGCCAATTGTTCCATCACCTATATTAGCAATCACCTTTGCAAAATCCGCAATCTCTTGAACTTCACTATCTGATTTCAAAGCCCTAAGCCGTAGATTCTTTGTTAACCTAAACACTTTACAGCTTCTCCAAAGATAGGATGAATTTATACTTGCTCGCACAATATCTTGCCTCGTGCCCTTTGGAATGACTGGTAGAATCTGTCTGAAATCTCCACCTAACACCACTGTTTTCCCACCAAAAGTCATATCGAAGTTGTTTGGATTTTTGGCACGCATTATATCTCTCATAGATCGGTCCAACGCTTCAAAGTAGAATTTATGCATCATTGGTGCCTCATCCCAAATGATCAACCTACTTTGCATGATCATCAAGTGTGCCAAATGACTGCTTTGGCTGATATTGCAGGTTGAATCTTCGTTAACAACGATCGGTATTGCGAACCTTGAATGGGCAGGTCTTCCCCCGGGTAATAGAAGAGAAGCTATGCCACTTGATGTAACGTTCAAAACTATCTCACCCTTAGACCTTAGAGCAGAAGATAATGCTCTCCACAAGAATGTTTTTCCCGTTCCACCGTATCCATAAACAAAAAAAAAAGTCCTCCAAGATTATTCTCAGCATCTTGCAATACGTTGTCATATATTGTTCTTTGCTCTTCAGTTAGTTTCTCCACCAAAGTATCATTCTCTTCCTTCATTACATTAATATCATATGCCAATTCCTCCTGTATTAACCGATTGGTTGTTCTAGAATGATTAACTAAATCGGGTATCGGCATCCCCTGAAAGTCTTTCAGACTTTTTCCCATAGCTGAAAGCATTATTTCTATCTCCGTAAGTGCAAAATTCTTCTTCTCATCTTTAGATATAATCCAATCTGTGACAATATTATTAACAACTATGATAACTTTTTTTGGTAAAATTGTATTGTAACAGTAAAAAGGAAAAAATAGAATACCTAGAATTCCTAATTGTTGTCTAATCTTGAATTGTGCATCGTCTGACAAATGAATCCACGCAGCTTCCCACACCACCTCAGGTTTTGTTATTGAGTTAGTCATCAAGAGAGTGACAAACAATCTTCTCAAATTCACAGCTGTGGCCCAGTGACTTGCTTCTTCTATAGCACGAACATATTACCTGTCGTCATCTACTAATCTTCTAGCACAACACGCATCCCTAAAAGATTCATATTGGACGCCATCAACTTTTTTTTATATCTAAATAACTTGTGGGACCTTTGACTTTATTCAAAAGACACCTCAAATAAAAGATCTACCCTGACCTAGGAGGCACGTAGAATACTCTACCGATTGAAAATCCTCTTTTTCTTGGCTGCCATTTTCTAATATCTTTCTTCCATACAAATTTCGTTGGCTTTTCAGCATATGTCAAATTCCTTGCTTCCGGGTAGGTTTTATTTGCCTCAAACCATTCTAGGAACATGCTTTGTAAGATTGTTGGCCGGCTGAGTATGTTATCAACGGGATCATCATCTGCGAAAACAACACATTGTTGATTCGGCAAGTGAAAGCAAAATCGTTCCACTGATGGTGTCCTAAACTGTATATCAAAACCGAACAACCGCCACGATGCTTCACACGGCGATATGTACCTACAATCATAGTACATACTGATTTCATCAATAACTTGCGGTCCATCTTGATCATTGCTGGTTCTGTAAAACTCTGCTGTCACCCTGTCGTGACCCTTGTTCATGTACTTGAACAGATACTTGATTGAACGGGACTGATTACACCATTCAACATTAATATGAGCCCTATACTTTAACAACAAATGCCTATTGTGTGGTACCACGTACCTATTATCCAAGTTAATCCCATTACGCGTCACGGACGACCATTGTCTCTTCTCTGATATATAGGATAACCATCCTCATCAAAAGTTGAGCAATTAACAAACTTTTTGGGAAAATGTTTAGTACATTTACCATTCGCCTTACATGGAGAAGTCAACCTAGCTTTCCCGCAAGGTCCATGCATCATAAACTCCTCAACTACTTTGAAGTTCCGCGTCAGCTTCTTGATCAGGTAACTCAGCTGAAATAATGTGGTCTAAATTGTCCACACTATGGGTTCCATTTATTTTATCCAGAAACAGGAGAATATGAGCATGGGGTAAACCTCTTTTTTGAAACTCTATGGTATATATCACTGTTAACATATAAAAAGAAAAAAAAATTAAAATAGAGCAAAAAATATCTACCATGAATCTTCTCGCACTGTTTTAAATAGTGGCATTTTATTTACGTACCTCCCATTACTGGTCCAAATAACTTGTTCTTCTTACAGTCTGAGATTAGAGCATCCAATTTCATTTTGAATAATCTACATATTATGTCAGGACGATCTTCAGGTTTTAACTTTCTATCATTCAAGAAGCGTTGTACCTCAGGCCACTTGGGGTTGTAGGTGAATGTGATAAAGATATCTGGATATCCAACCAATCTACATATCGCCATAGCGTCCTGGTAATTTTGAATCATGTATCTAGCACCCCCTGTAAAACTTGAAGGCAAT
Organism: Ipomoea nil; assembly: GCF_001879475.1. Lineage (NCBI taxonomy): Eukaryota > Viridiplantae > Streptophyta > Magnoliopsida > Solanales > Convolvulaceae > Ipomoea > Ipomoea nil. Next base: position 2,051,784 of record NW_017619385.1, on the reverse strand, counting down.
ATATCTGGATATCCAACCAATCTACATATCGCCATAGCGTCCTGGTAATTTTGAATCATGTATCTAGCACCCCCTGTAAAACTTGAAGGCAATATTATTCTCTTTCCTTGAGTAGTGGGGTCAACTTCACTGTGTGTTAATGCATCATTCAAGCAATTATACGATTCGCACCTCAAACCTATCTTTTTTGGTGTGTCCTTATATAGATTAACCTTCCTGACTCCACCATCATATAAGCATCTACCAGAAATTGTTGGAATAACCTTTTTGAATGCAATAAAGTAGATACCTCAGAGACCCTAGACTGTATACGGTATGCAAAATATTCTCGAGGACTTATCCTTTGACGACCAGCAGTTGTGTTTCCTTTTAATGTAGAGAAGGGGATGTCTTCCCTGTATCCGTCCTCACCATACGGAAACAGTAAAGGGTATTGCATCGGCAAGTAAGCTGGATTTAATTCACTAATTCTTTGCAAGAGGCCGCTTTTCGTCTCTACCATAATGTCACGTTCTCCAATATTTGTATCAATATCACCGACAATTAATGCTGCGACTTCAGAAACTTGCGGCAAATTGTATGTTCTCGCATCCTTTGATCTCTTCCCATGCAATTTAATTTTAACCTCAGCAAGTGGATTCTTTTGTAGCTCAGATCGTGCCATGCGGAATGATTTGTCCAAGACATTACTTGTATCCAAAACTTGTTGAATATCATTAACAATCTCGACATGGATGCCGTTTTGCTCACCATCTTGCCTAGAAAGAGACCAAAAAATCATATCAAATATCCACATGGATGTGCTTACAAATATGCTTAAAATTATACATATAATTAATTTACAGGTACGTACCTTACATAATTGATACGATTACTAAGTTCATTATTAGTATCATATATATACAACTGGGCAAAATGGGGTTTTTTCCCGTCGACCGGCAAGAGACTACCAATGTAGTGGAAGTTTTGCCCATTTATCTGGAAAACTAGTGGACCACCATTCTTGTTCACGCTTCTATCTATTTTACCACCCATGGACGTGAAGCAAAACATACTATTGTATGTTCTAATGTTTTGCAGGAATTGCTTGTTTTTTTCTCCTTCTCCAAAAAAAACAGATTGTAAATTGCATCTGGTGGCAATTTAATCTTACCATTGTTGCAACACATTGAATATCTTGGGGTGCCCTGAATAAATGTTTTGTTTATCCTTTCTTCGTACCAAAAAAGCGCTCCACAATGTTGACATGTGTTATTTGCATCACCAAGATCTTTGTATTCAACTAAATTGATAATTAAATATAATTTAGTTAAATTATATAAGATGACCTTAAACATTTCATATTATGCATACACGTATTGAACTGAGTATTATAAAAAAAGTGAATGCTATTGGTTTCTACCCTAAACATAATAACGTATACCTAAAATAATTTTGAATTGACCTAAGATTTAAAATAATAAAGGAATTACCATTTGGAATATGTTGTATAGGTTGTTGCGGAATTTCGACCAATCCTACAATACAGTAATACATTTGATTTAAACAACTAAATACATACAATTGAATAATTTTTTTGTAAAGTATCTTTTCAAATGTTAGTGGATCTTGAACTTACCACAAGTGTCTTCCATTTGTTCTAAAATGCCATTAGTATTGCAAAGTTCTTCAAAATCTTGAAACAAATCGCGATTGACCACATTATCTTGGCTATGGTCTTTACCCTCATTCATGCACGGCCTCTTGTTGCATTGTCTGGTACCTACTTTATTTAAAGTAGAAAAAAAGTCCAATACATAAAAAAAATTACTTAAGCAAAGTTAAAAATAGATCTAACAACACTTACCGTTTGATATATTGTGTAGAGGTGATCGTGTGCTCTTCGACATAGTTACTGTACCTTTTACAACAAATGTAAAGTTTTTCCGTCTGTCATTGATGATATTCGAATTTTGATATGAAATAAACAATATTATGTATATGCCTTAATATAACTAACCGGGAAATATAGAGCTTGTTATACTGGATAAATATGGAGTTCTGCCGCCTAATACAAAATGTCTGGAGTTACTTTTACTTGTCGTATATTCCATGTGACATGTACTCATACTTATATTTATACTTTCTGGATTAACTGCAAATAACATATAATGTTCAACAAAATTTCTAAATAGTGTATTGGACCGAAGTAAACACAGAATGGTATTAAATTTGAAAAGTTTAGAGCGTTTACCTGTTGTTAGACCACTTTTTGGTGTATCACTTGAAGTACCCACTTGTTGTAGTGTCATTCCGTGTGTAAATTTGAGCTATTTTTTAGCAAAATAGCGTTGTGAGTGCTTGTAACCGGAGTGTTAGTGTTTTAATTGCTCAAAAAAACACCAACATATAATTGGCAATATTATTATGGAAAACTAAGATAGGGTTAGCTTGGGTCTGTTTGTTCTACAGAAGACTGATTGATCAGATTCAACAACAGAAGGACTGACACTGAAGATCTGTTTTACGAGGATGTTTCGTCATTGCAGAACGCAGTTTTAAAAGTCTGTTTTGGAAAGAAGATCAGCGTATCTGCTTTGGAAAGGTATGGACCGGATCTTTAAGATTACATTCTTCTTATATCGTCCTACCATCTACAATCAGAGATATCTATGAAGAGTGTTCTTATATTGGAACTATAAGTACTCTTATTCGATCGAGAATTAGGGTTACGCTTTTGAGAAGAAAGAAACACTCAAACATATACTAAGAGATTACATCTCTGATTATCATGACTCTTCTCAAGACAATTTGTTCTTGTTGATTATGATGAAGAACTTGAGAAGAAATATCGTTGCTTAAAGCCTTAAACGAAAAGGACGCTAAGATCACACAGTTGTGGGAACAACGTCGGACTGCATCATTGAAGTGGACTGCATCAGAGTTAGCTCTCCAAGTGAAGGGATTTCATTGGACTTCTGTATGCACGACTCTCCACCTTCAACAATCCACTAAGTCAGTGTAGACTGGGTACTTACCTTGTGTGGGGCACTTGGGTGAGATTACTATTCTCTACCTTTGTACATTTGATGAACTGTTAGTGGATTGGACGCCTATGTGATCGTCCCCCAGATGTAGATACACACTGTATCGAACTGGGTAAACATCTTGTGTGTTGTTCCTTTCGCTGTCTTCCTTAGTTTTATCTTTCCGCAAGTTAATTAGTGTTTCAGCTATCTGACTGATATCATCGCTGAATCTGTCAGACTAATCCGTCAGTCTTTTAATTAATATCATTAATCTGAGAGATTGCAAAATTACACGGAGAATTTTCAACATTTTCTGCAATGAAAAGGTGCAAATATTCATAGATAAGTACCTTTACTTTTAAAAATAACGATATGATTATGACCATAATTCCAAATAAAATACATTTGTAATATACTAATTCCTGGTAATTTACCTACGTAAGGTGTATATTGTGAAAGTGACTTTTTAATCTACCTAGTGTACATAATTTTATATAATGTACCATAAGTCTCAAAATAATGTAACTTAAGTACAGAAATAAATTACATTTGAATATACTTTGAATATATTAAAAATGTACATGATGGACCAATTGTTCACACAATATTGTGGACCATTATCCACAACCTAGATTTGACCAAGAATTCCAGCAATTTAAGACCAAGGCCAACTTTACCTAAAAATTATAGCCCAAACCCGGCCCAATATAATGTTAGCATACCGTCATTTCCATTTAGGGGTCTTCTAGATGGATCTGGCATTTCTTGAACCATCATCTTCCAAAGTCTCGTACAGCTAGCATCCTCTCACATCTACCTAACCTTATCTCTCACACTGTTCAGACAAAAAACCCCATTTCCGACCGTAGAGTTCGTCATCTGCCATTACAGTGTTGAGATCTTCTTTAATTCGTAGAAGATCTCAACCTTACTGCAAGGTCTTCATCACCGCTAACATCCGATTAGGGTTCAGTTCTGAAACCCACAACTGAGATCAGTGTACTTGTTGTTCGAGGATCTAAGTTTTTATTCTCCGATCTTCGTTTTGAGACTCGGATCGGCATTTTTTAAGGTTCTAACGTCAATTGATGATCTAGATCTTCACTTACTACCCTATTCCACTACATCAGCTGTAAGGTAAGTAAAATATACCCTATTGTAGTTCGTAATTTATTAGCGATTATGTCTTACCGTATAATTGTAGATCAAATTTAATCTTATTTTGTTTCCTAATTCTAGATCAAGCAAATCTGTATGGCTCCGTACGGTGTTCATGACTTTAGATGGACATTACAGGCAGCTTTGTCGCACTCAAATGCAAGATAAGTGAAACTAAACATTTTTCTTTGTCTAAATTCTTATCTTAGCATAGGCAACATATTCTAGATCTTTAATTTTTGTGTTTTTTTGTCTGTATAATGAACATCACACATTATTGGCTTCTGGGTATTCATAGGATATTATAGACTAACCAAACAATACCTAATTTAATTGCAGAGTTGGAGTTTTTAGATCTATATCTATACTACAAAGGTGGGAAGCTAAGCATGCATCAACAAAGGTAAAGAGCTGTAAAATTGTGCAATGAACAAAAACTTCTAAGGTAAAGTATAAATTTCAGTTTGAAGATGTGTTTATGTTACCTTTATTGTCGATTATTTGCTTCCTTTTGTTTCCTATTATTGTAGAAGCAACTATTTTCCTCATATCTGAGCTGTTATTGCGTATGTTCCAGTGTTTTGTTGTGAATTTATTTGTATTAGAAATAGTTGGATTCAAATAGGTGAAGGTTTTATTGAGTTTTTAGCATTTAAGATTGCACTGTAATAGGAATGATGAAAAGCAATGATATGACTCTGCATTTTTTATTGGAAAACAACAAAGCAAATTACTTTTTATGTAATTGAATACACATGTTCCCACTGACTTTTAATTATTTAGTTTTTGATCTACACATTTTTGTTTTCTTATCACTGTTTAACTATGCTCTACATTATCTATGCTCTACATTATCTAGGCTGTAAACAGATTTTTTATCTACACTTTTTTTTTTCTTGTCACTGTTCCAGGTTATCCTTATGCTATATTTTAGTTCTGTTTTTTAAATAGAGATTGTGACTAACATTTTTTTTTAGGCTTTAGCAAATGATGAAGGTACAACAACTGAGTGGATTGCAGAGAATGATATTTACATGTCTATTTCCCTGCTTGGTTGATAAGCCTTAGTTATTATTCATCTAATTATTCTTGTGTTTTTAATTTTTAGTACATTCAATTGTTCAATTTTAGGTGTGATCTGTACTGTGATGTCAAAGGTGTTACACCTAGAATGTGTACTTTTATTATAAATAGAGATGATATGAAATTTTGTAATTGCAAAACAACAGTCTGATTTTTTAATGAAAAAAAGAGCAGTGTTACTACTCATTGTCAAAATTCAATGTGTAACAATTTTAACTTCTATTTACTTCAATGGATTGATGTGTACCAAATGTTTTTACTCATTTGTAATAAATATATTCTATTTAGTATACTTTCAATAGAATAAAACTGAATAGAAAGAATATACTGTTTATACTGATTGAGAATGTAAATGAAATTCTATTTACTTGAAGCTTGTTTTGATTGCTGGTTTAGGGTTTAATTGAGTTAGGTATACAATTTTCTTAGGCAGAAATTTGACTAAGTCAGACTTATGTTAAAAAAAACACATGTTACCACTCACTTTTAATTGTTTATTTTTTATTCAAATTTGTGGTCAATCAATCTGACTTGTTATTTTTCATCCCATTAGTTGTTGTGTTTTTTATTTTTAGTACAACAATCAGTTCAATATTAGGTGTGATCTGTACTGTTATGTCAACAGTGTTAGTCCTAGATTGTGTACTTTGATCAGAGATAGACATGATCTGAAATTTTGTAATTTGAAAACAACAGTCTGATTTAGTAATGAGGAAAATTGCAGTGTTACTCCTCTATGTCAAATTTCCCTGTGTATGAGTTTTTAATTCACATTTCTAGGATTTAATTGAGTTAGGTATACATTTGACTTCTGAAAATTTAATTTCATTTGAAACTGGCCAAGTTAATTTATGCTGACTTTTCTTTTTTTTGACTCTATAAATAATGTTTATTTAAAGATCTAGAATACTATGATAAATGTATTGTGTTTGTTCTTCTTTTTTTTTTTTTCTTTTTTTTTAATATTTTTTTATTTTTTTATGCATAAAACACACAAATGATATCTAGAAAGTTAATAAATAGAGTCAAAAGTGTGAACAGTAACATTTTTTTTAAACTGAATTTCAATTTAGCGAGACCTAACTTTTGGAATCTTGTTCTTGATTGGCTTTAACAAGCTTAACACCATCATGTGTTTTGAGAGAAACATCCTGCAAATCAGATATTTTGTTAGCCATAGAGGATAATTCTACCTCAAGGTGATTTATCCTTGACTCCTGGTCTTGTATGGCTTTTATTTGTCTCATGTGTCTTTCATTGTTGATGTTCTCGGTAGCTTCTCGTTCCTTCTTCATGAGTTGGATTATCTCCAATAATCCTTCGGTGAGATCTCCTTTCAAATGTCTTTCGGCTCTGTCTATCTTTGTTTGCAGAGCATTTTGATGTTCCAATAGCTCTTTCAAATTTGTTCGTGTGTCCTCAAAGTGTTGTAACGAGAGATGTCCTTGCTCGGTAAGAGTAGTTCCAATCTTTTGACACACAACATCACTTGTCTCTGTAACTTTTGCAAAAAGTGATGTTAACAAATCATCTTCATCTTCTTCTCGGGTTCGGTTTCTACTCATGTTCAGAGAGTGTAGACTTTTGAACAAATTTCTTCGTGAATCACCAAGAACTGGATTTTCAATGAGTTGCAAGTTTTCTTCTGGTGATTCGGCTTCTTCAAGATGATTTCCAGTTTCTTCTTCAATAACCTCTGTTCTTGAAATAATCTCTGTATTTAAATTGACTTCCAGAGAATTGTTTTGAAGTGACATCACAGAGTTGTTATTGTGCACTGGCGCTTCATACAAATATTTCCCCCCAATTGAGGGTCTAATTTCACCATCAATTTGATCCCTTACTTCATCCCTTGTAGGGTCCATTGCATTTATATCAATATTGGTGGGGGTCACCTTAGATATCAAAAGTTCAGCATAGTGAACTCTGACAGGAATAGACTCATGATTTTCAGAAGCTGAAATTGGTACCTCAACAGGTGTACTTCCTTCATTTGCCATTTCTCCAAAATTTTCAAGAAAATCATTGGCTATATTAATTGAAGTATCACCTGGATGTCGATGAGTGTCATTTAAAGATCTGTGTAGAGCAATCTGTAGTCTCACTTCATTCTTCTTTTCAATATTGTCAGAAGGGACTTGAGTGACATTTTCTTGTGCTGCTGCGGCCACTCGTTTTCCTTTACTATTCTTCTCTTGAAGTTTCAGTCCATAAATTTGATTTGCATCCATGTTTAGTGCTTCGAGCATTGAGTCAGTTCCAAGCCATTCAAAGGCAAATTCTTCACTTCGTATCAACTCTGAGTCAACTTTTGAGATGAAAGAATGATATCTTTCAAGTCTCCATTCCTTCCATGCTTGAACTCGGTTTAATTCCTCCATCAGTTCTGGATCATCTCGGGTTTGTGTTGAGTCGAACACGATGGGTTCAACATTAGTTTCAACTGCTGATTGACTCGAGATTCTCCTTTGCAAGTCATTTGATACTTGTACTTCAACTCCTGCAAACTCCATTTGGGTGGTATCTTTTTCAGCTGGCATCACGGGTATGTCTACTTCATGAGCTTCAGATTCTGCCACTTCTTGAGATGGAATAAGTGCTAGATCCGAGCTTACGACTTCTTGATCTCTGTTGCTTGGATTGCTAGAACCAATATGTGCACTCGCTGCCGATACGGTCTTACTGTTCCTTCTTCGAGAGCTTTGTGGTGTGCTTGTGGAACCACCTCCTTCAGATCCTTTCTTTCGGTTTGATTTCTTGCCATAGTCGGGTCCAAATTTTCTGAAAAGTGTTCTGTAAATTCCAACACTTTTGTGTCTTCTAAGAGGCACATTCTTCTTTCTTAGAATTTCTCCAACAATAAGTCCGTACCCAACTTTATGAAGAAAGTGATTTCCTTCAAGTGGTCTTCCATGAGGTTTTGCATTGTTTACAAAGAATAATAGGCGATTGAAGATGTACTTAGCCCAGTTGAACGTTATTCCTTGCATGATTCCGTTCATTAGACTCACAGAAGTTCCAGATAGATCGTCCACACTTCCAAGTTTGTTGTCAAGGATCTTGTACATCATCTCGATAAGCATATCGTACTCAGGTTTTAGCATGTTCTTTGGTTCGGTCAGACCATGAGCTACAGGTGCTTTTGGACCATGAATTTCATCCCAGAAAGATTGAACATCATAGTGGTGAGCTTCTGGCATCAACTCTGAATCAGGGAATTTGAAGCAATCTTTGATGTCATTTTCAGAAATTTGGACATCTGTTCTTCCAACCTTAGAATGAATCACGTTGTCCTTTACAGTAGCATGAAGATAGAACTCGGTTAGATCTATTTCAAAAGCTCCAGCATATTTGTAGGTGAAGAAGTCATATAGTCCACAATCCTTCAAAGCATTGAGAATCTTCTTTGCTATTTCTTTGTCGACTGCTCCAATCATGAAGAATTCCGGATTGAGTGTCATCCCATCGATCAATTGTTGTTGTAGAATAAGCAGATTTTTGGGTTGCATGGCTTTGGTTCCAGACATGGTGATTGCCGGTGAGATCTTGAGAGAGAGATATTTCTGATCTTGGTAGAACTGGAATTTTCGTCTGAGAGGAATACGAAGGGTTTCGTATGGTTTAAGAAGGATTTAAGAAGAGGTATAATTCTCATATAGAAATCTCAATTGAGACCCTTAGAATAGGTGTGGTGACAAGGCACATTTAGGGGTGGAGGTATCTTTTGGTTAAGGTGTTACTAGGAAAGAGAAGAGGGTTATCATTAGCAGACAAGAGCATTAAATGCTTCACAGTCTCTTAGGTACCCTATATACGTAAGGTGTATAGAGTAAGGAGATTATGAATGGACACCTCTGATTTTTCTTGAAGATTTGAGAGAGAGATGGATTTGGGAGGAGATTTTTCGGGAGAGGGGATCTGATTTTGTGAGAGAGAGAGGGTCAGATTTTGTGGGATTAATTATGGGTAGAAGTTTAAGGGGTGTGTGTTTTTTGAGAGATGGAGAGTTTTAATGGGATTGGGTTTTATGGGTAGAGGTTTAGAGGGAGGAGGTTTCAATCCAATCTGATCTCTTGCTTTTTCTTCTCAAAAACACGTACACATTAGATAATCACATAATTCCACATAAATATGATCACATAAATCACACACATATCCGTATATCTCACATGCAATTTTCGAAACATATATGGAATTTAAATAATTAGCAATTAAAACACATCCATATATAATCATGCATATACACGGTAACTCCCAATTAAAATAAGCACAAATTTTGGTAACTAACCAAATTTTAATTATATTACCAAGAAAATACATACATACATACGGTACATTCTAAACACATATATGTAAACAAATTTCTTTAACACATAAGCTATTATTTAGAAACTAGTAAAAAATTATTCTAATCACAAACTAACATAAATATAAACCAAATTATAAATCATATTTCATAGATAATCAGGTAACTTAAAAATATATTGTTCATGCAAACAAATTAACACAAACATGAACATAACGTGCGGTCCAAGTAACTATTAAAACATGCAATTCAAAAACAAATTAGATCAAATAAAATTGCACATTTTATCAAATTAATTTGCATGGCATATAAAAGCACGTTAAACACTACATGCAAATTTATAATTAAAAACTTAACACATTTAACAAATTAGCTTACGTAAAAATTAAGCACATAGAAAAATGTAAACACGTAAAGCATATAAAAACATATAAACACGTAAAACACATAATTTGAGCATATGTATCATATTAGATCAAGAAATTAAGTTCAGTGATACTTAGCTCATTTCCAACATTCCCAATTCATGCCTTAAAGTAGAAAATCTCGTTTCGCATAAAGGCTTCGTGAGAATATCTGCAACTTGGTTCTCCGTAGGGATATACTCGATTTTTAGATCTTTCTTTTCAACATGATCCCTTATGAAATGATGTCGTATGTCGATATGTTTGGTTCTTGAGTGAAGCACCGGATTGTGAGTGAAGCAATTGCACTTGTATTGTCACAAAATATGCTAACATTGTCGCAATTTACTCCATAATCCTTCAATTGTTGCTTCATCCATAAAATTTGAGCACAACAACTTCCTGCAGCAATATATTCGGCCTCGGCGGTACTAGTTGCAATGGAATTTTGCTTTTTGCTAAACCAAGAAACAAGCCTTCCTCCCAAGAATTGACACGTTCCGGAGGTGCTTTTTCTGTCTATTTTGCAACCTGCAAAATCCGCATCTGAAAAGCCAGTTAGAGTAAAATCTGTACCTTTAGGATACCACAATCCAACATTGATTGTGCCCTTCAAGTATCTTATGATTTTCTTTGTTGCAGTGATGTGGCTTTCTTTTGGATTTGCTTGGAATCTTGCACACACTCCCACAACATAAGAAATGTCCGGCCTGCTTGCAGTGAGGTATAGTAGTGAACCAATCATTCCTCTATACTTTGTTTGGTCGACATCTTTTCCATCTTCGTCCTTGTCTAGCCTTATTGATGTACTCATTGGAATTTTAATCGATGATTTTCCATCAAGGCCAAACTTCTTTATCAAGTCACGGGTGTGCTTTGCTTGGTTGATGAATATTCCTTCCTTCAATTGTTTGACTTGTAAGCCCAAGAAATAATTCAATTCACCCATCATGCTCATTTCAAATTTATTCTGCATAAGCTTCGAAAATTTCTCACACAAAGAATTGTTAGTGCTTCCAAAAATAATATCATCAACATATATTTGCACAAATAAAATATGATCACCATCTTGAATTCTAAATAGAGTTTTGTCAACAAGGCCTTTGGTGAATCCACAGCTTATCAAGAACATTGACAAAGTATCATACCAAGCTCGAGGTGCTTGTTTCAACCCATACAATGCCTTTTTAAGTTTGTAGACTTTATCACCTTCGCCTTTTACCTCAAAACCTGGGGGTTGTTCGACATAAACTTCTTTTTCGAGTAGACCATTCAAGAATGCGCTTTTCACGTCCATTTGATAAACGGTGAAATCTTTGTGTGCGGCGTAGGCTAGGAAAATCCTTATAGCTTCGAGTCTGGCTACCGGTGCAAAGGTTTCATCAAAATCTATTCCTTCTTCTTGAGAGTATCCTTTTGCAACGAGCCTTGCTTTATTCCTAACAATCACGCCTTCTTCGTTTGCTTTATTCCGAAAAACCCATTTAGTTCCTACAACATTGTGGTTCATTGGTCTTGGAACAAGTTCCCAAACGTCATTTCTTTTGAATTGATCGAGTTCCTCTTGCATGGAGTCAATCCAACTAGGATCATTTAGAGCTTCGTCCACTTCTTTTGGTTCAATCTGAGATAGATAACATGTGAAAAACGCTTCCATGGTAGATGATCCTGTTTTCACGGCATCTCGAACATTTCCGATCACTAATTTTGGTGGGTGATTTTTGAGCCATCTTAAGTCTGGTTCAAAAGGGTGCATGGTGCTGGGTGGATTCACTGGTTGAGAAGAGGTAGCACTGTTTCGAATTTCTGCTTCATTTATTAGATTTCCAACTTCTCCAGTAATTGCATCAAAGGGCTGATTTGCAATTTCTACTTCTATTGCATCCCTGGGTTGATTTGCAATTTCAATACCAATTGCATCCCGCACTTCATTTCTTACTGGATGAGAGATGGGATTTTCTAGAGAATTAATTTCCAACTCATCCACTCCCTGCAAAATATTTTCTTCACACGTATCATCAGTATCACAAAAATCAATATGACACTTGTTACCATTTTGTTCAATATTTTCGCCATTTTCGTCCAGAGCATCAATATTGACATGTGATTTTTCATCAAATACCGCGTGTATGGATTCTTCAACCACCATTGATCTTTTATTCAACACTCTGAATGCTTTGCTAGTAGTCGAATATCCTAGAAAAATTCCTTCATCTGCACGCTCATCAAAAGCTTTTATATGCAATTTATCATTAATATGAATAAAACACTTGCATCCAAAAATATGAAAATAACCAATATTTGGTTTTCTCCCTTTATAAAGCTCATATGGTGTCTTGTTATACTGCTTGTGGATCATGCTTCGATTTTGCGTGTAGCAAGCAGTGTTGATAGTTTCTGCCCAATATCGTTTCGGGAGACCGGCTGCCCTAATCATCACTTGTGCGGCTTCTTTAAGCGTCCGGTTTCTTCTTTCGGCAACACCGTTTTGTTGTGCTGTTCTAGCGGCAGATAATTGATGAGAAATTCCATGTGAATTGCAAAAAGCTTGTATAACGCTGTTCACGAACTCAGTTCCACGATCGGTTCGGATTTTTGATATTTGCAATTCTTTCTCATTTTGTAGTTGCTTTAACAGCTTCGACAATACTTGTTCAACTTCATTTTTCTTCTTGAGAAACACGGTCCAAGTGTACCTGGAAAAATCATCAACAATAACAAGAGTATATTTCTTACCACTTACACTTATTGGATCAACCGGTCCAAATAAGTCCATGTGTAGCAAGCTTAGCGGTCTTGACGTTGACTCGTGTGTCTTAGACTTGAATGATGATTTGATTTGCTTTCCGTGTTGGCATGCATCACGCACTTGGTCCTTCTTGAATATAATATTTGGTAGTCCTTCAACTAGATTTTTCTTTGCAAGCTGATTGATAGTCTTGAAGTTTAAATGGTTGAGCTTTCTGTGCCATTCCCAATTAGCTTCATTCAAATTTCTGGCCATTAAGCATACTGAATCCTTGCTTGTGCTCCAATCGACAACATACATATTCTTTCTCCTTTTTCCAGTGAGCACAACTTCATTTGAGAGCTCATTTTTTATTAGGCAATTATCTTTGGAAAATTCCACAAGATAGCCTTTATCACAAAATTGACTAGTGCTCAACAAATTGAATTTTAGGCCTTCAACAAATGAAACATCTTCGATCTTCAAACCATTTCTTTCAATTGTACCAACTCCTTTTGTAGTTCCATAATTTTGGTTTCCTCCAAATATAACTTTTGGTCCATCGATTTTCTTGAAATTCACTAGACATGATTTATTTCTAGTCATGTAGCGTGAGCAAACACTGTCGATGTACCAAACATCCTACAAAAAAGATTAGTTGGTTTTAGGTACCCATACTTGCTTGGGTCCTTTACTGTTAGTAATTTTTGGTAACCAAACCCACCTAGATCCTATTGAATTAAGATAAGGCGGTTTGTAACCATTTGAAACACGATAATCATAATTAACTTTTGAAAACACTTTTGGCGCCGGATTTTGAAAAAACATTTTTAAACTTAGGCACCTGGGAAGAGGATTGTTGCTTTGGTCTATAAGAAGCATTAAAACAAGATTTACACAACCAATCCTTTTGAGTGGAATAAAATCTTCCATCTCTATTTCTAGAAAAGCTTTCCTCTTTTCTAAAAATTCTTTTTGCACTTGACTCTTTGGCATATCTTTGCTTGAAGAATTTTTGTTGCTTTACCGTAGTATTGAATTGTTTCGGCCTTTCAACATTCAACTTTGCTTTCTCATGATAGCCAAGTCCTTGTCTCATTGTGCTATACTGACTTTTAACAAATTTTACCACTTGCACTTTATTAGTTAAAGGAGTAGTAAGATTAGTCAGTTTTGGAGGGGTTTGAGAACATGTGGAGTCATAACCGATTCCGGTTCTATCTCCTGATGGCTTTTGCATATTTACCATTTTATCCATAATTTTGGACGAATTAGTAAACATAGTAATGGTAGCCCGAAGGTTATGTTCTCTAACCTCTCTTGCTTTACACTCTTCTTGAAGTTGAATATTTTCACTCTTCAAGTTACTCACTTCAAGTAAAGCATCTTGCAATTTTTTATTCATCTCTTCTTTTTCAAGAATTAGAATATTATTGTGCTCCTTGAGTTGAGGATGAGTGAGCATAATCTCTTGACAATATCGCATTAGACTGCCAATAGATTCACGAGAGAAAGGGGAATTAACAGAATTGAAAGAATTAGATGTTACCTCTTCTTCCTCTGCTCCAAGAGCCATAAAGCACTCTTCACTTGAACTTAATGTCATCTTCCGAACTTGAGCTTTCATCACTTGATGACAATCCATTCGACTCATCATTTTCATTTGGTTCGTTGCTAACAAGAGCTTTTCTTTTGTCGCGCTTGAACCTTCGATCTTTGCTTTCGGATTTATTCGGTGTAGATTCAACATTTATGCCTTGATACTTGCTAACGATCGGATATGGACAATTTATTTTGAAATGTCCGGGTTTGCGACAATTGTAGCATAAATTGTTGTTTTCTTCGACTTTCTCTTCTTGTGTCGTGCGAGAGACAAATTTTCCACGAGCAGAATTTTTGTTGTCTCCTTTTCTCATGAACCTTTTGAATTTTCTAACAAAAAGAGCAAACTGTTCGTCAGTTATATAATCAATATTATCTACTGACCTGGAGGTTGACGGTTGTTCGGCCATTAGAGCTGGATTTCGAATATCATGAACATCATCATCTTTGGCCTTCATCTCGAACTCATATGCTTTAAGATCACTAAATAATTTTTCGGTTGACAATATTCTTAGATCTCGGTGATCTCGCATAGCCGTAACCTTCATATCTCATGTTGGTAAGCCTCGTAGGACTTTGAGATTAATTTCCTTTTGGCTAATATTTTTGCCAAAGTCATTAATTTCTCCAAGGATTTTGATCATTCGAGCTTCCATATCAACAATGGATTCATTTGAGAGCATTTTGAAGTCCTCGAACTTTTTCATAGCAATAGTGAGCTTGTTATCTTTTTCTTGTTCATCTCCTTCTCCGATCTTGATGAGAGTATCCCAAATTTCTTTTGCACTTGTACATTTTCGCACTTTTGGGAATATTGTATCATCAATGGCTTTGAACAGAATATCTTTGGCAATGTTATCAAGATTGTTCCTCTTTCTATCATCCGATGTCCATACCGGTTTTGGCTTTGGTACGAATTGTTGAGCATCCGGAGATAGAAGAAAAGTCGTATTTACTTTCAATATTTCGATCGGGCCAGTGGAAATAACTTCCCACATTTCATCGTGTAAAGCTGATTGATGAACCTGCATACTAACTTTCCAATCATCAAATTTATCAAGCGAGAATAATATATTTTGAGCAAAATCTTTATTTATCTTCTCGGTGAATACGAGAGACAAATAATCCAATTACACACACTGGGTAAAATAGATCTGTCTAGCAGTCAGAAACAAGGTTGACCCAATTAGGCAACGTGCTTTGAAAGCAAATTGGCCTAAATAGACAGCCTGCTCTGATACCAATTGTTGGTCCCAAAAGAGGTAAGGTGAAAGTCTAGAGGGGGGGGGGGTGAATAGACTTTCAAACTTTTTAGCACAGTACCACAATTGTTAAGCCAGAGATAAACCAAAACTCTTAACTAGATTGTTAGAGTATGGTGCACAGCGGAAATTAATAAACGATACGGTGTGTGTGTAGATTGTGTCAAGATTATTCTCGTGAGAAGCAAGCAAGAGCAGTAAGTAAAGAAAGCAGTAAAGAACACAAGGCAATTTATAGTGGTTCGCGAGGTGGTGTAATCCTCCTACTCCACTTGCTCTTTTCTCCAAGAGCAATTCACTATATCCACCACTTCTTGGTTCCAAGATACAATGAATTTCTGTGATCTAGTGCTTTGATCACCAAGCCCACACTAATCACGCCTAGTGCCACCAACACTGCTGCTTCGGGTTTCACGTCGCCGCGTTACTTTCCCAGGATTTCACGACTCCGCGTTACTTTCCCCCCGTCTTCTACGATCCGGTAGAAACGTATCCCGTGATCTAGTGCTTTGATCACAAAGCCCGCACTAATCACGCCCAATGTCTTCCGACACTGCTGCTTCGGATCTCACAACTCCGTGTGACAATCCAGGATTTCACAACTCCGTGTTACTTTCCTCCTTTCCCTTGTTTTGCTCCAAAACAAGTTTTGCCTTGCTTCCAACTTTGAGACTCTATAGATGATCTTCGTTGATGCTCTTAGTCTCTTGTAGTTGATGAAGATTCTAACACTCTTGGATATTTCTTTTGTAAGCTTTGTATCGCTCTGAGTGTTTATCTCACAAAGAATATATCAATTTAAGCTCTTAAGATGGAAAACTTTCTTTGAATTTTGTATGCTCTGTTTAGCTCTGTTCTTTGCTCTATTGCGTCTTTGCTTCTGCTTTCCTCCGCTTCAATCTTCATCTTTTTATAGCCGGTAATGAGAATCCGTCCGTTGGAAAGAAACGTTCTCATTTTTGAATTTCATCTAGCTGTATAGCCTTTTCATAGGATAAGATAACGTTGCAGATATGTCAAAGATTCTCTGCAAGTTGAGCTTGAAGTTTTAGCAAAAATGGCGTCCCAAAAATTTTCATCTGGTGTAGATCACGCCTCTTGGGATTTTTATCTTCAAAAAATAATCTCCAATTTAATCCCTTACTAGTATAGACTAGTATTTTTGCTTCTGCAACTTCTTCTTGTATTTTCCTCTGTACTTCACGTCTGGGTCTGTATACTGCTTCCAGACTTCATCTTCTAAATTGACTTGGGAAATCTCTTCCCAATGTAAACTTCATCCCTTACTATATTTGGAAATGAAATCTCATCCCTTCCATGATTTGACAATTGAAATCTTATCCCTTACTTGATTTGGAATTGTAACTTCATCCCTTGAATTGAAAACTTCTGGCCCAAGGGTGAGATGCGTGAACTTCATCCCTATATCAATTTTGAGATACTTCATCCCTTCAATTGGAATTGCATCCCAATTTTATCTTTAAGAAACTTCATCACATAGTCAACTTGGTAATCTCATCGCCCATACTTCATCTGATGGATTTAAACTTGGTTTCTTTAAAATATGTGGGATGTGAGATTTAAACCTGTGACTTTGCATATAATATTTAAAACTTCATCCAACTCGTCCGTACAACCTATTGGTTATCATCTTGTTCCACTTGGTGTACTTCTTTCTTTCTATAGATGCTTGATCTTCAAGATAGCTTCATGCAAACTTCAAGTCACGTTCTTTCTTCTTCGGGATTTCTTGAGGGATTTCTTCTTGATTTCTTGAAAGATTTCTTCTTGATTTCTTTGAGAGATTTCTTCTTCGGATGATAGTCTTCATAACTTGTGTACATATTTTCATATGCATACATCTTCCTCTTTTGTTTGCCATTTTCACTAGGCAAATTCTTGATTTTAGGCTTTATATCTTCTTCATCCATTTCCTCAACTAATAAATTTATTTTTCCCTTTCTTGGTCTATGACTCGACTAGTCTAACTAAAATAAAATTGGGGATCTACGATTTACAATATGACATATCAAAATCTATTACAATTTATTCCTAACAGTAAGATGTTACTTTTTTTTTTTTTTTTATGATAGTTTGCTAATGATGATATTTAAAGTGTGTGAGTTAATTAAAGTAAAAGAGCAATCTGTTTCCAATGTAAATATAGAGTTTTATTACATTATATAGAGTCCAATTTAAAACTCACACACTTCACTTATGAAAATTTAATTACATTTGAATCTGACCAAGTGAACTTATGTTTTTTTTTTTACTCTATAAATAACCATTATTTAAATCACCATTTTTTGACTGTATAAATAACCATTTTTGACTCTATTTATGTTTTCTGTTCACTGTTACTGATTTAATATTGTAAGATGTTAATTTTTTATGATAGTTTGCTAATGCTCTACATTTAAAGTGTGTGAGTTGTAAAGTAAAAGAGCAGTCTGTTTCCAATGTAATAATGAGTTTTATTACATTAGATATAGTCCAATTTAAAATACAGACAGTAATTGGATAAATATTTAGCAGATGGCTACAACTTAATAATTGAAAACCATTGTGTGGTACACTGGTTAACTATGTTTGCTTTCTTAACTACCATATATTTGTGTTTGATTCCTTGTGTTTGCTTCCTTGTGGTTGCTTCCTTGTGTTTGCTTCTTTCTTGTCCTGCATACATTTTCATATATCTAACAGTATAGGTAATAAACAGCGTTTTATGAATGTTTATAAAAAATCATAGGTAAAAAACAAAGGCAAATAGTCTAATCATAGATTCAAATAAAATGAAATTGTTCAGCACAAACACAGTCCAATTTAACAGGGCAAATGATCATTTTAAAAAGATAAAAAACCACAATAATGTGGTAATAGTTTGTAGTCTCCCAGAACCATTAAAGTTTTTCTTGTTTAACAGCCACAGTTTTTCCCTTCTTGCTAGAGGATGAAAATTGGTCCATAAGCGATCGCTTCACACCATCAGCCTCTAAATGTTCATTGTCTAGGCTTTGAGACTGTTGTATATTTAATGGACTGTTGACCTCATTGTCTCCATTTGAAGCTTCCTGTATATTAAAATAAAGTTTAGTCTAAAACATGTCACCATAAGATTAAAAGTGTACACCTTTATTTGACTTTAGTAATAATCAAAACCTGATCTGAGTCCTCCTCGTCATCATGTATCATTTTTTATATCAAGTCCTTGTCTTGGTCTTCAATCAGTTTAGAACAGTATGCTGACCAATGTTGCAAAAAACGTTAGGCGCCCCCTAGGCAAGGGGGCGCCTAGGGCACCGGTTTTTTTATTTTATTTTTTATTTTTTTAATTAAAAATAAAATTAAAAATTTTTAAAATTTAGTAATAAAACATAAGGTTTCCATAGTTATTTTTCAGAAACTATTTACGAAAGTGGTTGTAAAATTGTTCAAAAGATTGTTTAAAACATCTAAATACATAAAAAACTAAAATTAAGAGCTAAAGAAGCATTTTTTTTTGAGAAATTAGTGGACCAAAACGGACAACCGAGTCAAAAGTTATGCCTTCCTGAAATTTTCGCAATTTAAAACGCAAAAAAAAAAAAAAATTATTAAACCGCCGGTTCAGCCGACTAGGAGGTCTAGGCGGCCGCTAGACCGCCTAGTCGGCCGGGCGCGGAGGAGGCCGATTCCGGCCTTCTTCGCGGCGGCGGCTGGGCGCCTAGCGCCTAGGTGCGATTTTTGCAACCATGATGCTGACACTAAGGCTTCATCCCTTAGAACTCTCATAACAGTGTAGGCTGAATTAGCTCCCCTCATTAACTCCATTGACCACCTTTGCCCGATATAGCCGAAGAACCAAAATTAATGGTTCTTTAAGACCTGCATCATAGTATGGTAGCATGGCACCAACATGATTGTCCCACACAGTGCACTGTAAGGTATTTCCCCTATAGGGGAGTGTGTTAGAAAAAATATAATCTCTTGAAATATAGGAACAAATTTGTTAATATGAAACTTACTCATTATTAGCCATTTTAAAGTCTAGGAGTTTGGCTAGTCTACCCCCTATTATTTTGTCAACTGGAGCATGGATCTCGACAACTCTGCCTATTAAATCTGTATCATCACAAAATAAATGAATAGTAGACCAAATACAAAAATAGTTAAAAGAAAAATAGCAAAAATAAGAACAAAATACTTACCAAACAGCACCTTGTCATTCACTTGAGTAGGGTCTTTCAAAGAGTCATAGTTTTTTAGCTGAAACATCTTAGTAGGAAAACCTTTGCATTTTATGGCCTTTACCCGAGTCTTATGGTTTAGCCTGATCATATATTTGTGATAACAAATTTTGTACATATAATAGTGGGTGAACCCCAAAATTTTTTTGACTGAATATAGCTTCCCTTCTATGAAAACATTATTTTATTTTTTGACATCATTATTTTGCATGTTCAAATGAATGAAAGTTCCCTGCAATAATGTTAGTGAAATATATAAAACATTAGCATAAGGATAACCTTAAACAGTGAAGAGAAAACAAAAAGTGTAGATCAAAAATCTGTTTAGAGCCTAGATTTGGTAGAGCAAAAAAATGGTTTAGAGACTAAACATTAAACAGTAAAATAAAATATTAAACACTGAACTAAAATATAGAATAAGGATAACCTGGAACAGTGAAAAGAAAAAAAAAAGTGTAGATGAAAAATCTGTTTAGAGCCTAGATTTGGTAGAGCAAAAAATGGTTTAGAGACTAAACATTAAACAGTAAAATAAAACATTAAACACTTTACTAAAATATAGCATAAGGATAACCTGGAACAGTGAAAAGAAAAAAAAATGTAGATAAAAAATCTGTTTACAGCCTAGATAATGTAGAGTATAGATAATGTAGTGCATAGTTAAACAGTGAACCGAAAACAAAAATATGTAGATCAAAAATCTGTTTAAAGCCTAGATAATGTAGATCATAGATAATGTAGAGCATAGTTAAACAGTGAACAGAAAACAAAAATGTGTAGATCAAAAATCTGTTTAAAGCCTAGATTTGGTTGAGCATAAATTTGTGTAGAGCCTAAACATTAAACAGTAAAAGAAAATATTAAACAGTGAACATCATACCTCTTTATCGCAAAACAACACTTCTCGACTCTTAATCTCTGTAGACCCTTTTTCAGCGATTTCGTAACATCTAACACACTTTACTCTTATTGCTTTCTCCCTATCGAGAGGACCAATATCCTTTACAGCTACATACATTGGCATGGTTTCTTTGCTGATATTTTTGTTTTCTTTTTTTTTTTTTTTCTGGTTGGCAGGTGATACGAACTGAAGATAAGGTGGAGTGGGGAGGGGATGTCTCCATAGTCATATGCTTATATACAATGTAAAACCGCATTTCAAAATCTATGATGTTATCTTGGAAGTATGAATGGTGCGGGCGACCTTTCAGTTTCCAAGAGCATGGTGATCAGACATTTAGATCATTGAGTCTCTTTATTATGAGTGTATTTATATTTATTTATTCGAGATTTGAGAAGTATGTTTTCGAAGAAGTGTTTAATATAAACAGTCTTTTTTAGAAGTCTGTAATTATTAGAAGTCTATTTAAAATGCTTTATTTTATTTGGTATTACCAAAAAGTAGCCGGCATAATTAAGTTGCATGCGTTAATCTTTGTTGAGCGCCATTTAGTGTAGACCTTTTTTATATATATAAAGTGACGTCGTTTGATTTGAGCCGGAAAATGGTTTAGGTAGAAAGTTGTTGCTTTATTATAATAAGAGATAAGAGATTGTAGAATTACTATAAATTTAACTTGTTTAGTTGATGGTATGAGTTACTTTTGAATTAATTGTAAGATTATTAGTTTGATTAATTGTGAGATTTCGAATATCAAATTGCTGGACAAGTTTTGAAAGTTGTTGTGAATTGTAAAAGATGTACATGATTTAATTGGGTGAAAAATCGTAAAAAAAAAAAAAAAAAAAAGAAGAAGAAGAAGAATAAATTAAAAAAATAAATAAATAACCGACGTCGCTTATTTTGTTTTTTTTTTTTTTTAAATTTTAAAGTTAACATACAACATCGGTTTTTCATAAAACCGACATCGTATTTGATTTGTTTTTTTTTTTTTTAAATATACGGCGTCGGTTTTAATAAAAAAATCGACGTTGTTTCTTAATTAAAAATATTTTTAGAAAATGTACGACGTCGCGGTTATTTCTTAATAACCGACGTCGTATGTTAATATTAAAAATTTTAAAAGTATATGACGTCAGTTTTTTTTAACCGTCGTATCTCTTTATTTTTTAGGTAATATTTGATCTAGGGGAGCTGAAGCCTGGGCCCTCCTAAAAGGAATCCAGCGGGCTCATGTGCAAAAATACAACAAGGTAATATTTGAAATTGATTCAAAGGATATCGTAGATCGAAGCATTCTGCAGTGGTA
Source organism: Ipomoea nil (assembly GCF_001879475.1). NCBI lineage: Eukaryota > Viridiplantae > Streptophyta > Magnoliopsida > Solanales > Convolvulaceae > Ipomoea > Ipomoea nil. Next base: position 2,029,797 of record NW_017619385.1, on the reverse strand, counting down.
AGAAGTTCGACAATCTGGTCGACAACTTGATCTATGCATGCAAAAAGGAAATAAGGGGCTTAGAGGAGTGGAAGCTTGAATGCATTACGAGATAGAAAAATAGAGCAGCAGACTATCTCGCCCATAAAGCTGGCAGCATGGAAAGAGGCACGACTATCTTGCACTCTCCATGCGAAGAGTTAGCAGGAATCCTTGAGGAAGATATAGTAGGTGTCCCAGCGTGGCGCCAATTATAAATATAAACATACTCGGGTGATGCGTAGTATATTTGCAAACAAATAATTCTCGGAGTACGAGTTATCAATCCACAGGGAAGTGGTTGTATCAATCACTAGTTACTAACTTATTCATTAGAGCTAATCCTAACAATTACTTAGATGATTGATTGGCATAAAATAAATAAAATAAAACAGAGGTTCAGGATTTTGAAAACAATTAGAGAGAAGTTGAGATTCATGGGATTCAAGTATTTAATCACCTAGTGCCAATTATCGTTTGCAATATTTAGTTTGGAATTAAGATTTGTGTGGGAATGCAAAGTGGAATCGAATTACTCCCGTAATCTCTATTCCTAGTGAATTTCCACTCCCACGGCTTAAACACCCAATAAGATCAAAGATCAGCATTCAATTATTCCTAATTACTACCATCTCCCAATGAGCAATAATCTAAAATGAACTTCCCCTAATAAGTTTCTCTTTCCCAAGGACCAACCATTAGGTGCAATCGTGTGTGCCCTCATTTATGCCCCAACTCCCATTGGTGACACAAACATGGCTATGAAGCTAGTAACTATGGCCATTAATTACAAGCATCAAACAATATTATCACGATTGCAACACAAGTATTAAACCCAAATAATAATATATTAAAGAAACTGAGAGCTCAGGCACATAGGTTCATAAACACTTTTACCCAAGAATCTCTAAAGAATTTAGCCAAGCATGACTAAATTATACATAACAAATATAAATAAAGCATTACAAATCATCAAAAGAGTACAAGAATTAACCAGACGATTTTCCCAAATCTCCCTAGTCTTCTTCTTGCTTTCCAAGACAACTTGTGGCTCTTGATTTCTCTCCTTCTTGTCTCCAAGAATCTCTGAATTCTCTCGGTCCCCGTCCTCCCATTAGGGTTGAGGAAGGAGGGATTTTATAGTGGGTACAAAGTTGAGATGAAATAGGAATCTTGTACAAAATTGGACTCAAATTATAATTCCTAAAATAAAGAAATTGCCGTAATAAAATTGAAGTTGGAATTTGGACTTTGGAATTGAAGTTGATTGGGATTTGGAATTGAAGTGTGAAGTTGGAATTTTGAATCTGGAACGCTGCTGCAATTTCGGAAATTAACGTCGCTCGACGCGTCGAGACCTGCTGTCTCGACCGGAATGTGTACTGGAAATTTTCGACGTGTCGAGCCTTTGGCTCGACGCGTCGAATCCTCTGGGTCCCGAACTTATCTAAAATTGCTCCGAATTCATCCTTGAACTCCCCTTGCTCATATCTTTGACCTAAAATGGTTCAAAAACACTAACAAACACCGTAAAACATTCAAAACAAGTGTGAACCATAATTAAATGATAATAGCAAGGAAAATATGTATTAAATAAGCAAAATTAAAGAACTTAAATATTGAGATGATTCAAAATAACTATAAAAACAAGCACAGATGTGATAACATCACCGGGTATCCCCCTTCCAAGTGATCTAAAAAAAAGTTTATTAAGTTATTTCAGTTATTACTCAAAAATCGATAAAAATCAATAGTTGCACAATTATAATTTTTGGATCAATTTTTAAATGCTTAAATCAATTTAATTGTTTGATCTAGCCTCTAGGTGTTTGGTAATTAGTTTTTCTTTTTTAGCTATTTTTGGAGCAAAACAATAATTTTTGAAGATTTTGTTTTCAAAAAGCCCTTAAAATAGAAATTTTCAAAACAAAATCAATTGATTCCATGCCCACTTTGGTTGAATGCCCTCCAAGACAGATCATGTCAGATCACGAAAGCTTCTCTACACAAGTTTGTCTACACAGGGAGTAGCAACAGTCGAAATATTTTTCAAATCATCTGACAAATGGCGCAAAGGCTATTTTCTAGAGCTGCGGAACAAGTTGCAGATCAAGTTGACAAGCTTATCAAATCAACTACATGCAAGATGGACGATCAAGATTTGAAGTTGATCAACGGGCAAATAGCTTTTATTAGCTATATATACCCAAGAGACTTGAAGAACCAATAGCAGTCGAGAGCAAGAAAAGAAAATCCAAGAAAGCGAGCAGTACTTAATTAGAAAAATCTTCAAGTCTGAAAAAAAAATCTTTATTTCTTATTCTTGTAAGGGTAGAGTAACAAGGAGAGCTTGTGAAAACCCAGGGAGAGTGTAACTTTGTGCGTATCACTCGTGGTGTAGGAGTACAGCGTTGTGCGAAGTACTCGAGGGGATGCGGAGTAACAAGGGAAGCTTGTGAAAAATCTTGTAGGAGTGTAGCATTGTGCGTAGCACTCGGTAAGTGTCGACGGGCACTGATTCACTATTGTATCTGGGTGATCGAAGGATAGTGAATTCCGTCTTTGGAGTTGGTAGGATATATACCTCGTGTCCGTGTTCCCGTTTATAGTCAAGTCGGGGTCAGTCGGTTCGGATCTCAGTCTGCGAGTCGAGGTCTAAGGTGACGGGTTAGACCCGCCACCTTCCTGGACCTATAAAAGGGCTTATAGCCCTCCAAGTTAAGGGCTTTTTTCCCTTTCCACTCCCTCTCTACAAGGAACATCCTCTCTCAACCCTCTCTAGAAAAACACAAGACAACATGAATAAAATAAGCACATTTGCTCTATCTCTTCTCTATATATTGTTCGTACATTACATACATACAAGATACACTACGAGTACACCCGAGAATTAGTACTATCAGGAGTGAAAGGAGAAGAGTGGATTAGGAGGATTACACCACCTCCGAACCACTATAAATTTCTCTCTCTCTACTTTACTTTACTACTCATTTATTTGTGCATGCTTAGTACTATTGCGAACTAACCCGATTCAACTTATTGCATATCGTTAATCATTTGGCTTTGTTAGTTCCCACGTTTGCATGCAAGTCATATTTTATATACATCATATTTGAGCTATATCAAGTCATTCTAACATGCTGCATGTTTTGAATTCATCATTGAGCACCACACAATTGAGCATAACACTTTACCGTACATTTATTCCGCTGCACACTCTAAGTTAAATACTTGATTATTTACTTGTTACTTGGAGTTAAAATTACTAAAGTGTTATCAGTGTGCAAAAGTTAGAAAAGTCTATTCACCCCCCTCCCCCTCTAGACATTTCGCCACCCAACCGAGACCAACAAAAATTAAAAATGAGTTTTAATTGCGGTAGCTAGTTTGGAAGCACATACTACTACATACCCTAAAATGTTTTTTTTTTTGTTTTTTTTTTTTATTTTTATAAGTAATTGGTTATAAAGCGTTTGGAATAGCAATAGCTCTAAACACAAACACACCACCCTTACTACTGCATGTCATTTTCCCAAATTTTTCTATTATTTTAATAAAAAATAAATCATTGTTTATAATAATCACCTCATTGGGACAGGAATTTTCTTTATCTAGCATACATAGTTGAAAAACTAATTGATAATTGAAAAATAGTTGAAAGTAAAAAGAAAAACTAAAAGCTAAAAACTATCATACAAGATGGATGTGATTAGAAGTGTTTGGTAAACTTAAATGTTAAGCAAAATGATCAATATTAAAAAAAAAAAAAAACAAAAACAAAACAAAACAAAAAAAAAAACAAAAAAAAAACAAACAAACAAAGAAGTCATATTGACATGAAATATGTGGAGTATAGGTTTTATTTTTCAAATTTTTTAAATTTATAAGTATAATATATAATATTTATTTGAACAACAATCCAACTATTTTATACATAATACAAATCAAATAAGTTAAAAGGATGCAAATTCTGTTCTAACGGCCAAATCTTTGAGCTGCAACTTGTTTAATACAGTCTTAATATAGAGGAATACTCCCACCAGAAATTCTCAACCTCAATGGACCCAAATGAATACTACACATACTCACATACTCTCACTTTCTACTCCATAATTTTATACTCTGTACTGAGGCGTCACATTCTAATAGATCTAAAAACCTAGTGTCACATTCTTTCACTATTCTAATAGATCTAAAATTTGTACATGTAACGAAAATTATACTCCATGAAAGTACATATGTCATTTTCCATATGCTACACGGTACACACTTCACCTTTAATAAAATGTACATTATGGATATGCGATGCATCCATTAGGTGACCATATAACAAAAAATTTTGTGTCAATGAGGAAGCAAGAGGTTGGGAGAAACAATGATGGTAAATGCATTCTCTGAAAGAAATAATGAAAGGTCGCAATAACAAATCTCAGTATCTCATACACCAAATAAATCTTTTATGATAATTTTTTTTATTAAAAAAAAACATTGTTTTCTTTGTAGTACATACATTAGTGGCCGAAGTCATAAAATATACAAGCTTAGACATGTCAGAGGACACCTTAGCTTGCTCAAGTGAATTATTGTCATATCATAACAACTCCTCAAAACATAGCTTGATAAATAGACACCACTAGCAAATCATTTATATTATAGAAAAATTATTAAAAACACACTTTAATAATCATAAATAGGTTTAACAAAAACTCAAGATATATTTAGTTCACACCTTCACATCAAACCCAATAGATATACGAGTAGTACAAATATATTCAAAGTGTAAAAAAGTTAAATTAAACTTGATAGTTTTTGTTCAAAAATTTCAAAGTTGTTCGGATTTTTAACTTTGTAACCATAAGATTAAAAGTCGGTACGAATCCCATCTAGTGAGAGAGGCAGCCTTACCCGGAAGCACATGACGTCACCATTTCATATTCAACTTTGAGATTTGGACAGTTGTTGATCTTCAAAAACTCCAGCCTGCTTAAGATGTGATGTGGCACTGTCTTAAGTTTCCGGCATATATTTAGTTCCAACTCCTTGATGCATGGCATTATTATTATTGTTGTTGCTTCTTGTTTGAAGTCTTCCCACTCCTCCCACTCGTAACAATGGTAGAACTCCAATTTCTTCAGCTTTGGAAAAGCAACGCCACCTACTTGTGCTACTCCCAAAAACTCACTCCCTACATATCTTAGCTCTTTCATGCCCCATATGAAAAGAGTCTCCAGAGAAGGCAGTTTGCCTAATGGAGGCAAAGATGAACAATTTACGCACCATTTGATTTCAAGAATCCGTAGATTATCAAAGGAGGACAATGTAATCCAGGAAGGGAAGTGGGTTCCTCCGTACCAACTAAGTTTCAAGGTTTGCAGTTTGGGAGATGGTTTCAGAGCTTCCATCACATCTATTCCCACATTGACTACCGGAGAGTCCTTGATCTTCAAAGACTCCAGCCTAAATAAGGGATGATGTGACACTGCCTTAAGTTTTCGGCAACCAGATAGTTCCAACTCCCTGATGCATGGCATTATTATTATTGTTGCTTCTTCTTTGAAGTCTTCCCACTCCTCCCACTCGGGACAATTGTAGAACTGTAATTTCTTCAGCTTTGGAAAAGCAACACCACCTACTTCCGCTACTCCCAGAAACTCACTCCCAACATATCTTAGCTCATCCATGCCACTTATGAAAAGAGTCTCCAGAGAAGGCAGTTTGCCTAACGGAGGCAAAGAAGTTGAACAATTTTTGCACCCCCGAATTTCAAGAATCCGTAGATTATCAAGGGACAGTGTAATCCAGGAAGGGGAGTGGGGTCCTTTGTACCGATTAAGTTTCAAGGTTTGCAGTTCTGGAGGTGGTTTCAGAGCTTCCATCACATCTATTCCCACATCGACTCCCTCCCAGAAATGGAAACTCAATTCTATGATGCTCTTCTTGTTTCTCAATTTTGCTTTCTCTGCTTCCTCCACATCTGCTGCGCTATTCATATCGCATAAAAAGTGTATGGATAGCTTCCCTTTGAGTTGGTTCAGGTTCTCCATGTATCCCAACTTACTTGACTCTTTCCCCACCTTAAACACATTTAAACCACAAAGCTGAGTTAGCTTTGCGATACCTTGGGGCATCATCTCCAGCCTCTTGGTGCCTATGATGTTAAGGTCTCTCAAGTTTATCAAATTGCCAATCCCTTTGGGTAGTCTGGAAACACCTACACATTCTTTAAGATTCAAAGTTTCCAAGTTATACAAAGAGCAAATTGCATCAGGTAACTCATGCAATTGTCTACAATAACTTCAATTAATGTACCTTAACTCATGCAAATTTCCAATCCCTTTCGGCAGCCTATATAAAAACCAACATTTTCTAAGATCTAAAGTTTGCAAGTTATATAAAGAACAAACTGCATCCGGTAACTCCTCTACCGCGCTCCTACTTAAATCAATGTACCTTAGATGAAGCAACTTTCCTATCTTCTTTGGGAGTTTTTCCAACTCACAGCTATGCAATCCTAATACTCTCACGGATTTCAGACCATTGAACAAATCTGGAATATATTGTTCGGGAGAAAGGTTGTCAGCAAAAAAGCTGCCAAGTTTTCCAATATCACAAATGGAAGCGAGATTCTCATTCCAATCCGTGGTGTTTTGCCAGAACAGATGACGTATATTTTTAATCCCAACCTTATCCTCGTGCTCGTCAAAACTGTAGCATTGATTTTTGGTAAGAAACTGGGCAAAATCATGCACTATGTCATGCATTTTACAAGATATGATAATGTTGGAATCCTTGTGATCTTTCCTCAAATCTTGGAAGAAAGAGCGCATTGCTAAACCCCCAAATAACTCCCTGCCTTTTGATTTCATCGTCACGTAACCTTGTGCCATCCAAATTCTGATGAGCTTATCTACCTTTATTTCATAATCTTTGGGAAAGACAGCACAGTATGAGAAACATTGCTTCATCTTTGGGGTCAAATCAGCGTAGCTTAGATACAAATGAGGGAAGAGTTCTGTTACCACTTCATCCAACTCCCAAATTTTATTGTCTAAAACATTTTGCCAATCATCCCTAGTGTCTTTGAAACATAGCAGGCTTCCCATGACCCTAGCAGCAAGTGGCAATCCTTTGCACTTTTGAGCAATTTTCTGACCAATATCTTTCAGTTTCTCACAATCCTCTTCCCTTCTCCCGGAAAATGCTTTCTTGCTAAGCAACAACCAAGCTTCGGAGTCAGATATTAGATCCAACTGATGCACATACACACTTGCCATCATTTTAGCAACCCTTTCACTCCTAGAGGTCACCAAAATTCTACTCCCGGGGAGTCCATCCTTGAGAGAGTTCTTCAATGGCTCCCACATTGCATACTGCTCGGTCCACACATCATCCAACACAAGTAGAAACCTTTTCCCAGACAAAGTGCTTTGAATCTTTTCCAGTAACAGTTGGAGTTGGGACAGATCTGTGGAGCTTTTAGTGGTAAACTCAACAATGGCTTTTGCAATCTTGATCTGGTTAAAAGGGTGGGAAACACAAATACACACCCTTTCATCACCAAAATGGGTCTTGATCTGTTCATCCTCAAAGACTAGTAGAGCAAGGGTAGTTTTCCCTATCCCTCCCGGGCCCACTATGGAAATCACAGGGGGACCATTTCCATTTCTTGATTCGTCTTCTCCAGAATTCCCCACTAACTTGCTTATTAAAGCACTGGCATCGGATTCCCGACCTTGAATCTCTGACACATCCACATCAAACGTAGTGGTGACTCGTTTGGATTCTTGATCAGAGTGTGATGCAGCACACGTGTGTGTTATAGATGCATAATCAAATTTGAACTGATCTTTCTCTTTCGTAATCCGATCAAGTCTTGAATCCAGCTTCTTTATTTTCTTGGCGATGTCTCGATGCATAACAAACCTTTTGAATTGGATACACGAAGGCTGCAGGAAACTGCTTTCTGGACTCTCGAGCTGTTGTAGTCTCAGAGTTCTGGTTCTCCACTCGTCTAGAACATCGTCCACTTGGTAGGAGAAGTGTTGGATATCTTGGGTCCAGAGCTTGATGCCATTTTCCTTAAAGCTTCTCTTCTCTGCATCATCCAATACCACACAGATTTTCTCGAGCTTTGATGAGAGGTTTGTGATCTCCTTCTCCACACCCAAAGCTCTTTTTAGCTCCTGGGCTTGGTGCTTCAGGATGTTGATCAGATCTTTCACAACACTGGAGATCAGACCGTCGGCCATGGTTTGCTAATGGAACTACTCTGTGTCTCTGTGAGTATGGGACCTAAGAGAAGGAAATTAAATATTTGTTATTTGCATGCTTGATGGGATCGGAATGGGACAAACATTCCCAAGAATTAAAAAATAAAAGAATATCAGAGGTTTCTTACAGTGCACTGAACTGCACACTTTAAGTCTAAGATAAGAAAAGTAAGCCGGCATCAGAAAAATAATCTTTGCAATATTTTGGTATAATTTAGTCAATGAACAATACACAGAAAAATAAGATGAAAGATAAATGGTTTTAAAAAAATTTCATTTCATTTTTAGTCATAGATTTTTAGGTGGTCGTCAACTTTTAATTTTTTTTTTTTTTTAGAACTGTCCTTGTTTATTATTGTCTCATAATCATTTTTATTCTCGATCAACAAAATTATTTAAATTTCATTAAATTCTAGGGCATGTTATGATAAATTAAAAAAAAAAAAAAGTAAATTATCACCTCTCACCTATAAATTTAAGAGCAAAAATAGAATTCCCACATGCTATGTCGGGTCGGAGTGTGGGGCCTTTAGGGTTGGGGATTCAGCCTTTTGAGGTAAGAGCAAAATGGAATTAACTTTTTTAAAAAATTAGAAGTGGTTTACTTCATTTCTCTGTTTTTCCATTTCTCCAGTTTTCTGATTTTCCTTCAGTTTTTGATTTTTTGATTCTCTCTCTCTCTCTCTCTCTCTCTCTATATATATATATATATATATATATATATATATATTATTAAATAAATTACAATTATTTCAATCATTTTAGTACATAGTTTGATTACACAACAAAATACGCAAAATCTCATTAAATACAATCATCCATATAGCATTTATACAATAATAATAACAATAATAATAATAATAATAATAATAATAATAATAATAATAATAATAATAATAATAATTTGTGAAATATGTGCGCATCAAGGAAAAGGAAAATAGCTGTGGAAAGGCTGGACCTAACAACACAAATACTGTTCACCTGTGTTTTCTCTAATCTTCTATTTGGAGAAGTTGAATTTTGAGTTCTCCAAAAACATATACAAAGTTGGAGAATGAGGGTGAAATAAGCATTTTGAGGCATAAATTTAGTAAATAATTTTTTCAATTTTTATTTTTTCCACTTCTTAATTTCTCCATTTTTCTGAAAAAAAAATCCCTCATGCATAATTAATCTGGAGTACATTTCACTCTTCAAAGAACAGACATCCTTGTCTCATTAGGAGATGTTCCAAAAATACACATCAAATGATAATATTTCATGCATATACAAGTATAAGACAAATAAGTATTTTTAATGTGTGAAAATACTTTAAGAAAGTCACCAAAATATATATATATATATATATATATATATATATATATATATATATATATATATAAATTAAGTTCCAGCGCGGGTGAATGTTTCCCGTGCGGTTGTGCAGTTTTAATGTGCGTGAGTTTTGTACTTAAGGTGCGTGAGTCTTGTGCTTAAGGTGCGTGAGTCTTGTGCTTAAGTTGCGTGAGTTTTGTGCTTAAGGTGCGTGGGTGTGTACTTAATGTGAGTAGTGTTGAAACTTAAAGTGCATGAGTTTTGTGCTTAAGGTGCGTGAGGTTTGTACTTAAGGTACGTGAGTTTTGTGTTTAATGTGCGTGAGATTTGTGTTCTTAATGTGAGTAGTTGTTGAAACTTAAGGTGCATGACTTTTGTACTTAAAGTGCATGAGTTTTGTGCTTAAGGTGCGTGAGGTTTGTGCTTAAGGTGCGTGAGTTTTGTGCTTAAGGCGCGTCAATTTGTGTTCTGAAGGTGTTTTTTGTGTGCTTAATGTGCTTGTGTTGTGTACTTTAAGTGCGTCAGTGTAATGCTTAATGTGCGTCCACCCGCACAACTGCACAGGAAGCTTTCCCCGCACCTGATCCATTCCCTATAATAATAGAACTGTCTGAAAAGGTTTTTCCACCAAAACATAGGGGCATATTTGTCAAACTTTGTTAGTCTCCAATTTTTATTTCCAAAAAGTATTACAAAACTTTGACTCGTAATTATTTTACTTAAAATTATTGCTAATTGATCACGGTAAAACTCCATTGGTTACCCCAATTTAGTATCCAATTTTTATTTCCAAAATTTATTACGGTTAATTGATTACGGAAATATTATTTTGGAATAAAATATGATACGGTTAATTGATTACAGAAATATTATTTTGACAAAGAAAATATGTTGGCAATCCTCTCCATAATTACTTACCTATTGATTACAGAAATATTATTTTAGAATAAAATATGCTGTTAATCCTCTCCATAATTACTTACCTTAATAATAATAATAATAATAATAATAATAATAATAATAATAATAATAATAATAATAATAATAATAATAATAATAACAACAACAACAACAACAACAATAATAATAATAATTAAATTCTCTCCAATATGCTGGCAATCCTATTACGTTATTACGTTATCTACTATACTAATAAGATCCCAAGAGAGTTAGGCCTATAATGGGTAGAAAAAATAACTCTATAATTGGTAGAAAAAATGACGGTCAAATTTTTTAATCAAATGAATGACTCAGATTGATCGGATTTTAATTTTTCTTTAAGATTTCCTAATTTATCCTTAATGAATATGATTATCCGTTAACTCATCCCAATCAAAGTTGGCATAATTAGTACTCTATTTTACTCTTATTAAATGAAATATTAAATAATAATTTAGTAGCTACAATAAAAAATAATACATATGCATTTCTTTAATTTAGAATTATGTGTCTACAATGTTTTTATTCAAAAAAAAATTATTCATTATCAATAAATTAAATAAGAGAAATAATTTTATTAGTTATATTATATTTATTTTTCTCCAATATAAGAATTCTTTACATTCAAATTCATCAATTGATTATATTCGCTACATTGTCCCTACAATGTCTTTATTAAAAAAATTATTCATTATCAATAAATTAATTAAGAGAAATAATTTTATTAGTTATATTGTCTTTATATTTCTCCAATGTAAAAATTATTTACATTCAAATTCATAAATTGATTATATTCACTACATTGTCAATTATCTTTTTTTGTGCACTATTTTTTAATTAAATATCAAAGTTATAATACAAAATAATGCTATATATTTATTTACCAAGTATTTTATTAATACCATGAAAAAATTTTTAAAATATAATTAATAAAGTCAATCATATTAACTACTTGAGGGATTTGTTGACAAAGAGAATATTCAAATCACACAACAAATTGAAGTGAGAAATACCTTGCAATATCCTTGTTTGACAATCATCAGTTAGCGGTTAGCGTTAGTGGATTATATTAGCGAATTTGACTAGCGAATTTGACCAGCGAATTATATCAACGGTTGGTAAAAAGATATTTGAAAAAATTAGCTGTTTAGATTAACATGTAAAATGAAAAATTGCATATATAATAATAATAATAATAATAATAATAATAATAATAATAATAATAATAATAATTGTTTAAAAAAAATTAAGTCAATCATATTAACTACTTGGGGGATTTATTGACAAAAAAAAAAAAAAAATTCAAATCGCACAACAAATTGTAGTGAAAAACTATCTCGCAATGTCCTTGTTTGGCAATTAGCAGTTAGCTCTTCAATATTAGTATATATTTAATATTTTATGCCTTAAGTTTTATTTGCTCTCCCTTATGTCCCGTATTTGGTTTCAAACATACCTATACAATTATTTTATTGACAATTATAATCAATCTTTACTATATTATCTTACATTTGTAAACTTAGAATAGCATATTTAAATACGCAAATTTAACATTCAATTATCTATGCATGAACAATTCCAATATAATTTGACATTGATATACTTTAAAGTACTTATTAAAAAAAAAAAAAAAAGCATTGGGCATTATCTCAATCGCGTAATGCACGTAAAAAACTAGTTAATATCATAATAAGCTAATAATCAACGCCTTAATTACTTACCTTAATAATAATAATAATAATAATAATAATAATAATAATAATAATAATAATAATATGTCAAGCACATTGTGCTCAGATGATATCTCTATGACTCCCTTTGAGGGAAGGTCACAGGATTGAACCCACTAATACTTAGCTAAAGTATAGAAAAGATACTATCTTGTAATAGAGTATATAATAATAATGCTATTACCTTATTTAAATTATTACAGTACGGGCAATAACAACAACCTTAGAATCTGTTCTAGAAGATATGGGTGTATTATTTATTCTGTTAAATGTTTAATTTACTTTTTTTTTCCAAATATTGTATTTTTAAAATTTTGAATGCTATTTTACATCATTCATGAAATTATACAATCATTGATAATAATGATTACAGTCAAATAATAAATTTGTAATGGTATTTTCAATTCAGTAAATGCATTCTTACATTATCATGCAACAGTAACAAAATTTGTAAAGGTATTATTTAGAATTATTTAGTGTTCAATGATTAATTTAATTTTTTTTCATTTATTGTATTTTAAACATTTTTAATCGTATTTTACATTGAGTACATGCATTCAAGAAATTATAAAATCATTATTTGACTGTAATGATTATGGTCAAATAATAAATTTATAATCAATCTTTTCATCAGTATATGCATTCATTCAAACATTATCCCAGTATATATACAAAATCATGCTTATTTTTAAAATTTTTATAAATAACTTTTGTGTTATAAATAATCATGTAATAAATAACTTCTGTGTTATTCCATTCCTAAATTACTGTAATTTAGAAATGAAAGATTGGAGTTATATGTATTTGATTTTTTTTATCGTAATCAATATTATTGTAATTTATTCCATTTTTAAAATTTTTAATGGGCTCAGTGTAACAATATGCTTATTTTTAAAAATTTTAATGGTATTTTGCATCATTCACGAAATTATACAATCATTAATAATAATGATTACGGTCAACTAATAAATTTGTAATAGTATTTTGCATCGAGTATATAAATTCTTACACTATCATGCTCAATTTTTTTACCCGTGATTTAAAAAATTTGTAATGGTATTTTCAATCTAGTACATGCATGCATTCTTACATTATCATGCTCAATTTTTTTACTCGTGATTTAAAAAATTTGTAATGATATTTTCAATCTAGTACATGCATTCTTACATTATCATGCTCAATTTTTTTACCCTAACAGTAAAAAAAATTGTAAAGGTATTATTTAGAATTATTTAGTGTTCAATGACTAATTTAATTTTTTCCTTTTATTGTATTTTAAATATTTTTAATCGTATTTTACATTGAGTACATGCATTCAAGAAATTATAAAATCATTATTTGATTATAATGATTACGGTCAAATAATAAATTTGTAATCAATATTTTCATCCGGTATATGCATTCATTCAAACATTATCCCAGTACATGCATGATGTACATAATCATGATTATTTTTAAATTTTTTATAAATAACTTTTATGTTATAAATAATCATTTAATAAATAACTTCGGTGTTATTCCATTCCTAAATTACTGTAATTTAGGAATGGAAGATTGGAGTTATATGTGTTTGATTTTTAAAATTTTTTTTTATTACCGTAATCAATATTATGTAATTTATTTCATTTTTAAAAATTTTAATGGGCTCAGTGTAACAATATGCTTATTTTTAAAATTTTTAGCGGTATTTTGCACCATTCACGAAATTATACAATCATTGATAATAATGATTACAGTCAACTAATAAATTTGTAATGGTATTTTGCATCGAGTACATACATTCTTACACTATTATGCTCAGTTTTTTACCTGCGATTTAAAAATTTGTAATAGTATTTTCAAGCCAGTACATGCATTCTTACATTATCATGCTCAATTTTTTTATTCAATAGTAAAAAAATTTGTAAAGATATTATTTAGAATTATTTAGTGTTTAATGATTAATTTAATTTTTTTTATTTATTGTACTTTTAACATTTTTAATCGTATTTTACATTGAGTACATGCATTCAATAAATTATAAAATCATTATTTGACTGTAATGATTACGGTCAAATAATAAATTTGTTATCAATCTTTTCATCAAGTATATGCATTCATGCAAACATTATCCCAGTATATGCATGATGTACATAATCATGCTTATTTTTAAAAATTTTGTAAATAACTTTTGTGTTATAAATAATCATGTAATAAATAACTTTTGTGTTATTCCATTTCTAAATTACTGTAATTTAGGAATGGAAGATTGGAGTTATATGTGTTTGATTATTTTACTTTTCTTATTACCGTAATCAATATTACTGTAATTTATTCCATTTTTAAAATTTTTAATGGACTCAGTGTAACAATATGCTTATTTTTAAAAATTTTAGTGGTATTTTCATCATTCACGAAATTATACAATCATTGATAATAATGATTACGGCTAACTAATAAATTTATAATGGTATTTTGCATCGAGTACATACATTCTTACACTATCATGCTTAGTTTTTTTACTTGTGATTTAAAAATTTGTAATGGTATTTTCAATCCAGTACATGCATTCTTACATTTTCATGCTCAGTTTTTTTACCCATCAGTAAAAAAATTTGTATAGGTATTATTTAGAATTATTTAGTGTTTAATGATTAATTTTTTTTTCATTTATTGTATTTTTTACATTTTTAATCGTATTTTACATTGAGTACATGCATTCAAGAAATTATAAAATCATTATTTAACTGTAATGATTACGATCAAATAATAAATTTATAATCAATCTTTTCATCCAGTTTTTCAAAGAAGACAATTTCCTTTAATTGTCTCATGTGCAATGGCGATTAATAAGAGCCAGGGTCAATCACTTTCTCATGTAGGCCTATTCTTGAAAAACCCTGTCTTTTGTTATGGACAATTATATGTTACAGTTTCAAGGGTCACTACTCCAAATGGATTGAAAATATTGATTTGTGATAGTGATAGCAAGAAAACAACTTCAACAGCAAATATTGTATACAAGGAAGTTTTTCAAAATTTGTAACAATTTCAAATCATTATAATATCATATTTTAAAAGTATAGTTACGTTGTTACGTTATTAAATTTATTATCTTCTCTACATATCTATTGATACTGTTGCACTTATTTTATAAACCAACAAAATTGTATACTTCTAATTATTATAATTATTTAAAACTTGCACTTTTAACTTTATTAATTAAATATATATTAAAAAAGTAATATTCATGCACCAAGACTATATGGTCTAATAGTACTCGAATTGGACTTTCATTTGAAAGGTTGTGAGTTTGAGTCTTAGTGAAAGCCTTCTTTGTGGTAGTAGCATTCAAAAAAATTACTTATTTTACTTGAAATTTCGGATGAACGCGGCGTGTTTTGTGTTTTGTTTGTGTTGAAGAAACAAACATGCCCTACGGTAGTGCGTGTTTTGCTTTATTTTTTTTTGACAAAAAAAAAAAAAAAACCAAAAAATAAACAAACAAACAAACAAACACGCCCTCAAGCATGGCTTGTTATTTTATTTTATTTTATTTTTTTTGTTGCTATCACTATCCCAAATCAATATTTTTATTAAATAACATTTTCACATATATGAGTGTATAAATATTGAATGAAACTGTAGTTATATCGAAATAAAATTGTAGTTGTGTTGAATTGAAACTGCAGTGTATACAAAATGAAACTGAAGAATAGAGTTATTTTTTGCGGAACGGTGCGGAAAGGCGCGAAACAAATTCTGTTTCTTTTCATTAAATAAAACGACATCGTCTTGATGCGCGGTGCATAATCGATTATGCACCACGATGTACATTATAATTTACCATAAATGTGTGACACCCGAAAATATTACGAAGTATCAACCTTATTTCCAAACAAAATATATTTTCAGGAAAACTATTTTAAACCTCTATCTCAAAATTTATTTTTCCAAAATTATTTTATCAAATTTTGTGATCCAAAAATATTTTGAGAGTTGATAAATAAAATTTTATTTTAAAAACCTCCGCCTTATTGATCTTTTCGGCAGAATAAAATTTGGAAAAAGACAAATTATTTTGGCCATGTTTGGTAAAATAGTTAGCTTCAATTTTGGCTTATTTGACCACTATTAATTATTTGATTTGGTTAAAAAAAATCAATACAAGTGTTTAGTTAATTAGCTTTTTGTAACTCCAAAATTTAAAATTTAAAATGTTGCTCAAAGAAACTTTTTTCAATTAGCTTTTTGAAAAAAAAAAAAATTATACCAAACAACTATCAGCTAACAACTCATTTATCAAACACTTTTTTACAATCTACTAATTTTATCAACTAGTTATACCCTTTAATTGACTCAATCAGCTAACCGCTAACAGCTATAAGCTAACAACCATTTACCAAACAAGTTGTTTGTTTTTTTGTTCCTTGGCTTTTTCTTGAGTTTCTTCCCTTTCGTCAGTCAACCAAGACATGCAACCACTCTATCCTTTATTTATTTTATTTTTTTTGAAAACCACTCTATCCTTTATTTAATTATTATGCTTTGGCATGATTAGGCGGCAATTAGCCACCTTAATATCATATTCTAATCACACCTTTGGCAGGTTATGGGCAATTAGCCACCCAAAATCCGAAATCATTTACTATGCTTTCCACCTAATCCTTTTATACAAAACCATGTGCAGCCGCCCTTGTCATCTTCTTCAATCATCTAGCTAGCAGCCCATCCTTTTTCCTTCCCTTATTTATTTATGGCTGATAAGGGAGGCAAATAATTGAGTAGCGCCGGAAGTATTGCATGTGTAGCACTATGATCCACTTTCTTCTTCTTCCCTTCCAAATTCTTTCTACTTTTCTTTGGCTATAAATACAAGAGAAAACCAGACAATTTTTCACCAGGTGATTTAATTAAAAATAAGGGTTATGTCTAATAATTTAGTTTGAACCTTCATTGTATTTGTTCCGAGATGTAATTTAAATATAATAGAGTAATCTATTAGATAAAGACAATAATATAGAAGGTGATGTTTTTAATATTTAAATTTAAATTTCGCTGTAATGATAGAAATTTCTATTTATAAAGGTAAGTGATGGATATATTGAGAACCGACCCGAGGGCACAGAGCAAGAATGGGTCCCGGGGCGGTGCCGCATACCCGCCCTGGCACGAGGCTTCGGCACGTGGCCCCTGCGCGAGCCACAGCTGGAGGTCGGACCGGCTTCTCCACGGGGTCGGACTGGCCTCTCCACGGGGTCGGACCGACCTCTCCACGGGGTCGGACCGACCTCCAGATGGGCCCGGTCCGAGCTCCAGATAGGCTCGGCCCAGCCCCCACACCGCGGCCCGATCGCGAGACCGGGCGCGTTCAACGCCAGATCCAACTACCCCCCGTTTTAGGGGGAGGCGGTTGGGGGGTTTGGCTTGTATAAAAGCCCCCCTGCCTGTCCTAACAAGACGATCTACTTTTTCTACATACTTTGTACTAACGAATCATTGTAATAGCCTATTTACGGCATTTAATATAATATACGGTCCTCACGACCCACGGTTCCTGAGACCTTACGACATCATTTCGTTCCGTTTATACATTTCTATATTACGTTCTTATCCGGGTTTAATCCCGGGTTAATTAATCCATCATTGGTGCTCTTATTGAGAGCTGCTGCACCAGCTCATGCGTGTTCTATATCCATTGGTCTACCGCGACCAGCTACTATGGCAAGATCGAGATCCAACTCTCGTCATACCAACGGTTCCCGCGGCACCCAGCTCGTCGCGAACGGGAATGGCCCCAACGGGCCCCCCGCTCCCAGCATCCAACCGGCCGCTTCCACCAGGCCGGGGGGAGATCTGAGGGCCGAGCTCACCAACCACCGTAGCAGCGCTGCACCACCACCCCTATCGCCCCCGCTCTAGCTCGCGCACTCATTCGGGTGGGGGTGGCGGTCTTTGAACAGGCCTCCACGGCGCTGGCACGTGCGCGGCGGGCTTTGGGCAGAGGAGTAAGCTGACCTAGGCGGCACCCGAGGGGCGCTGGCTCCACTTCCACCTCCACCTATCTCCAGGGGGCGCAATGGGCCGAGCGCCCGGCCACCCCCGGCACATGCCACACAGGGGGAGGTTAACTCGCCTCGACCAACGGACAGACGAGGAGGCGGGGACTCCCGCCGAACCGCCGGCACGGCGGCGATGGAAGGGCACCAACCCAAACCAGGCCCGCCCTGGAGAGGTTGGGCGATCGTGTGTCGGACCGGGACAGGTTGGGTCCGAGGCCAGCCAACGGGCCACCAGAAGCGGAATCATGCTTCCGCCAGCCAATGCGACAGGAATCGGTCACTCGGAGGTCGCCGAGCCACGGGCCCCGTGCCCAGCCGCGGCACGAGGCTGCCTCGCGTGGGTCCGCAGGTCGGGTCCCCCGACCCCACCCGTGACGTGAGCAGGCCTCTCGGGTCGAACGATCGGGTGAAACGAATGGTAGAGCTCCGAGCTCCCATCGGGAAGAGGTCGAGCAGCTGCGGAGGAGGATGGACGAGCTCCAGAAGAAGATCGATGAGAGGGACGGGCCTCCGGAGCCCCAGGATGTGTTGGCCTCCCCATTCGCGAACACCATCATGGATGAGCCCTTACCTCGAGATTTTCGTTTTCCCACCATCAAGGTGTACTCGGGGGCCACGGACCCACGGTCACACCTCAGCAGGTACAGGGCCGCCATGATGATCACCGGGGCTACCGACGCCATCTTGTGCAGGGGGTTCTTTGCCACCCTAGATGGGTAGGCGCACTTTTGGTTCGGGTCCCTCCCGGAGGGGTCCATCTCCACCTTTGCGGACCTCACCCTGCAGTTCCTGTCCCATTTTGCCACCAGCATGCAGCGAAAGAAGAAAATCGCCGACCTGTGTGATCTAATGCATGGGAGCTCGGAGTCATTAGCCAAGTACCTCAGCAAGTGGAAGAAGGAGGCCATGGGGGTTGCCAACTTTGATGGGAAGTCGGCCATGCCTATTTTTCGAAACAACTTGAGGTCGGGTGCTTTTCACCAGGACCTCATCAGGTACCCACCCCCCCAGGTCCAATACCGACCTGATAGACAGGGCAGCCAGGTACGCTGACGCCGAGGTTGCCGAGAAGAGGAAGAAGGAGCAGGAGGAAGGGAGAGGTCGAAAAGACAAGGCCCCCCAGGAGGAGCGCAAGGCGCCACGGCCACACCGACGTGAGTACGCTGAGGGGCCCAGGCTGAACCCCACACGCTATCTCACCTCGTTGACACAACCTGTGGGTACCGTCTTGGCGCACGCGGAGGACCAGGGAATCGTGGTATTCCCGAAGGAGAAGTGCATGAAGATATCGGCGAGGGGGGACCCCAACAAGTATTGCAGGTTCCACCGGCAGAAAGGACACGATACAGATGAATGCATCCTCCTAAAGAGACAAATCGAGGAGCTCATCCAAATGGGTTACCTCGGCCAATTCATTAAGAAGCCCGGCCAGGCACAAGGCCAGAAGCAAGACAATGTATGGAGGAAGGGGGGTGGCCAGGCGCAATCCACCTCGGCACCTCGTAAGAGGGACCACGACCACAGCTCCGAGGAGGAGGAGAAGACGACAGAGGACTCCCAGCCCCTGAGGAAACGTACCATCTATGTCATCTTTGGGGGGCCCAAGGGAGGGGACTCGCCAGCTGAGCGGAAGAGGTGGGCGAGAAGCTTGTACGTGGGGGAGGTCACACGAACGCCCCACGAGAATAAACCGAAAAGGGAGCCCATCACGTTCACCGACGCTGACCTACCAGACAGCCCCCTCCCCCACCGAGACGCCCTGGTAGTCAAGCTAGACATCAACAACATGGTGGTGCACCGGGTGCTCGTAGACACGGGTAGCTCGGTGAACGTCATGTACTACGACACTGTAACACCCCAGATTTTCAGAACTTTTAAAACTTATGTAATAAAGATAGAATCTCATTAAATCCCAAAATACGATACAAAGAGTACGGGGTGCTATGCCACACCTAAGCTAGAGAACTTAGGTGCACAGGCTAACTACTAATATCCTCAATAATGTAAACGCATAGACATGGCACTCAGGCCGAAAGGGAAACTATCTACTTCTACGCTCCAAGTTCTAGCACGTTCCAGTGACTTACTCTTCTGTGACTGAAAGCCAAATATATCTGTTCAGCGATAGATGCTGGTAACTCATTCCAACGCGTTGAAATACAATACATATAGACATATATATAGATATACGAAAACCAATTTGAAGTATGAAGATATATCCTACGAGACTCTAGCTTTTAAAACAGGGATCGACTCAACAGATAGGGCTAAGCACAGACAGCAGTTATACCCAGCATAGTTTACAACAGGCAAGACAGGTAAGATAAGCACAGTTAATAATCATAATTCAACATATACGATTCCCAGTATAAATCCCACAGTCACATCCCCAAGATACTCATAACAACAACTCATCCATATTTCATCACATAGCACACTTTGTTGGCGCCATAGGACCAATCGCATGCCCATACATGAGGGTCAGCGCATATAGCTCTGACACGGCCCCGCAGTACCCTGCCCCGTATCGCAACACGGAGGGGTCGATCGCAACCGACCGATGAACCGCGGCTCATCATAGTTTGATCGCAACCAAACAGTGGACCGCAGCCCAAGAGTATGTCATCTGACCGCAGCCAGGAAATATGAACCCCCGCAGCTCATGTAGAAACGTTTGATCGCAACCAAACGGTGGACCGCAGCCCGAGAGTGTAAATCTGACTGCAGCCAGCTTCTGAACCGCAGCTCAGGAATAACCAATCCGATCGCAACCGAATTGGGGTATCATGCACACATAACACATAGCAAGCACATGCAACCCACATTAACACATTGGGAAGGGGGAGAAAACGTATAACAAAACCTATGCGTGATCCTTCACATACTAAGAATAATCCTAAGGGGTTCATACTTCTTTCACCTAGGTCAACGGGATACCAATTCAACTAGCATGCAATATACAAGACTCATACAACCTACGAACGGTACCCAAAATATCAAACTAGACATAGGCACGATAGACGGAGTCCGTTGGGACACCACGGGGGTCGGGGGAACATCGAACGGGGAAGCCAAAATCCCAAAGTGGGGTTCAAACCAGCGGGTAGCCGGTGGGTGAGGGATCACCCGCCGGCAGTAGCTAATCTGGGCAGCGGGTGCCCGGCGGGCAGCTGCCCGCTGCCGGCGTTGCCCAAGAAGGCCGCGGGTAGGTGGCGGGTCCCCTACCCCCACCTACCCCCCACTGACTCTTTTTCACCAAAAACGCCCCGGGAACCTTTGTGGAACCCGAAACCATGCTTAGACACTTTCAAACGCAATTGATAACACACGTAGACAATTAACGGGTCAAAGATCGAGAAACATATGGCACATAACCTATCATGCTTTTCTAAACATAATCAACACCCAATCATGCGAATTCCCACCCAATATACCAAGAATAATTCCATACGATACAACCTAGGGTTCTAATCATTTTTAAATCAACAAGGACACAATTCATCTTCCAATATCAAGATTCGGTAAGAATATCATATAAACATCAAGAACATCCTACAATCATCAAGAACATCATATAATCATCAGGAACGTCATATAATCATCAAGAACATCATATAATCATCAGGAACGTTATATAATCATCAAGAACACCATAATTATCAAGAACCTTTCATCATCAAGATCACCCATGGAATCATCCCACCAATCATCAATAATAATATCACAAATCATCAATACACAATAATATGGGGAAATCCTAAGAGGGGAATCATAGCTATGAAAATAGGTTTTGTTAAGACATGGGTTACCTCTTAGCCTTAATTAATTCCTTGGCTATGAAGGGTCTTTCTTTAAGCTTTCTTGCTTTCTTGATTTCTTCTAAGGGAATTCTTGGAGCTCTTTGGGGTGGTGAGTCGTTTATTGTGGTGGGGGGTTCTAGGTGCCTCTTAAGTCCCCTATTTATATATTTAGGAGTCCTGGTTAGGAACTAATATTATAGGCTTGCTAATTCTATTCCTTTTGGAACTAAGGGTTGGGTTTAGGGATAAGGGCCCATGGACTATGGTGGACCTTTCCTAATTAATTATTGTGATTTAATTCCTTCTTTTGGGTAATTTGTTAAATGATTAATTGGTTTTAGGGATCGTAACACGGGGTGTTACAGACACATTCACCCAGCTGGGACTTTCAAGAGGGCAGCTGGAGCAGGTACAGACCCCCCTTTCCGGGTTCACGGGAGACTCAATTGAGACGGAGGGGTCGATTACTTTGGAGGTGGAGATAGGCACCCCACCTCACACAGGAGGTGGGAGGTCGAGTTCATAGTCGTCAAAATCAACTGCGCCCACAACATCATTCTCGGCCGACCCACCCTAGAGGACCTCAGGTGCGTGATTTCCATGGAGCACCTGTGCCCCAAATTCCCGACACCGACCGGGGTTGGGGTCGCCCGAGGGGACCAAAAGGTGAGCCGCAGTTGCTACTTGAAGGAGTGCCGCCAAATTGGTCAGAAGGACCTCCAGGTCCACACCAGGACGACCACGTAAGAGGTGGATCTTGGCATTGCTATTCTAGGAGGAGGAACATTCCCCTCCCCCAATAATGTCGTAGTGAACGACAATAAGCGGAATAAAGTTTCATGTTACGAAATACGTTGTGAGGAGGACCCTTGTTATGAAGTTGGTTCTCATTCATTTTTCCTCCCTTAAAATAAAAAATCATGAAACAAGGGGAAACGAGTGCTCACTCATGTCTTGCCCCCGCGGACCCTAAGGGGGCACGAGGTCCGACCTCTCGTACCAACCCTGACGGAGCACACACCCTAAGGGGGCACGAGGCCCGACCTCGCGTACCAACCCCGACGGAAGAGCCCGGTGGCACAGTCCGAAAGGACTTGGCCCGAGCGGCTAACGCGCACCTTAAGGGGGTACGAGGTCTAACATCGCGTACAAACCCCGACGGAAGAGCCCGGTGGCTTGGTCCGACAGGACTGGGCCCAAGCGGTTAGGCGCACCCTAAGGGGGCACGAGGTCCGACCTCGCGTACCAACCCCGACGAAAGAGCCCGGTGGCATAGTCCAAAAGGACTTGGCCCGAGCGGCTAAGGCGCACCCTAAGGGGGCACGAGGTCCGACCTCGCGTACCAACCCCGACGGAGGAGCTTGAGTGCCTAGGCTCGAACGAGCCAGGACGGAGCAGCCATCGCACCCTAAGGGGGCACGAGGCCGGACCTCGCGTACCAACCCCGACAGAGGAGCCCGAGTGCCTAGGCTCGAACGAGCCAGGACGGAGCGGCTATCGCACCCTAAGGGGGCACGAGGCCGAACTTCGCGTACCAACCCCGACGGAGGAGCCCGAGTGCCTAGGCTCAAACGAGCCAGGACGGAGCGGCTATCGCACCCTAAGGGGGCACGAGGACAGACCTCGCGTACCAACCCCGAGGGGGGAGCTTGAGTGCTTAGGCTCGAAAAAAAAAAAGGGAAACAAGCGGGAGGACCTTGGCCTTGGGCCGAGGTCGAGGTCGGCACGACCTTGGCGTGGCAGGTCGGCACGGGAGATCGGCTGAGGCCGAGGTCGGCACGACCTCGGCGCATGAGGTCGGCACGACCTCAGCGCGGGAGGTCGGTTGAGGCCGGGGTCGACACGACCTCGGCGCGGGGGGTAGGCCGCGGCTTGTCTCTCGCCGTCGCGCCGGCGTCACCATGCCGGCCCCATAACATTGGAACAAGGTGGAAATATAAAATATACCAAGGTGAAGGAGGGGCATACCGTGCTCGGGCCTACGGCTCGACAATGGGGTCGGCAAGAGGTGGCGGGACAGTTCGCCGGAGTGAGTTTTCGCCGTGGACTCGCTGGAGCTCGGGGCCGCGCAGGAAACAGGGGGGATTCGCCGGAATTCGGTGGTGGTCGCCGGAAAATTCAGGGTGTGTTCGGGGTGTGTTCGCGGGTGTGTTAGAGGTGTGTTCACGGGTGTGTTCGCGGGTGTGTTAGAGGTGTGTTCGTCCTATGTGTGATGGGTTGACTTTGAAGATATCTAGGGAAGATGGATGAGATTTGTTGGGACTCTACTGCATATGAGTCCTAGTAGATGCAGAAGCCATGTTCGTGACGGAGTTTTCAGCCTTATCATAAGAAGAGCGTTCCGACAACGCACCTGCAAGTCCTGGACGCAGGCGCTTCGGGATCGGCATTTTTGGCGGGTCGGCCGGAGCGTCAACTCTCCTTCATTGACAATTACTCGCAACTCAGAGAGTGGGAGACTGATGATGGATATACTGGGAACCGACCCGAACCGACCCGAGGGCGCAGAGCAAGAATGGGTCCCGGGGCGATGCCGCGTACCCGCCCTGGCACGAGGCTTCGGCACGTGGCCCCTGCGCGAGCCACGGCTGGAGGTTGGACCGGCCTCTCCACGGGGTCGGACCGACCTCTCGACGGGGTCGGACCGACCTCTCCACGGGGTCAGACCGACCTCTCCACGGGGTCGCACCGACCTCCAGATGGGCTCGGCCCGGTTCCCACACCGCGGCCCTGTCGCGAGACCGGGCGCGGTCAACGCCAGATCCAACTACCCCCCATTTTAGGGGGAGGCGGTTGGGGGGTTTGGCTTGTATAAAAGCCCCCCCTGCCTGTCCTAACAAGACGATCTACTTTATCTACATACTTTGTACTGACGAATCATTGTAATAGCCTATTTACGGCATTTAATATAATATACGGTGCTCACGACCCACGATCCCTGCGACCTTACGACATCGTTTCGTTCCGTTTATACATTTCCATATTACGTTCTTATCCGGGTTCAATAATTCGGGCCACCCCGGGTTAATTAAATCCATCAGTAAGAAACATAATCTCAAAAAGACATCTGAAAGATGAAGATAGAAGTCTAAGAGATTTAGAAAATCTCTATAGATGATGAGGTAATTGAGTTCAAATCTATTTGAATTTCAAGTTATTGTATTCTATGACAAAATAAATATATAATTAAATTTTTTTGTCTAAATATAATGATTAAAAATTTAACAAAGAAAGAATACAATTCAAAAATTAATTTAAAACTGTCATTTTTTTCATATTTAAATACAAAATTATTCACCAAAATTTTGATGTCAATTCATTTTAAAATTTTATTTTCAATTATAATTAAAACCAATCTATGAATTTTAAAAAAATAATTATCAAGTATAAAAAATAATAGATTATAGCTAAAATATTTTTAAAAAAATTGGGGGCCCTGTGCGGCCACCCTGGCCATGCCAAGACGACAATTTATATCGTGGACCAAGGTCCACATATCATTGTGGACCTTGGATCAAAACGACGTCGTTTGATATTTAAGTTTTAATAGATTTTGTAATTTTCTAGTTTTTATGTTTCCAGACAAATTTTAATATATTTTAGGTACAGAATCCTTATGTTTAACGTAAAGAATTGAGTAACATGATGTACAGAAACGCATAACACGAGGTACATACACATGTTTTCTATTTTACTTATTCTCAAATCTAATTTAGGTAAATAATTAATGTGTGTCATTGATGGATTTAATTCACCCGGGGTGACCCGAATTATTAAACCCGGATAAGAATATATATGGAATAAATAAGTGTAACACAAGGATATCGTAAGGTCGCAGGGACCGTAAATTGTATTAAATATCGCAAATAAGCTATTACAAGACTTGATTAGGACAATAATAGCTATAAAGTAGTAGTTTAGGAATATGCTGTGTATGATAATGATCAGGTCCCTTGTTAGGACAAGGAGGGGGGCTTTTATACAAGCTGAACCCCCCAACCGCCTCCCCCTAAATCGCGGGGGGGGGGGGGGGGTAGTTGGATCTCCGAGTTGACCGCGCCCGGGTGTAGACCGGGTCCGCGGGTGTGTCGAGCTCGACATGGCCGAGCTCTCCGTGGCCGAGCTCACCATGGCCGAGCTCATAGGGCTGAGCTCACATGGCCGAGCTCACCGTGGCCGATCTCACCATGGCCGAGCTCACCTAACCGACCTCATGTGACCGAGCTCACCATGACCGAAGCACCTTGGGCCGAGCACGGGGCCCAACCACTAGGCCCCGGGTCTATTCCATACTTCCTTGCTCCGCTTTCCCGGGTCGGTTTGCTCCAATCATAATATATCTATCATGAGTCCCCCACTCTCTTCGTTGGAGAAGTCGACAACGAAAGAGAGTAAATGTCCTGACCCAACCTCCATGCGCAACGTGGCCGAGCTCATATGGCTGAGCTCACCATGGCTGAGCCCATTGTGGCCAAGGCGTCCTAGGCTGAGGTGCCTTATACCGAGGCGTCTTGGGCCGAGGTTCGTTGTGCCGAGGTGAATTGGGCCGAATATTCGTTAATGAAGGAGAGTAAACAGTAAACACGAGTCGCACTCCATGGGTCCGAGCCCCACACGGCCTACCCCAACCTCAAGGATTAGATTTGATAGCGGCTTGATTGGCGCATCCCTTCTTTATCATATGGGTTCCGTCTTCCGACCCTCAGCCCTATGAGCTCGGCCATGTGAGCTCGGCCTTATGAGCTCGGCCTTATGAGCTCGGCCATGGTGAGGTCGGCCACGGATAGCTCGGCCATGTCGAGGACGACACACCCGCGGACCCGGTCTACACCCAGGCGCGGTCAACTCGGAGATCCAACTACCCCCGATTTAGGGGGAGGCGGTTGGGGGGTTCAGCTTGTATAAAAGCCCCCTTCCTTGTCCTAACAAGGGACCTAATCATTATCATACACAACATATTCCTAAACTACTACTTTATAGCTATTATTGTCCTAATCAAGTCTTGTAATAGCTTATTAGCGATATTTAATACAATTTACGGTCCCTGCGACCTTACGATATCCTTGTGTTACACTTATTTATTCCATATATATTCTTATCCGGGTTTAATAATTCGGGCCACCCCGGGTGAATTAAATCCATCAGTCATATAGGCACATAATTGCATATATAAGACATAATTTCGTAAAATAAGACATACGAGTTTTTCGCAGTTTTGGTCCCACGACTATAGTGGCACTTTCAGGTTTACTCCACGAGTTTCAAACCTTGCAATCTCGGTCCATGACTTTTTTTTGTTTTTTTTTTTTTTTGTTTTTTTTACAAAAATGGTCATTCCGGCCTATTTTTCGTCAATTTCTCACGGAGTAAGAACCATTTCCGGTAAAAGCGAGCGAAAAACATGTGTATGTATCTCGTGTTATGCATTTCTGTACATCATGATACAAAATTCTGTACCTTAAGCATAAAGATTATGTACATGCAATTGATTAGTAGTTGTATAACACAAAACATATTGTGTCTTATTTTACGAATTTTATGTATTATTGTATTGTATTATGAAATCATGTGTCTATAGAACATAAATTATTTACATAAATCATATCTGAGAATAAGTAAAATAGAAAACATGTGTATGTATCTTGTGTTATACGTTTCTGTACATCATGTTACGCATTCTATACTTAGCATAAGGATTCTGTACTTGAAATTGATTAGAAGTTGTATAACACAAAACACATTGTATGTCTTAGAGTTTTTTCGCACTTTTGATCCCAAGAATATAGTGGCACTTTCAGGTTTACTCCACGAGTTTCAAACCTTGCAATCTTGGTCCACAACTATTTTTTTTTTATTTTTTATTTTTTTTTTTTTAAATGGTCCTTCCGGCCCATTTTTCATCAATTTCTCACGGAGTAAGAACCATTTCCAGTAAAAGCAGGCCAAAAAATTCGGGTAGGGAAGGATATTTTCATATCCGACCCGCCCGAATATCCAAAATAATGTAGGGTTAGGTTGGGTTAGTACTATACGACGTTGTTCCGCCTAAGTGTGTGTGTGTGTGTGTGTGTGTGTGTGTGTGTGTTGATAATGAAGAATTTATTCGTTTTCTCCTCATTTGCCCTTTGTGCGCAGTCGCGACTCGCTGCTAGGGTTCTTTGACTTCTCTCTTCTCCGATTCTCTGAGAGACTGAGACTTTGAGTTCTCTCTTGTAACTACCCAAAATTTTATTTTATAAATCCAATTTTAAGAAATCCTAAAATATCCATTTTCACTCCATTAAAAAATTTTGCGATCGATTGGTGTTTGAATAAATTATTTTTGTCACATTTTAAATTAATTCGACACCAAAACTTATTTAATTCGAAATTCCTAAATTTTCGGGTACTTCGCGTACCAAGTTTTAAATCGAGAAATCAATCTGAGTGAAACCGGGAGAATTCAAAAAGACTATAAACAAGGGTTCATGTAGATAACTTTTGGAGAAAATTCATTTTTAACCCCAAAGTATTTAAAATAGCATTTCTAGCCCTTGGTTCATGATGCTAGGTGAACCACTTCATTCCAAGAATGCCTTTGCTTGGGAACACTTTCTATCCAATTCTTACCATTTTGCCCTCACCCAATCATTTGCTTTCTACCTAGGGTTTTGCACCCTATATAAACAACACTATTCATTTGTGATCCTTTGATCTCCAACCTTGCCTCTCCCCAAACTTTGTCTGATAGAAACAAGAGAATTTGCAGTAAGCTTTCCTTCACTCATTTTCCATCTTAGCTCAAGGTTTTAGCTTTCAATCTCTGACGTTTCTTAGTCTTGGCTTGTGTTTGAGATGTTTAGGTGGTGAAAGAGGTGCTGTTTGAGTAGAGAGGAGGTAGGGATCCATACAAGAAGAAGAAGAAGCTACAAGAGGTATAACCCCATGGACTCCCTCTTGGCTCTGTGAAACCTCTTTATTGAGTATAAATGATTAGAAACTATGAGATTTTGTTGTGTTTATGCTTGAAAGTGATCTAGTATTTGTCTTTGAGTTGTTGAGAATGTCTTGGACTTGTTTGGACTATTTTTGCAGATGAAAATGTCATATGGTGCACACACAGTGTGCACCAGATCAGACCAGCGGCCCTAGCCGCTGCCCATCAGGAGGGCCGCCGGCTAGGGCCGGAGTTACACGGGTCTAAGGCACGGCCCTAGAAGAGGGCCGCCGCCTAGGCCAGGTATCGTAACGGGACACATGGGGTGGCACATGAGGAGTCCCGCCCCAGGTCCCTGAGTTTTGATCTAGGAAGAATATGTGCAGTGGTTGGGTCCTTGTGGCTCAGCTACGTGTCATTTCGGGCCAGGTGTCACGGGCCCTTGTGGCTCGGTACCTCGGGATCGTCTCGACACACGTTTTGGCTTTGATTTCGTTGAATTTGGATAAAAAAAAATGAGTATGTTATGAAGGATTTATTGAAGAATTACTATACAATGCATATTTGCTTAGTTCTTTGTGTATGAGAAATGCTTGGCTTTGTAATCTGATGTTATTTTTATTGAGTAGAGAAGCATGATCATTTGAGAATATGATTTATTATGCAATCATGACTAATATATGATATTTGATCAATGAGAATTGAAGCATATTTGGTAATAGAAATGTATAGAATTTGCTATGTTGCAAACCGAGCATGATATTATGTCCTTTGAGTATTTTATGGTTTATATACATGGTTTAGAAGCATGTTATAGAGTATTTTTGCATCTCACATATATTTTTTTTTGAACAAAAACGAGAAATACTTCATTAATAATTCAGAAAATCGGAGATACACGTAGGCGGCATAATAGCCCACTCTCCCGAGACAGCCGAAGAACCAGTTGCCCGTGCATCTCACATATATCATATTTAAAAAATGCATAAGGGGCCAACATGAGCTCAAGTATTACTTTAAAAAAAAATCCATAAGCATGTGGTATATCATTATTTGATGCATTGAGGAGTATTAGAGTTGTTGCATGCATGAGATTGATGCATGAGAGATATATCTATGTATTATCTATAAAGGTGAGGTTTTGGAGGATCCCGTTTGGACTATGTCCTCTCGGATGATTTTATGGACATCGCGGTCCCAGTATATGTAACGCGGCGTATTCCCACGTTACGAGGTTGGAAACTACCCACCAGACTTGGAATCCTGATCAGGAGGTGTGCACACTAATAGTTCGATACCTGATTCCACAGAGTGAGAACCACGAGATTGGTTCCATAGACGGTATTAGATATTGGGTCGGATTTACGCCGCTCCCGATGGGGCAATTCACGCTACGGTGAAACCCTGAGCTGTTTATGAGTGAAAATAAAGAAAGTGAGTCAAGAGAGACTCAAAAGAAAGAAAGTGAGTCAAGAGAGACTCAAGAGAAAGAAAGTGAGTCAAGAGAGACTCAAGAGAAAAGAAAGTGAGTCAAGAGAGACTCAAGAGAAAAGAAAATGAGTCAAGAGAGACTCAAGAGAAATGAAAGCGAGTCAAGAGAGACTCAAAAGAAAGAAAGAAACCAAGAATGAGACCTCCACAGAAAGTACTCTATTTTTACAACAAGTGTATGCGTATATTTATAGTATTGCACGAGATTGCATATTAGTTATAGTTTTGCACATGATTGCATATGAGTATAGTATTGCATATGATTGCATATGAGTATAGTATTGCACTTGATTGCATATGAGCATATTTATAGTATTGCACAAGATTGCATATGAGTATAGTATTGCACACGATTGCATAGGAGTATAGTATTGCACATGATTGCATATGAGTATAGTATTGCACGAGATTGCATTTGAGTAGAGTATCGCATGAGAATGCATAATGAGAATGTTGATTTAAGATTTTTTATCGAGCATGATTGTTAGTTACATTTGAAGCCTTGTATATCAAGTTTATGTGATGAGATTTTGAGAGTATGAGAATACCTGTTATATGGTCTATTAGCATGATACTACTTGTAAGCATGAGTTGCTTGTTAAGTTAATTGTGAAATTTATATGTTGAAGTATCTAAGTTGTTAAGTCTTATATATCGAAGCATGCCTGTTGATATTATAGGTTGCAAGCATCTAGAAAGTATGTGATTAATCTAAAGCTGTCTATGAGATGAGTTTATTGTTTACGAGTGAAGTCAAATGTTTTCAAAGTATACTCTATAGTATTTTACAGGGTTGAGTGTGGTTATACTTAGCTTCGTGCTAACGGGCGTTTTCCTATTTGTCTATGTGTTGCTTGCAAAACCCCTTTCAGGTGGGCCCAGCAGTGAGAAGTGATCGAGTTAGATTAGTCTCATAGTTTGAGATGTCTAAACTCTATGTTATGTTGATGACTTGATTATCCGGATTTTAGACTTATGTTGATTTGTAGATTTTGATGATGTAGACCTTTGGGGTGACTTTTTCCCCCTTATGATCTCAGTATTTACTATTTATTATGGAAGTTAGATATTTATTTTATTTCTAGTTTTACCCCTTAGCCTGTGCAATCACCACGGAGTGGTGGTTGTGGCGGTGACATTCCCACTTGTTATCTTTTGGCTTAATTCCGCTGCTTAGTTTTTATTAATGTTGGATTAGAATTGTAATTAAGTTTTAGAAAAAGTGGGGTGTTACATCTCTACTCTGTTCACTTTTTCCACCCGTTCTCTACTTCTCTCTTTCAGTTTTTTGTGAGTTGTGGTTGTGTGAGTTCTCTATTATTTCACTCTTTGAGACACTCGCCTCCGATTCTCCGGTAGTACGGTGGCCGTTGGTTCTGTTAGAGCAGTAGAAGCCGTACTGGTGAAGTGGTGGTGTCGTGATAACTAGTGTTCATTGAAGCCCTTGTTTTTCGGGGAATATTTGGGAGAAACGAAGTAAATCGTAAACCCTGGTTTTATATTTTTTATTTATTCAATTTATGGTAATATATTGTGATATATTATGAATATTTTGACAATTTTGTAATATATTCTGGTGAAAGTACTGTTAATCACAAACCCTAGTTTTATATATTTGATTTATTCAATTTAATTTATTGTGATATATTATGATATATTTTGTAATATATTTTGAATTTGTGATATACTATGGTAGGAGCAGTGTTATGCTCAGCCCTAGTAATGTAAATCGCAAACCCTAGTTTGATTGTTTGATAATGTGTTTGCTGCTTTGTGATATATTGTTCATATATTGTGATATATTATGGTTGAAATGTCCCTGAAAGGCTTAAATGTGAAATTTTCTAATGTTTAAATTTCCATATATTGGTGGAAGCCCCTAATTGTGAAATCCAGATAATGATGAACTGTACAAGTATAAGTGCCTGAAAACCCTGAATCATATATATGATTCATATATTGTGATATATTATGGTTGAAATGTTCCTTAAAGGCTTAAATGTGAAATTTTTCAATGTTGAAATTTTCATATATTGGTGGAAGCCCCTAGTTGTGAAACCCAGATATTGATGAACTGTATAACTATATAAGTATAAGTGTCTGAAATCCCTGAATCTGAATTTCTTTGTATCATAATATCATTGTATGTTTATGGATGTATGTCCTTAAGTGAAGTCCCTAATTATGAAATCTTGAAAAATGATGACACAAACAAGTGTCTTATTCTGGATTGCTTTCGTGCTTTGTATGTTTATGTGGTCATATACAATATTCTATATAAATGTCTGACTGTCTAAGATTCTTTAATATGTATCCTACTATGTATACTGATAGTTTTCCATTTGTTTAGATCGAAATTATCAGTATGTCTGGTAATCAACCTTCCAATTTTTCAACTGATGGACCTACAGTGGTGGAAGCTCAAACTATTGACCCAAATACTCAACAGAATGTGCAACCTACTACTACAGTTCCTGCGAAGAAAATGAAGCAAGTTGATGCTAGCACTACTACAGAAATGATATACTACGTCGCTTAATAGAAGGCGGTTTTTTAAATAACCGCCTTCTATTATATTTTGTTATACTACGACACATTATAGGAAAGTAATTACACACCTGAAGATCTCGTTTCCTCACTTCTCCATGATCAAACACTCCATTTTTCTAACAATCTATAAGCTTTAAATATCTGTTTCTGAGGAAGGATGAGTTCTGGACTTCTGGACTTTGCAACCAACTTCCCTAAGTTGGAGCAGTTTGAAGGTGTGGGCTTCCGTAGGTGCAGAAGAAGATGAAGTTCCTCCTTGCGGCTCTGAACGTGGCATACGTACTAAGTACCCCAAAGCCGGAGGAACGGGAAGATGAGACTCTCGAGGCAACTCGCCCGAGACTCAAATGGGAGAATGATGGCCTACCTTGCCTGTCGTGGCCATATTCTAAATGGTATGTCTGATACCCTCTTTGATGGTTATCAGTATGAGGAATCCTCAAAGGACCACTGGGATGTACTTGAAGCAAAGTACATATCTGAGGATGCCTCCAGTACGAAATTCCTTGTAAGTGAGTTCAATGATTATAAAATGGTGGACAATCATCCGGTCATGGAACAATTCTATGAGATTGTCAGGATACTTGGACAAATGAGACAACATGATATGAATATGGATGATTCCATTTCCATTGCCAGTATCATTGATAAGTTGCCCCTTCCTGGAAAAAGGTACAATGTACCTTAAAGCATAAAAAGGAAGCTCTTACCATGGAACAGTTGGGGGTCGACCTTCGGGTTGAGGAGGGAATCAGACTGCAGGAAAGTAAGAATGCAGGCAGTGCAAAAGTCACCGGGGCTTCAGGTTCTGTCATCAACTATGTTGATGAAGGCAAATCAAGTGGGAACCATAAAGGGAAAGGGGAGCCGGGAAAGGCCACAAATTTTTCAAGGTTTAAGAAGAAAGGAAAAGGAAAAGGAAAAGGAAATGCATCTGTTTCATGCTGGGTGTGCAACGGTTCACACTTTAAAAAGGACTGTGAAATCTGGAAGAAAAGAAAGGCACAAATGGAAGGTAACAATTCTGGTGATCATGGCCAGGGAAGTGGCCAATGGAAACAAGGTAAAATAATTAATCTTGTTTCTGATAGGACTGAAAATTTCATTGCTATGATATCTGAAATTTGTGTCATGCAGATTGATGACTCGTGGTGGGTTGACACTGGGGCAACTAGACATGTCTGCAAGGATATAAATCTTTATAAGATTTATAAAAGTCTAAATGATGGTCCAAGCCTGTACATGGGAAATGATTCCATGGTGAAATTCAAAGGCATTGGACAAATTGAGTTGTTGCTTACTTCAGGAAAGAAGTTGAAACTCACAGATGTCATGCCCCAGATGTTAGAAAAAATTTAGTTTCTGGCATTGTATTAAACAAGTGTGGTTTTAAACTTGCTTTTGAAGCAGATAGATTTATTTTATCCAAGGCCCGTATCTTTGTAGGCCAAGGTTTCCTGTCAAACAATATGTTTAAGTTAAATATTAATAATATTGTTGGTTCTGTGTATACAGTATGTTCATTTTCTTTATGGCATTTTCGTTTACGTCATGTAAACTATAAACGATTATGTGAGATGGGTAAAGATGGATTAATTCCATCCTTTGATTTAAACATGGAACAATGCAGTGCATGCATGTTAAATAAAATAACTAGGAATCATTTTCCTAATATAAAAAGGAATTCAATTTTACTTGAATTAATTCACAGTGACTTGTGTGATTTTCATAGCACCTCATCTTTGGGAAATAAAAAATATATAGTCACATTCATTGATGACTATTCAAGACTCTGCTATGTGTACCTCCTGCATTCTAAGGATGAAGCCTTAGAAAAATTTAAAATGTTTAAATTGGAGGTGGAATTGCAAACTAGTCAGTTAGTAAAAATTTTACATACTGACAGAGGTGGTGAATATTATGACCCATTATTTTTCTAATTTTTTGGTGTCTTCATGATACCACAACTCCTTATACACCACAACAAAATGGTGTAGCAGAAAGGAAAAATAGAGTACTCAAAGAAATGGTAAACTGCATGTTATCAGTTTCCGGTCTGAGTGAAGGTTTCTGGGGAGAAGCCATGCTAACTGCATGTTATATTCTCAACAGAGTTCCTAACAAAAGAAATAGGGTAACTCCCTATGAACTTTGGCACAAAAGAAAATCAAACTTGAATTATTTGAAAGTTTGGGGATGCAGGACCGTGGTACGGTTGCCGGAACCTAAACGGAAGGCTCTGGAAGAAAAAGGCATAGACTGTACTTTTATAGGATATGCAGAACATAGAAAAGCATACCGGTTCTATGTTATAGA
The DNA here is from genome assembly GCF_001879475.1 of Ipomoea nil. NCBI lineage: Eukaryota > Viridiplantae > Streptophyta > Magnoliopsida > Solanales > Convolvulaceae > Ipomoea > Ipomoea nil. Next base: position 1,994,412 of record NW_017619385.1, on the reverse strand, counting down.
ACCAAATGACTTTATTTCGGTTCATACCGTAATAGAGTCCCGAGATGCTATCTTTGATGAAAATCGTTTTTCATCACTAAATAGAACTAAGGATTTAATTCCTAGTTCTAGGGGGTCTAAAGTTGATGATAAAAAATATGATCATGCAGTTCCACAAGAACCTGAACTTAGAAAAAGCAAAAGAGCAAGAAAGGAAAAATCATTTGGTGCCGATTTCCAAATGTATTTGATAGAAGGATCAAGGGAGTCTGTAGAGACTAAGAATCTATATTATTTTAATATAGAGGATGATCCTAAGACTTTTGAGCAATGTTGCAAAAATCGCGCCTAGGTGCAAGGCGCCCGGCGCCGCCGCGGAGAAGGCCGGAATCGGCCTCCTCCGCGGCCGCCTAGACCGCCTAGCCGGCTGAACCGGCGCCTTTAATTTTTTTTTTTTTTTTTTTTTTTTTTTTTTTTTTTTTTTTTTTTTGCGTTTTAAATTGCGAAAACTTCGGGAAGGCATAACTTTTGACTCGGTTGTCCATTTTGGACAATTTTTTTTTCAAATCACGTATTTTTTCGAGATCTATCCACCGCAGGAAATTTTGGTTAAAGAATTAAATTATAAGAATTTTCGGAGGAGGAATGTTGGAAATTTATATAGTAATGGAGATTAATGTTTCAGATGGACTACCATGAAAGTATAAATAATATTTGGAGTTGTGGAGTTATGAATATTATTTTAGTTTGGTAGAAAGCAAGTTGGGAAATATGAATGTTACGTACGATTGGAATCGAAGTTTAATGATTCATTGGTGTTAACGAATCATTGGTTCTTAACGAATCAATGCATTAATCAATTCGGTGGTATCGAATCGAGACTTTTCGTTAGACAGGAATTGATACACGAATTGATGCTGAATTCGTTTATTAATGAAAAGATGGATTCGGGTTGTTTCCTTTCGTTGACGAGTTATGTAACCTTTTGTTAAATTCGTTGGTTAAGCAAAATGGATTCGTCTTGAACAACGAATTACACGAATCGATGCATGAAATGGATTGCTCCTTTCGGCCGCAGGAAATTAACGAAAGTTAAATTCAAAAAGCGATTTTGGTTAATTTATGTCTGCTGCATGCATGTAACTATGTAAGTATTAATATATATTATTTATTTATTTATTTTGCATGTTAACATGCAATGAGTAATAAATATAATATATATATATATATATATATATATATATATAGATTGAGGATCAAATGATGACACTTCCCCATATGAGGTCTGTGAATTAATCCTGACCATTGATATTGTGTTGTTGTGTGGTGAGGATTATTCTATTATTTTTGTTTTTTTTTTTATAATTGATTTTAAGTAGGGGTTGTTTAGTATTTTTGCCTTGTTTCCTAACCTAGTTTTAATTGTTTTAGAATGTTATGCATGTTTGTAGGATGAGTAATTAAGGTATGATTCCTCCTACGCGTGAATTGTATATTATTGTGATCTACATTTTATGTACTATATTCTTACTGATTGTAGGTATTTTAATTTATTTCCTAAGCTTAAGTACATCAATATAAGAGTAATGCTTATTAATTTCACTATTTTATCAAAATTTATTTACTTTGTTAATTCCACTATATATATATATATATATATATATATATATATATATATATATATTACTTTGTTATTTTGTATGCAGTGCATGAACTTACGAAGGTTCATATCTTATGAAAATATATAAGATTCAGTTATTACTTCCCATGCATGATATATCAAATAAGATATATCTTATGGAAGTTGAGTTTTTGGATTCCTATAACTTCCATGTAACTTCTCCAAAACTACTTTATTTGTATCTATAAATATTTGGAGAAATGTCTGAAAAAGATATGCAATAAACTTGCATAAGACTAAGATATTTCACAGTACTGCATTTCTACAGGGAATTCTTAAACAAAGCAACTTAAGAATTTTATCATCTTCTTGTATCGCATAAGATTAAATCTTGAACCTTGTTGCTTTATATGAGGGAGATTTAAAGCTTATAGGAAAGTGATTACACGTCTGAAGATCTCGTTTCCTCACTTCCCTATCATCAAACACTCCATTTTTCTAACACCAAATACTCCATCATAGTGAGGAAAATTTGAAATAATTGGAGAAATTTGAAACAGTGTAACACTTCCTACATATTCTTGTAATAGTTTTATTTACACATTCCTGATTTCCTGTAGTTTTTATATTCTTGTATTTCTTATTTTGCAGAGCTAAGTGCTAATGGTGGAAGTGGGAGGACTGATGATTCTACACTACTTATAATTCTTGTAATTTTATTCTTTATATTACATGTGTCTCAAATTAATTAATTATCTTGTCAATTGCAAACTAATCTATGTCTCAAATTTTTTAATGGCCCAGCGCAAGGGCAGCAAGCCAGCAACTATCAAGTTACCAAGGTAGCGGCAAGGCGTCAAAAAATTAGAACAGAGATCAGTTTGCAATTGACAAGATAATTAATTAATTTGAGACACATAATGTAATAATATAAAGAATAAAATTACAGGAATTATAGGCTATGTAGAACCACCAGTCCTCCCACTTCCACCATCAGCACTTAATTCTGCAAAATAAGAAAATACAAGAATGTAAAAACTATAAGAAATCAAGAATGTGTAAATAAAACGGTTAAAGGATGTTACATTGTTACCTTGTTCAAATCTCTCCAATTCTTCTAGATTTTCCTCAATACATAATGAAGTATTTGGCAGTCTAAGCCAACCCTAAGTACAAACCAAAACTTTCACAATATTTGGAGTTAATGAACTTCTAAATGGATTTAGAACTCTCCCAAATGTAATGAAAGTAGATTCTAAGGTAACAGTTGAGATTGATATAGCTAGTACATCCCTAGCAAACTTAGACATGATAGGTCAGAATTTATCTTTCACCACCTAAGTATATCAAAATAGTTTTCCTCTTAAACTATTGTCTCACTCAAGTAGATATGCAACTCAGATTTTTCTTACCTCGCTTTTCAATCTTTGTTTTTTTTTTTTTTTTTTTTTTTTTTATTTTTTTATTTGGGACTTCGGTAAATGTTGTGGCCTCCCAATAGAGGCAGATGCAAACGGAGTAGAATCACTACAAGAACTATCAATACCAGATTGAGAGATGCAGACTGAGTAGAATCACTACAAGAAGTATCAATAGGGACAACAATAGGATTACAACACAAAGCATAATCATCAAATAATTCATTCAAAGCTTCAAACACTTTCTCAAAGTTTGATTCTTCAACTCATTTTATAATAGTTTCATCATAAATAAAATTTTTCAATTGGATCTAATTAAGTAAAACTTTAGCTCACAAGCAAGTTTTATGTCACTGGATTCTTCTGACTCTTTAGTAATTGTGAAAAATATTATCATAAGGGTTTCTTAATTGGATTTAATAGAATTAAAACTGTAGTCTAAGTTTTATGTCAATAAATTCCTCAACCCATTAGATAATAATTTTATCACAATTTTTAGAATTTATAAATTTAGCTCAATTATAATTCTAAGTTTCATGATTTGCATAGGCAAAACATGTATTCAGTCACTTCCTGAAATTTAGCCACTTTTATTAATTGATCCACGAATCTTGCTCAGTTCTTCTGACTAACTGTAGTAAGTTACGTGATTGGACATACCTCTTCTGGATTTCAATAATAATAAAATGTATCTTTTGAACTAAATTCTAACTTGGTTTTGAGATATGTTTTTTGTTTTTTTTTAGTATGTCCAACTATGATGGAAAAATATATCTTCATTATTTAGTTGTACTTTAATTGGAACAAAAAATTGATTATTCAATATGCCCAATTAATGGTGGGAAATTATATCTTCATTATTTAGTTGGTCAAATCAATTATGAGTATGTATATTATTAAGTTCATTAATTTCGCTGAAGAATATTTTAAGGGAGCGATCATTTAGCAAAAGATCATTAAGATACTCCACTAAAGATCATGGATTTAATTATTGGCTTCATACATTCTAAATTGGATTGTATGTCAAACAATAAGTCCAAAATATTCCACAAATATTAATCTTGTATTTGCTCATATAAATTCATAAGTTCAAATTATTGGACGTTTGGTTGTGCAACATATTTATGAAAATATTGTAACAATATTAAGGAATTTATTAGAACAAAAGCATTTAACTTGTATTTTTTGGAATAATTAGCGCCAAAAAATATCTTTTCATGTCCAAAATACTCATTTCTTTTGTAATGGCAATTGGAATTATATTAACTCCTACTTATTCATTATCTATGTTACGCCAGATGTTTTATGGATACAAGCTATTTAATGCCCCCAACTCTTCTTTTTTGGATTCTGGACCGCGAGAGTTATTTCTTTCTATCTCCATTTTGTTACCTGTCATAGTGGTGAACTGTCATTTAATAAATTCTTCAATGATTAATAGAGTCTTTAGTTTATTCAAAATTGATCTTGGACCATTTTGATTTGTAAGGCACTAGACAATTTTATGAGACATATAAGTAAGACTCATCATATTTAGTTCGTTTAAAGTGGACATTGAAATTATTTGAAAATTTATGGTGTATGTTCAAGATTTCAAATTTATAGACTTAGACCTTTGGTTTTATTAAGTTATTGAAATGCTTCTGTGACTTCACTATCGTTTGGCTATTTTGATGAGTGGGGGTACGTAACAAACGTGTTAACTCCAAACTCTTAGCCATTAGAGGTAGTGCTTGAGTTAACTTATAAAGAAGTCATAGAATATAGTTAGCATTATGCTAACATTAAGAGATCTCTACTTAAGGCATGCTTCTAAGGTTTTAGAGATCATACAGTGTAATCTAATTTTTCTTTTTCAGTTGTGTATCATTATTTTTTGTTCTTTGATGATGGTTTTGATTAATGTGAGTTGGCATATAATCTAATTTGTCCATGGGGTCTAAAATGTATGCAAAGAAAATTATAAAATTCAATTTTCTCTATACCATCCTAATACTTTTCAAAATAGATTAACAAAGAGAAGTAGAGGACTGGTGGAAGAGGAGAATAGAGTAAAATTATCAAAACCGACGTCGTATAAGTCTACGAGTCAATTAATGTAGTTCAAGATCAACTCAGTCCAGAAAATGTTGTTTCAAATTTCAAATAAGTCAATTTATTCGAATAGGTCGAGTTATGCTCAATCCTATGTCCATGCAATTCTCTCACTTTCAAAAATTCACTACCCCTACAATTGCAATCCAATGTTGTAAGTTTAGAACTAAGTTCTATTTTTTTTTTCTCTCCCTCAAAAACCAACTCAACATTCAAATAGCAACTTTTGCAATTTTTGCACAGAATTGCAATTCTAATTATTCACCACCTTTCTATCATTTCTTAGTCCTAATATAATTTTTTTTCCTATAATTGTATACTTTCTTAGATAAATTTAATTATTATCATTATTTATTAGATTTTGAAAATAAAGGATTGCAAGGATAAATATGACCATATTTTCTCTACATCTTTGCAATTCCAATAAACTCTTAATATATATATATATATATATATATATATATATATATATATATATATATATATAATAACAATATTTAAATTTATTATTAAAAAGTACAATTTTAAAAAAATCAACAAAAAGAGGAAGGGAAAAAAGGTGATAAAGAATTATAATTCTATGTCAAAATTCCAAAGGTGCAATTCAAATACTGGGTTCGCCTTTAAAAGAAAAAAACAAATACGGAGTATTCTTTAACTTGCCACATAAGCTTGCAATTGCTCCAACTACAAGGGTGATCATAGTCTAATATTTGTTTGTGCACCTTCTTAGGCAACTCCAATTGCCTCTTTTGTCAACTTGACAAGAGGTATTGTAACCAATCGTTATGCCTGCACCACAGTTCACATAGCACTGTGTGTCCTACGCCTCTCAAAACGACGTCATTTTGTTAAATTGTACGGAGAGTCGACACAACAGAGTGTATCTGTATTATGTTATATAATGGTTCTGTTTGGTAAAATGACTATTAACTGATAGCTGTTAGATGTTAACTGATTGTGTTAATTAGAGGGTATAAATGATTGTAAAAAAGTGATTGGTAAATTAGCTATTAGTTGATAGCTATTTGATATAATTTCTTTTCTCAAAAAGCTAATTGAAAATGTTGCTTAGAATAACTTTTTGAATTTTAACCTTTGAAGTTGTAAAAAGCTAGTTAACCAAACATTTATATTGGGCACGAGGGTGGAAGGAGGTGAGTGCTACCGCTTAAGCCGGGACCCATGAAATTCCCCCGGACTAAAACACGGTACGCCGTGCCGGTGGGGATGGGTCTTTGACTTGAGGGTAGTAGGGATATGATAGGATAGTTGGATCTCCATGAGCTTAGGCATCGTTCCCATCACTTGTGTGGGATGGGGAGCCTATTATAGATGAGATGTGTGGATGAGTTGGTGAGGTTTGGGCTTTCAAGGCTTGAATTTACCTTTTGATCTCTTTTGTGAGCCATTTTGGCCTTTTGATTTTGATATAGTAGACTTAGATGGTTGGGAGCTCTACACTTTGATTGGGGGGGTCACTTTTGGGCCACCTCTTGTATATATTTAGATGGTTGTTTTGTTTTGTTATGGCCGAAATGGCCAAGGACTTGATTTGAGCCATAGTCCACTTTTGGGGCTATGGCGTATGCTTGTAGACTCTTGGTTTTTTTTTTTTTTTGGGGAAGGGGGAGGGGGTACCCTGATACACTAGCTTCTCCTCTCAGTTGAAAACAGCAGTTCACCGTCTTTCCTCATGAAGTCTCTGATTTCCTCCGGGCATCTATTGAACTCAATCCATTCGCACTTTTTCCTCGGCGCCACTTTAGCCAACCAGTCAGCAGTGTTATTTTGATCACGTGGTATGTGAGCGATGGTGATCGTCCAGTCCTTCTCGAGCCATTCCTTACTCCAAGACACGAGAGATCCACATTGGCCCAAAGGTTCGACGCCACCCGAGAGCCAATCTACCACTTGTTGCGAGTCGCTAAACAGCTTAAGCTTTCTTATACCATGATCCCAAGCCCACTTGAGGCCTAAATAAGCTGCCCACAGCTCTCCCTCAGTGGCGTTGCTTGTTTTCGTCATACAACTAAAGCCTCCAAGCCATTCCCCATTGTGGTTGCGCATGAGTCCTCCGCAACCTGTAGAGAGATCAACCGAGATGAAGGAAGCGTCCGTGTGAAGTGCAGTCCAGCCGTTCTTCAGAGTGCTGCTTCCTCTCTCTTTTATTGGTTGGATCTTTTGTCTGGCAAAAGCTCTCATCGTTTCAATCTTCTGTTCTCTTAACCAGTTGATTTTTCTGCTTAGATCCCATTCGATATTCATGAAGACTTTGTTGCACCTCCACTTCCATATCCACCAGGCTATGGTGGCAAAGCTCACGACCCAATCTGCTCCCAAATTCCTCATTGGTTTTCCTGTCAAATTAGCAGATAACCACGTATCAAAATTCATAGAAAAGAACCTCCTATAGGCCCCATAAGAAAGAAACACTTCCCATATTTCCTTTGCCATCTTGCAGTCCCTAATGCAGTGCTTTGCATCTTCTTCCATGTGGTCACAATTCGGACATCTTGCATCCATAGTGTAGCCTCTCCTACGTCTCTCCACGTTAGTCATCAGCTTCTCATGCTTAAGCAGCCAGACGAAGGTGTTAATTTTCCTCGGCACCTTCATCTTCCATATTGCTTTCCAGTCTTGTTCATTTTCTGGGCCAGTCATGTTCATCGCCAAGTGGTAAGCCGATGAGACCGAACATCTACCGTTGCTCTCAGGTTTCCAGAAAATTGCCTCGTTTGTTTTTCCTTGAGAGTTAGGCAGATGTTGGGTCCTTCCCAGTCCTTTCCTCAGAATCGGATCAGCTGCGCAAATTCCACGCCAAATGTTTGAGCTCGTCTTCCTCCAGGTAAAGGCCTGGTTAACATCTTTCCCATGCATGTACTTGCCTAGAATCACTTGTTTCCATAAGTTGTTGTTCTCGATCAAAAGTCTCCATCCGACCTTTGCGAGGAAGGCTAAGTTCATTTCATTCAAGCGTCGTAGGCCAAGACCCCCTCTATCTTTTGGTAAGGTAACCGTGCTCCAGTTAACTAAATGAGAGCCATCACCCCAGATAAAAGTTCGAATTTTCCTCTCAATCGTTTCACAAACTCCCTTGGGGATGTACATCGATTGCATGATGTAGTAGGGGATAGCATTTAGGACACTTTGGGCGAGTGTTGTTCTTCCAGCAAGGGTTAGATGCCTTCCTTTCCAACCCTCTAGTCGGGAATCAATTTTCTCAATTAAAGGGGTAAAGAGGTTTTGCGTTACTCTTCCGTGGATCGAAGGGACACCGAGGTAACGTCCTAGGTCCTCCGTGCTTAAGATACCAGCTTCTCGTGTTATATTTTGGGCAAGTCCAAGATCAGTATTATTCGAGAAGAAGATGTGAGACTTCTGCAAGCTAACTTTCTGCCCAGACATACTTTCGAATTTTCTCAAGCAGTTCTTCACCACCCTTATTTGGTCAATAGAGGCTTCTGCAATTAAAACCATGTCGTCAGCAAAGAGTAAGTGAGTAAGTTCGGGGCCATACCTCGAGAGCTTAACACCTCGCCATCTCCTGTTAAGGACCTCTTCTTTGATCATACGGCTCAAACGCTCAATACAGAGGACGAAAAGGTAAGGAGAAATTGGATCCCCTTGCCTGAGCCCTCTAGTGGGGGTAATCCAATCCAGTTGGTCTCCCTTCCATAAAATAGCGAGTCTAGGGGTAGTAACACATTCCATAATAATGTTGATCCAGTGCCCCTGAATACCGAGATCTTCCAGAGTATCCCGCAGGAAATCCCAAGACAACCTGTCATAAGCTTTTTCCAAATCGATCTTAAGAATCATTGTACAAAGACCACTTCTACGCGTTCTCATGGTATGCAATAATTCCTGGTAGACCGCTATGTTATCAATTATTCGCCTTTGAGGGACAAAGCTGCTTTGTTCTTCCCCAATAACTTTGCCCATAACCTCCTTGAGTCTATTAGTAATCACCTTCGCTATGACTTTATACTTGACATTACACAAACTGATTGGGCGAAACTGGGTCACCACTTCTGGGTGCTTGACCTTAGGGATGAGAGCTAAAAGGGTGTCATTCCAATTGTGGCTTAGTTTGGCAGTTTGGAAAAAGGACTTGACCGCGTCAGAAAGATCATTCCCAATCTCATTCCATGCTTTTTGGTAGAACGCCGCATGGAAACCATCCGGGCCAGGTGCTTTATAAGGAGCCATCTCAAAGAGACTTTTCCTTATTTCATCTGAAGTAACGTTCCTGCACAACAAAGAGATATCAGTATTACTAAGATTAACGGGTGTGGGATGAACATACCTTCCATTCGTGCTAATCTGATCTCCTGTGAAAAAATTATGAAAATGGTCCTGAACCATCTTCCTAATCTGATCATCCTCCAAAATCCACTCCCCTTCATTATTTTTCAAGCTAGTGACCATCGCCTTCGCTTTTCTGACTTTGGTTATAGCGTGGTAGTATTTGGTATTCCTATCTCCCGATACTATCCACTCCTCCCTTGACCTTTGGAACCATGCTAGTTCCTCATAGTATAGGACTTCATCCAGCTCTGTTCGCAATTTTGCTTCTAACTTGATCAAGCCCCCTCTTCTGCCATACCCACTTGCTCGTTGAATGCCATCAAGTCTTGCAATAAGGCGTTTACGTCGTTTCTCGAGATCCCCGATCGCTTCCCTACTCCATGCAGTTAGCTCTGTTTCCATATCTTGTAATTTTTCATCAAAGCTTTTTCCAGTGGATTTATTCCAGCTATTCTTCACGGTGACTGCAAAGTCCGCATGCGCTCCCCAAATCGCCTTGAACTGGAACCTGCGTGGCTTTGCTGTATCAATTCTGCTTATCAGATTTAACATTAGGGGGTTGTGGTCCGAGGTGAAGCTAGGCAGATGAGTCACATGAGCATTTGGGAACCCGTTCAGCCATTCTTCAGTGCAGAGACATCTGTCTAGCCTAGCTGCTTTCATCGTGTTCTCGGTTGTGCCCCTTCTCCAGGTGTAGGCTGATCCCGTATACCCTACGTCAATGAGGTTTTCTTTGTCAATCCACTCAATAAAATCTTTGCTTCTGCGAATGTTGTATTTATCCGGACAGTTTACTTCTTCGCTACTGACAACCGAATTAAAATCGCCTAGTGCAACCCAGGCTTCATTTAAATCGTTGCCATCTCTCCCAAGATCCTTCCAGAGTCTACGTCGAAGGGTGTGGGAGGGGCTACCATAGACTATAGCAATATTCCAATTATTTTTATTTTGGTCCACAACTTCCATAATCACAAACTGGGGGTGTGTGCGTTTTATGTTGACATTGAAGGAATCGTTCCAAAGAATCCAAATACCTCCACTCAATCCAACTGCTTCAACTCTTAGCCATTGGTCAAACCCGAGTTTGATGCAAGTCTCATCCGCTCCAATTCCAGAGGACTTTGGCTCAAGAACACAAAAACAGTTAGGCTTATGTTGCCTAATGATTGTCAAAGCAGCTCTAAGAAACCTCTTAGAAGCTGCTCCTTGGCAATTCCATGTTATGATCTTCATGAGAAGCACAACAGGGGCAACAACACACAACAAGCAAATAGAACAAGAAGGCAACCTCAGGTCGCGCCCCCTTTCGGGGTGCCACCACTGCCAGGCTCATCATCACACTCATGCCATGGTTCGTCCTCCATATTAACCTCAATAGGGTCAGGAGGATCACCATGATGCTCAAGAGAACTCCCCTCCAGAATGCCTTGCATAGGGGGGGTTAGTTGATCATTAAATAAAATTGTACTAACCGACGATTTGTCCCGTAAGTTACCTCGCGCCACAGTATGAGTCTCTTCTGCCGCAGCTTGGTTACTCTTTGTATTCTTTCGTGACGTATTTGCATTGGAAGAAGGGGTCACTTGGGTCTGCTTGGAAGGCTGTTTGGATCTGTTGGAGGTGCTCATGTCATTTGCGAGTTGTTTTTCTGTGATCTGTACGTTTGGTCTCTTCCCTTTATCCTTGTTATTATTCCCCTTATTATTAAAAGTAGCTCCATTATCCTCCCCATTTGATTCATTAATTTCCACGTCAATCTGCTCCTCATTTTCTTCTCTTAAAGGCGCAAATCTGGATGCAATACTAATTCCCTGATTTTCAGCTTCTTTTTGCTTCCCTTTCGCATTACTTTTTATTCTAGCAGCATTAGGGAGATTACCGTTGGACTTGCTTGTACCAGGCACATCCTTACCATCCTTGTGGATATTCCTACCATACTGAGCATTATTCGATCGATACTGGCGCTTAGGAGCAATCATCCAGGAGCCAAATCTCTCCACGATCTCCGGGCGAATTACCAAAGATGTATTATTTTCCTTATTTGTTTCTCCGTCAACTTCTCCCGGAGCTCCGCCGCCGTCGTTAGCCGTTTCAGCACCACCCTCCTCCTTGTTTTTTGCCTCGCACTGCTCTGCTTGGTGACCATAGATGCCACAATGGAAACATATTTGGTACAAACCTTCATACTCAATGCGTTTAACCTTTCGGCCTGCTGTATACTTGGAGAGGAGAGGCTTCGCGATATCAACCTCGACACACATACGCGCAAACCTTCCTTTGGATACTATGCTCGTAGACTCGTCCACATATTTTGGCTCCCCAATCTTCCGCCCGAGTCTCATTATGGTCTGATAATCATAGAACTCTACTGACATGTCAGGAAACCGAACCCAAACCAAGACACGCTCAGTTTTATCCGCTTTTGGATCAAAGTATGGCTTCCAATCTTGCACAATCAGATAATGATCCATTACCGTCCATGGGCCACCATACTTAGCGAATTCATAGTCTTCAACACTCCAGAAGCGGACAACGTGGTAAAAGTCATCCAGAGAGATGATCTCCATTCTTGCTTTGGGACGCCATACCGCATGTAATCGCCTAGCCAGGGCTGTATAGCCAACTTTCCTGCCGAACACCTTCACTATCAAAGATTGCCTCCATGGTTTTCTCATACGGATTTTATCCGCTTTAGTTAACGTGATCTCTGGGCATTCGGGGTCCTCGTCCATGTCAACCTCGTCGTCATCAGAGTCAATATCATCCGCTTCGCTGCTTTCTTGCGTCACTCCTGTCACAGTTTCTTTGAAGGAAGGCTTCCTAGATTGACTCTCCGGTGGTGCTTTCGGTTGTTCAGCCGTAGTTTCGCAAGATGTGGTGGTTGTTTGCCCTTCTACACTCTGATGGATTTCCACCCCCTCCATCGCAGCGTTACCGGTGAAGGTCGTCAAAGATTCCCCGTTAATTTTCGTTTTTTTTGTACTTCTTTCCAGGAGATCCTGGTCTTCCGCTGTTCGCACCGCCGCCGTAGAGACTCTACGTTGGCCGTCCGCGGTTGGTATCGCTGAGAGCATTTTTGTTGTACAATTTTTTTTTTTTTGTAGACTCTTGGTTTTGAAATAGAATAAATGCACAGTTTAAAAAAAAAAAAAATAGTTGTCAAAATTAGCCTATAGGCCAATTTTTTACAAGACAGGGTATATTATATTATACAATTATGTACATTTTAGTATACAATTATGTACATTATTTTATATAATTATGTACATTCAAACATTGTAAATTTTTTTAATAGTTAAAAGTTTGTTGTATATTCTGTTATACAATTATGTACATTATTTTATACAATTATGTACATTCGAACATGTGATTTTTTTTTGTGTATTCTTATATACAACTATGTAAATTTCAGTATACAATTATTTACATTTTCAAAACACAATTTTTTTTTAACAAGTTAAAAGCAAACACAGAAAAACGAAATTTTCAAAAAAAAAAAAAAAAGTGCAAAACGACATCGTTTTGCACCAAGGCACACAATGCAATGTACGCGCCTTGGTGCACGATATAAATTGCCTATTGTAACCTAACCATTTTTTTTTTTTTTTGCTTCTCTTAATTTTTATTTTTTTTGTTATTTTGGATTGGCCCAACTCCATGATCTTTTTTTTATTGCTTTGAAAGAGCTGCCTCGATCCCTAAATCTAGAGAAGTCAGGGCTGCCTTCAAAACAATTTTTAAAGAAACATGGAGAAGTCTGCCTACAAAGAGAACAAAAGATCACAAAGGCAAATTCTATAGACTATAACTGTAAATTAATATGGGCAGCTTTATAATATTGCCAACCAATAAATACAAATTGAGAGACCAAATTGTTCAATACAAGATTATAAACATTTACTTTTTTATACAGGGCCACAGGGGTCCAACTTGGTTGATTAAGTATTTTACCAAACATTGATCAAATGTTAACATAATAATAATAATAATAATAATAATAACAATAATAATAATAATAATAATAATAATAAAAACTAGTCAAACAAGCATTTGTTAACCTTATATGGTGTTGTATCAGACATCAATGTAGCTAGCAACAGCTGCCCCTAATAATGTTAATGAACTTCATTCCTCAGAACAAACTCCTAAGCAACATGCAAAACAAAATTCCCTACTAAAGAAGCCTTCATTTCATCTTCCAAAGAAATTCATTTCATATCATGATGCCTTTGGAGCCCAACTAGTAAGAAGGCTACTACAAAGAACATACACTCAAATCTCCGTTCTTAAAGAAACAATCATCAGGCTTTCTAGAAATACAAGTGAAAATTAAAACGAATAATGTTGGGAACTATTACACGAGTATAAATTCAACTTTCGGGAAAAAGAGTCGAGAAATGGAACTCGATTGCACTTTGAGAGTTTGAGGAAAACAAGAAAGACATTGGAATAGTTAGTTAAGCTTTAGAAAGTGGCTGTTTAAAAAAAATAGATAAATAAACAAAGCTTTAGAAAGTGGCTTGTGAAATGTGTGCCTCAAGAGTAGGCACCAATTTGTGTATCCATGCTTTTGGGAATTCATGCAATTACAAATGCATCAAGAGAATTTCATATAGATATAGAATTCAAAAGAAAAATGAAAATAATTTTACCCAAAAAGATAATAGGCAATGACTAAAGAAAACACTTGTTCAAAAGCACAGTTTCATCAATGAATTTTTCATTTCTTTCAATGCAATATGTATCAATTCTGATTCTGAACTAAACAATGACAAAACAGCAATTAAACCATTACATCTATTAGATTTTGAAATAAAAGAAACTTCACAACACAGTAGAGAACAAATCAACAAAGCACATATTGCAACAAATAGTTTTGAGCATGCAAAAGTAAAGAAAAATGCAGTGCATCAGAGAGATTCCCATTGACAAATCATCATCCCATTAAACAGTGCTGATGTCCCTGTCTGTTTATCATCACTTGCACAAATCATTTCAAAAGCCAAATAAACATAAAATAACAATAATAGAAATATAAACCATTTAATCTATCAGATTAGAAACAAAAGAACTTCATGACACAATACAGAACCAATCAACAAAGCACATATTGCAACAAACAATTGTGAGAAAGCAAAAGTAAATAATATGAGTTAGTGTGCATCAGAGAGATTCCCATTGACAAATCATCATTCTTTTAAAGAGTGCTGATGTCCCTGTCTATTTATCATCACTTGCACAAATCATTTCAAAAGTCAAATAAGCATAAATAAAAAAAAATAAAAAATAAAAGGGGCTAATCTTTATAAGCATGAAGTTAATTAGAATAGCTACAGAGATCAGTAGCTCCAAGGCACAGAAAAGCAACTTGCACAGATGAACTCTAATAATTTGTGATTCGTGGGATGCAAACTAAGCAATCGAAACAAATTGCAATAATGCCTTGTAGCCTCAGATTTAGGTTGTTTTCAGAGTGCAATACTCAAAGTATATTTAATAACCATCATAGGCGAATGGCAGATTGAATGCTAGTTAAACCAAGAATAAAATCGAAACATAACGTAATTTGTCATTGTGGCAAAGAAGATACATTTATGATTAACCACAAGTACCACTGCAACAAAAATTACCGAAGAAAAGAAACCGATATACATAAATTGAAAATATCCCACACGATTTTATACCGGAATCGTCCATGCGGAGGCTCAAAAGCATTCATGGAGGCTTCCTGTAAGTGTTTAATAGATAAACTAGGGTTTTCAAATAACTGATGTTCTGTAATGGATCTGTCTTGTTAAATAGACAATATACCGATGGTTATGGTTCGGAGGGTTCGGGAACTAGGGTTTAAGTCGAGGGAGAAGATAATTTCGGGAGTTTACCACTTTACCCCTTAAAATCTTTTTTTTTTTTTTTTTGGAACACCAAGCCAAAACAGGCAATTTATATCGTGCACCAGGGTGCGCATTGCATTGTGCGCCCTGATGCAAAACGACGTCGTTTTACATTATTGTATAAATAAATACACATAATTGTATAAACAAACGCACATAACTGTATAAAAATACACATAATTATATAAATAAATACACATAATGATATAAACAAATACACATAATCACGTCAACTCCCTTTCGCGCCTCTCAAAACGACGTCGTTTTGGGAGGCGCGGGGCGCACAGTGCTGCGCACGCCGTGGTGCAAGGTATAACGACTGGCCAAAACATATCAGTGATTCAAATCCAATTATGTACTTTCAAAACGACATCGTTTTGTTAAGTTGTGTGGGGAGGCGACGCGATTGAGTGTATGTGTATTATGTTATATAAGTATGTACATTATGTTATACAATTATGTATATTCTGGTATACAATTATGTATATTATTTTATACAATTATGTACTTTTTTTTTATACAATTATGTATATTTGAACACGCAATTTTTTTTAACAGTTAAAAGTTTATGTGTATCCTGTTATACAATTATGTACATTCTCATATACAATTATATACATTTTCAAAACTTGAATTTTTTTTAACAAGTTAACAGCAAACACGAAAAAACGAAATTTTCAAAAAAAAAAATAAATAAAGTGCAAAACGACGTCGTTTTGTATCAGGGCGCACAATGCAATGTGCGCCCTGATGCACGATATAAATTGCCATATCACGCCACTCCATACAATTTGACAATGAAATAGACTCTTGGACTAAGTTATGGGTATTCGTAGATTGTCTAGTAAACTTAATGAAAATGTGATTAAAACTCGTCATTATTTCCTTAATATCATGTACAAGAAAATTAAGAGAGTCTCTTGAATTGTTGTATAGAGTTTGAACAATCTATAGGCAGGCGGTTTCCACTTGAATAAAGTAAGCATTTATTTCCTTAATCTAACTCCATGTTTCCCGAATAGCCATAGCTTCCGTTTCATTTGGGTCGAGAACTCCTCTCCATGACACACTCTTTGCTACAATGAACTCTCCATCTACATCTCTACAAACGAAACCAAAGCCAATTTTTCCTGCCTCCTTATTCATAGCCGCATCCACATTCAGTTTAATCCAGCCAGTTTTAGGTTTCTTCCATTTTTCACACTGGGTCTATAAGGTCTCTGAATCTGGTTTGACTCAATTGCATTCCTCCAATCATACAGATAAGCACTAGCATTTTCTATAATGATTGAAGGAAGAATCACAGGATTGTTCCACACTTTTTCATTTCTTGCATACTACAACTTCAATCAAATTACAATAAAGAGACACTGTTAATCCTTCTCCAAAGTAGCAAATGATCTCGTAACCCAATCTGTAAACAGTGTTACAATAGGCACTAGGCGCTAGTTTGGCGGAGCCTGAATGTTGCCTAGGGCACCTAGGAGGGCGAAGTTTAGCAACTTTCAACCAAATAATCATAGCATCATAGCAATATTAAAAATAAAAAATATACCGAGATCTTATGGTCTAATGGTACTTGGGTTGTACTCTCATATTGAAGGGAGTGGGTTTGAGTCTCAAATACTATACTATATTATAATAGAGTTAAAATTTTATTAATTATTGACATTATGAATATGATTATGTAACGGTCGGAGATTTATGATTACATTTAATGACTTCCGCTATAATTGTATCTTATATATATTGAATCTTTTTGTATTGAAATGTAGGTTGAAATAAGAATTTTTGCCATTACACTTTGTCTATTTATTTTACTGTTTTGCTCTTTACATTATACGTATTGTTCATCCAATCCGTTTCACCGAGAGCGCTACAACAGGCTAAAGAAATCAATCACAATACGTTATCAACATGATGATACATCTTTTGTGAACAATATACTTATTTTTTTTTATTAACATTCCTAATTGTTCAAATTGCCTATAATTGCATATTTGTATTTTGAGATTCTGTTGATATGGAATATGTTTTTATGCCATATGTTTTTATATGCGAATACATACGTGTGTTTCATGTGTGTGTGTGTGTAGGGATATATACACATTTTTGAGAAAAATAAAATAAAATATTTTGTATACATTTTCATTATGTATAAAAAAAATTCGAAAATTATTTCGAAATATACAAATGTTTTTCAAATTTTTTTTTTTTATTTTTTTTGTTGTTTGGCTGCCGTTTACAAATGTGGGTGGCGCCTTTATATGTTCATTGGCGTTTATGGCCGGAGCAGCATTGGGTGTTTCGTGGGCTTCGTTCTGGTAGAGGGATGCGTGGTGATGGCAACGACCGCTTCGCTTCACCGGTTGGGTGCAGCGCTGCGCTCTGTCAGTGCGGCTGTTTTGCTCTGGCAGAGGGAGGATCGACTCGCCATTGTTGTCGTCTGCTTCACAGTGTCTTTCGGTGCTCTCTTCGTAGCCGCACCGTAGAGATGGAATTGCCGGCAATATGGTTCGAGAGGAGGTTTTTACCTTTTGTCTTATGAGTGGGGCCCTTTTTGGCCCAGTCCGCTTAAAAATATATTTTTGGCCTGTGTTTCTTAAAATCTTTCCATGTTGGTCCCGAGAGGGTTTGAGAGTGAGTCTTGGAGGGGGGGGGGGGGTGAATAGACTCACTTAGGATTTTGAAAATTCTTCGCAAATAATTAAGTTTACTCAAGGGATGACCTTAACTCTAAGTTCAGAGTTTATGCACAGCGAAAAATTATTTTGAACCATTTTCAGTTCTTTTGTTAAGTTTGAGTTTGAAGATATGCAAAATAAAATGCAGTAGAGTAAAGAGAGAGAGAGAGTTTTTATAGTGATTTGGTTGTCAACTAAGCCTACTCCACTCTTTTTCACAACACGTGAAGGATTGCACTAAAACTCCTTAGTACAATACACCACCAAAGCTTGCTCCTTGAACACGAATCGGGACACAAACTTGAACCCAGGTTTTTCAACTCGTACAGAGTTTATCCCGTTTCTTTCTACTTATCCAAGTAGAGAAAACAAAGGTTGAAGAAATGAGTTTTCTTCTTCTCTAACTTGAAATCATGGCTTCTTGGATCTGGATTTACACATGTTGAAGCATCTCAAGACTTCTTGTAAATCTGGATTTAACTTTGAAGCCATGATTTCAAGTTGGAGTAGAAATTATCTTTAAAATTAGAACAAATTTTGCAAAAAAGATGAAAAAAAAAAAGAACCTTATATTGGATGATGTTAAAAATACTAACCTTTTGCTTCAATTGATTCAAAGATTGTCATTGCTCTTGGTTCCAATCAATGGTTGAAAGCTCCTAATGTAGCTAGAGGAAAGCATTGAACTCCATCAATTTTCGAAAGAAGAAAAACTATAGAGATTTTGCTAGATTTGCAATGGACTCCATTTTTGTAGAGCTGAGAAAGAAGAAGTGAAAGAAGAGAGAGAAAGATGATCTTGAAGTCTTATTTTCGTAGAGGTGAAAAATAACAAGTACAAATCGGTTGTTTTTTTTTTCTTCAAAAAAGTACAAGTGGGTTGAGTATAAAGAGATAGAGTGGTCAAATTATCACTGGTATTTTGGGGGAAAAATTGGAAAACTTTTATTCTTTTCATTGCTTCCTAAAAATCCGTGTAAACGCTAAGAGCATCACAATGTGGACTTTTTTTTTTTTTTTTTTTTTTTTAGAACAGTAAAAAATTTAGTAATTGATTTTTGTTTAATGGAAAACGTGATTTTTTTTTTTTGCAAGATTTTTCTCCATGTTTGTGCAGGAGAGAAGAAAAAAAAGGTGGAATTGCGCATTTGGAGCTCACCCGCTAGGCATCTGACTTCAATCGTTGCTCCCCCCCCCCCCCCCCTTTATTTTTTTAAATGTTAGAATTTTTTTTTCCTTTTCTTTTTCTCTTCCATTTTCTCTCTCCTACATGGACTCCTAAAATATTATGCAAAAACCCAACAGATGAAGATGCTCTAAGTAAGACACATAATTAAGGACTGAAAGAGTAATAATTAATAAATAAACTAAGGGAAAATCGCACTTTTGATCCCTCAATTGTTCCCAGATATGCAATGTAGTCCCTCATTTTCAATTTTTCCAAATTGGTCCCTCAATTGTTTCAACCGTAGCCAATTTAACCCTCTGGTAAGATTTCTCACTAACTTGTTAAAATCATAGACAAATTTGTAATTTCGCAACCCATTCAGATATACCCCCAGCCATCGCTGAAAGAGGGCAAGTCGCCGGCAGAGGAGCTATCGCCACCGTCATCTTCGATTGATTTTTGTCCGCCGGAGGCTGATTATCAAGCTGAAACGCAATGGGAAAAACGAGGTAGCGAACCCAGTCCATCTCGACCTTTTGAGCGATAATCAGACGGACCAAGTGGCGGAATTTGCCTCGACTGCGAAGAAATAGAAATAGGGTTAGAGACCATACATGTTCGATTGAGGTCGCGATTGGACTAGGTAGGTAGAAGTCGAATTGGATTGCCGCACCTTAGGGAGCGAAACGGCCATTGCTGACTGAGTGCCCACCGCCGTTGGCTCCAATTGCAACGAGGAAACCTGGGTTGAATTATTCTGTTCAAGATACTGCCGCATCTCAGGGAGACCATCGCCAATCCCCAATCGCGTAATCACCGGCGTTGGAGCTGTGAAACCAGCGCGACGCAAATCAGCAATGAATCTTTGCACAATCTGTTCAGCCGTTTCACGGGGTTCTGGAGGAGGATCGCCCACCTCCATGGTCGTCTCAACGGTGACGACACGGCGGCGTCTTCACCGAACAAGAAGACTGATGGCTACAACTGATTTTAATCCGTTCTCTGCTGATGTTTGCTCCGGCAGCCACCAAATCCGGCTCCGGCGGATGGAAGTTCTCACTTGTTTCATTATGTGGCTCACCATGCTTCACGGTGACACATGAGCTTTCCGGCTGGGAGACTGCCTTGAATATGTGCCGGAAGTATTGGTTCAGACTTCGCGTATGTCAATTCGGAGGGAGGAGGATGGGGGAGTTTGGGGGTAAATCTGAATGGGTTGTGAAATTACAAATTTGTCCATGATTTTAACACTAGTTAGTGAGAAATCTGACTGGAGGGTTATATTGACTACGGTTGAAACAATTGAGGGACCAATTTGGAAAAATTGACAATGAGGGACTACATTGCGTATTTGGAAACAATTGAAGGACCAAAAGTGCGATTTTCCCATAAACTAATAAAGTATTAAAGATTTGAAAATTTTATTTGAAAGTTGTCATCATTCACCTCATATCGTTTGATCTCTATATTTCTTCCAAACATTCCTTCCTTCCTCTTATATTTCGACAATTCTTCACTTAACATCTTATTTTGCATCTCACTGTCATTAAAGAATAGAGTGTCACCAAAATCAACAACATCACTTACAACTTTATCTAAATGAAGTTGTGGATCCTTGTAATGGTAATAAGGATTTAACAAATATCCATCACGAGGAGTGTGAATCCTATCTTTCATTTTTGCTTCAATAATTTCTATAATTGGTTTGTAGTTCCTTGAGACATCGGACAAAGCATGTTTGATTTCCTCTTTTGTTTTCATAATTTCACCATATACAAAACCCATTGATGGCTTCGTATCACAATCAACAAGCTGAAATACTCTCACCAACACCAACAGTGCAAACACCTTCAAACATTCCGTCACACCTTGCCAAAATCCCATACTCAATATGAATGAGTATGCTACCTTCCCTTTAGCTATCTTAGAAAATTTACATTCAACTCATTCAATGCTGGTAAACATGGCTTTTATTTCAACCTTCTTATGGGCTAAAATTTGTAAAGTAAGGAATGAAGAAGCAAATCTAGTCACACCGGGTCTCACTACCTCTCTCTTCTTTGTGAAAGTTCTCATCAATACCAAAGTCTTGCGATGAGCATAAATAAATATAGTTAAAGACTTTAAAACCTTTGCTTGATCAAGAACTTTCTTGTATGTTGGGGGACTTGCAATGCTTTGAAGCATTAAATTTATAGTGTGAGTGGCACAACAAGTCCAAAAGATTGTTGGTCTCTTCTCTTTCAACAACTTTGAAGCTCCCATGTTGTTTGAGGCATTATCCGTGACAACTTGAACAACATTTTTTACTCTAACTTGTTGAATGTCATGCTCAACAAACTCATAAGTATATTCACTTGTGTGTGAATCAAGTGAACATTCTTTAGAAGAAAGGAAAACGGTGCCTAAACTTGAATTCAGACACAAATTCATTACATTTCTTCTCTTTCTATCGGTCCAAGCATCCGTCATGATTGAGCACCCATTTAGCTTCTACTCATCTTTTTGTGTTTTCAAAGACTCATGAACTTTATCAACTTTCAAAAAGAAAAGATCTTCGTTGACGCGCAACTCGTGGCCCGTCAAGTTCAATATACAGAGCCGAATGATCAGAATTCATCACATCTTTATTATAGACCGTCACTTGAGGAAACATGCTGCACCAGTCTGCCCCGACAACAGCCCAATCCAAACGTTCTTCCTCCCAATGATCAGTACCTTTTCCACGCTCCCAAGTGAACATCCGGCCTCTCATCCCCAAATAAAAAAACTCGCAATAATCTAAAGCTTGATTGAATCCATTGATTAAAGCAGTGGGGTGAGGGTGATGTCCCCGTTTTTCCGTTGGGCTGGCAATGTCGTTAAAGTCACCAATAACTAACCACGGCAGCTGTGATTTCTGGTAAAGGGACCGCAGCAAATTCCACGACTGTTGGCGACACGACCTATCCGAAAAGCCATAAAAACACATTAATCTCCAAGGGTCGCTGCCAGGCAGCTGCACCTGAACATCAATGTGATTATTTGTAAAGCTGATCAGACTGGCTATCCCCCTATCACTCCAGAAAAGAGCCAAACCACCTCTAAGACCACCTCCATCTACATAAAAAAAGACCCTCATAGTTGAGCTTCATTCTCACGCTCCGCACGCTCACGACGCACCTTCGTTTCCATTAAGAAAATAAACATAGGCTTGACCTTAGCATCTAAGGCCAATAATTCCCGAACTGTGCGTGAGTTGTCTATCCCACGACGGTTCCAACTTATGGAGCTCATTGGGTCGGGCGGGACTGGGATGCACCAGTTCCCGCCTCCAACAAGTTTTTTGAACCACTTTTCTCTACGTCCATTGGTGCGATCAAAGCTGCGTCATTAATGTCCCTCCTACGTCGTTTTTGCTCAACAATTGTGACCCCATCATCAGCGCTATCCTCATCCACATTACCAATAATAGACTCATTAGTGAGTAAATTGGCATGAGTCCTATCATGCCGAATTTCCGTGATGGAACTAGGCACTCGCAAGGTAAGCGAATCAGTACTGGCGTTATTCTTGCCATGCATGATCTCCGGAGTAGACTTAGGCCCATGCATGGAAAGGGAATCAGCATTTAAACCTCCACGATACTTTCCTTTTCCAGTATTACCAGTACGTAACCCCGGCGAGGACCACTGGCTTCTATCCACCGAAGTTTCCGGCGCTATCCAATCATTACCCGCCGGCAGTGTATTGCGACGGCCACCAGCCCTCAACCCCGGACCATAGGGTTTTTTAGCGTTCTTATCCCAGTCTTGAGATACCTTGTGACAGTATTTGTCACCATGACCTATGATTCCGCATATGAAGCAAAAGGTTGGTAGGCGTTCGTAACGGAAGTCCACTCGGAACCATTCACCATTATCTTTTCGCATCTTCATCCCCTTCTTCAAAGGCTTGGCCACATCAATTTCCACACGTATACGAAAAAAGGTTCTGATTGACCCATCGAAGTTGTGTTCATCAGACTTTACCATCCGCCCGATATAACCACCTACAACGTTTAGAACTCCCTCAGATCGGAAACCTGGCTGAAGACCGTGAATTTGGATCCAAAACTCAACAGTGTCAAGCAAAACCGTTTCTGGATCAGCCCCCATCGGAACTTGTTTAAGGACTAATAGGCTCTGTTCATAGGCCCACGGACCATCTTCCAGGATCCTAGTCATAAATCTGTATCATGATAAAACCGAAAGAGATATCGTCTCGACTCAAGCTCTCTCACGTTCATACCATAAGTTGGACGCCATACGCCACCAAGCGTATCGTGGAGAAAAGTGAACTTGGTAGGCTTTTCTGTGACTAGCCTACCCACCGCAAAAAGCACCGGTTCATCTGCTGTCGACCCCAAAGAGACATTGCCGAACTATTGTACAATGCCATCATCATCCAGATCAGCGATAGCAAGGTTCAGCATCGAATGAGAAGAACTACCAGTATCCATGGGAGAAGAGATTCAAAAGAAGAAGGAGAAAACTCTCAGACTGAGAAGGAGAAAAAGCTCGCAAAGGATGGCGAGAGGAAATTGTTCAATTAAAATTAAATATTTTCAAAATATCTTTTGTTTAAATAAATATATGCTTTATCTTAAACTTGTTCTCTATGCAAACAAATATTCCTTTTGGTTAGCTTTCAAACACTCAATGATCTTGTGTTTAACCCCTCTCTACTCAATTCCCTTATAGTCGTTCCTAGAGGACGACACTCACTAAAACATCACCACTAAGATCCAACACTTTGAGTAACCAAAGCACTTGATGAAGCTATTATAAAATTTATATTTTTTTCAATTTCATACACCTAATCTGCCACAAATCCCATAATCAATAAAAAAACATACAGAATAAATGTATAATTCAATTCACATTTACAACTAACCAAAAAATTTATAATCTAAAATTCACCATGTCTAAAAAATCTTTAAAAGAAAAAATGACAATTTTTCAAATGGTATACACTGCCTAATACTGCCACACAATTCTCAAATCACACACAAAAAAAAATAATAATTTGATTTTATGATTTTAAGCATCCAACATCTATCACTAATCATCATTGAATCACAAATTACATTTGTTTAGGAAAGAAAAAATATATATAATGAGAATTAATGTAATTTATAATCTGCCAAACTGCCACTTATCTATAAATCTATAATAGTATAATCTATAAATGAAATTAAACATATAAGATATAGAATCAATGAATTATAGAATATACTAATAGTCTAATATAGAATGAATGGATGATTAGAATTTAGAATCAAAGAGCATATTACTTACCTATTGACGGATCAGATGCAAAAGATGGAGCAAATGAAGTACTAATGCAGCCGGTAGAGCAAACGTGACGCATACGATAGACGACGAGTAAACTCAGACAACAGAGCTTCGTGGCTAAGATGACGAGTAGACGACAGACATGCATAATAGATGAGAGCCTTTTTTTTTTTTTGCAAGAAAATTAGAAGAAGGGAGGCTAGGTTTTTTTAAATTTTTTTTTTTTTTTTTTGCTCAAAACGACATCATTTTGAGCAAAAAAATCTAATTAAAAAATAAAATTTACTCGGCCGATTTGCCTACAGCTGAAAACGGCACGGCCTAGGGGCGCCGCCTAGGCCGTCTTTTGCAACACTATCTGTAAAAGAATGATAACCCTCAAAATCCTCCCAAATACTCTGTCGGGCCGGGGTGTGGGGGGCCTTAGGGTTGGGGTTCAGCCTTTTGGAAGAATGATAACCCTCAAAATTAAAAGAACTCCTAGCTAAGTTCCAGCAAGTCCTAACAGTTTCACATTCAACAAGAATATGTAATATAGACTCATAAGTAATTAAACACAATGGTCAGGTTCTAAGGCTATTAACTCTCTTGGCAATAAGAAGGCCAGTAGTGAAAAGACACAATTGTTATGCCGTGCAACCGTGTGTACCATTCTTGGTACACACGGTCGAAAACGGCACCGTATAGTACTAAGGGAGTAACGGTGCCGTTAGTGGCACCGTTTCACTCCTCCGGTCGTTTAAAAAAAAATTATTATTATTACCATAAAACGCCACTAGGCACCTTTTTCCACCATTCCCAACGTTTCGTCTCCAACAAGATACAGAGCTCCTTCGCACTGTTGCAGTCTTCATCGCTCTCTCTGTCTGCTCGTAGTCGCGATTTTCACCGTCTTCATCTCATTGTCGCCGAAGCCGTGTTTTGATCACCGTTGTCGCTATTTTCGCCATTTTCATTCAAGCATTGTTGCTTTGTCGCCGTTTTCATCGCTTTCTTCCTCAGGTATAATGTATTTTTGACTGTTAATACTGTGATTTTTGACTATTAACGTTCATATTCGCTATAGATTCTTGTGATTTTTGACTAGGGTTTTGCAATGCGATTTTGGATTTTTCTCAAACAGAGCAACACTCTGTTTTTTTTTTTTGTTTGTTTTTTGGTGTTTTTTGAACTGTTTGTGGACATATAGTGATGATATTATGTACATATAGCTTTATAATTGTGGATGTCTAGTTTAATACTTATGCATGTATAAAAATATCATTCCTTTCTTCAATTAGAGTGTTTTTGAAATGTTTGTGGACAAATAGTTGTGATATTATGGATATATAGCTTTATAATTGTGGATTTATAGTTTAATACTTCTGCATGTATGAAAATATCATTCCTATCTTCAATTAGAGTGTTTTTGAAATGTTTGTGGACAAATAGTTGTGATATTATGGATATATAGCTTTATAATTGTGAATTTGTAGTTTAACACTTCTGCATGTATGAAAATATCATTCCTGTCTTCAATTAGGGTGTTTTTGAAATGTTTGTGGACAAATAGTTGTGATATTATGGATATATAGCTTTATAATTGTGGATTTATAGTTTAATACTTCTGCATGTATGAAAATATCATTCCTGTCTTCAATTAGGGTGTTTTTGAAATGTTTGTGGACAAATAGTTGTGGATGTATAGTTTAATAATTCTTATTTACAGAAATGGCGTGCGAACCTACATTGGGTGAGGCTTTTAGAGAAACAAAAAGAAGAAGAACAGGGTACCTGACATCAGCAGTTCTAAATTCACAAGCAGCTCAGAGCTCTAATCCAACTAATGAAGAACCAGCAGCAGTCCTAAATTCACAAGCAGCTCAGAGCTCTAATCCAACTAATGAAGAACACCCTGCTAGGCAAACAACCGTTGCAGAGACTTCAACGAGAGGGCACCAAACTTCGCGCAAAAGACGCCAAGCACCACGGACTAGAGAAAAAAGGGGAGATTACTTCAGTACGAGGATGAGGCCAAAGTTGATGTTTGATCTTGTCCAGAGACTCTCAACACAGCAGAAACAAGCTGTGGTTGATATGGGATTTGGTGGACTTCTACATCTCTAACTCTGCACCAATGAATCAAAGTTGGTGCAATACCTGCTGGACAAATTTAATGTTTTCAGGTGTGATTTTGTATTAGAGGATGATATTCTCCACATTGAAGAGGTAGATGTCGAATACACGTTGGGGATCCCGCGAGGGCGTATGGAGGTCAATGAGGGAACAAAGATGGGAGACAACTCAACCCGTGAATACAAACTGCTGCTGACTTCATGGAGAAGGAGGTGGGGTATTACAGCAGGCTCACCAATAACAACACAGATGCCAGATGAGATTGTTAGGAGAGCTGATCATGGTGATGAGTTCAAGAGGGATTTTGTAGTCTTTGCCGTTTCTTCAATGCTTCGAGGAAACATAACACGCTACTCCAAGTACAGAATCTTAAAGTCATTGATTCATGTTGATATGATTAAAGAATACAATTGGTGCGGCTACACATACAAATCTCTCATTGACTCGATAGAGAGTTACAAGGAAGATAGAAGGAGAAGCTTTTGGGGGCCAATGACATTGATATTGGTCAGTTCTTATTGTCTTTAATCTAATTGCATGAATTTTATGTAGTTGTAGATGTATAATTAACAATTTATTATGGATATATATGCATGAAGCTTGGAATATACTCAGTTTATTAAGATCCTTTATGTAGTTCTGAATTTGTGGATATATAGCATTAGAATTATGGATATGTAGTACTCTGTGAATATATGAATGTATTACTCTCTGAACATACTGTTAAGAATTCTAGATATATAGTAATGTATTTTTGGATGTATAGTTATGGATTTATGGATATATATGCATGAAACTTGGAATATACTCAGTTTATTAAGATCCTTTTTTTATTTCTGAATTTGTGGATATATAGCATTAGAGTTATGGATATATAGTTATGTGATTATGGATATGTAGTACTTTATGAATATGAATGCATTACTCTGTGACCATGCAATTAAGAATACATGGGTAAATTGTTCTAAATTGATCTTTAACATAATCTTCTGTAATTTGTAGCTGTTCTACTTTGATCGAGTAGAATTCAAAGGAATGAAGGTCAACAGGACATATCCTAGCATACTTGCTTGGACGAGCACTCTTGTAAGAAAGAGAGTCAAGGCCTAAAAAAAGGCTGGGGGGTTTGGAAAGGGAAAGGTTGTCCCTAGGGTTAAGAAGCCAAGGATTGCTGCTACAACCTCACTGCCACAACCTGCAAGCACTGCTGCTGCTACCACCTCACAGGCTACTACTTCTTCAACTCCTGCTACTGCAACACCGACACCACCTACAAATGAGCCACTCTCAAGTGTTGATCGGGTGACCCGTGTGCTCCAAAAGCTAGCATCAAATGTTCTGGAGTTTGGTGAAGCTATGTCTGAAATTGGAAAGCAGGGCGCACCTATTGAAGTGATGAAGAAAGCATTCTCAGGGATATCAAACATGCTAGGTGCTGCAAGTGCAATTGAATCAACTTCTGTTCCAACTGACATATTCTTTGGGAGTGAAACCTTCACAGCTGCAGTGGATTCGTTGGTTGAAGCGTTTCAGAAGACAACAAGAACCATGGAATTTGAAGCTCCATCATTTGATTTGGGAATACACTGCAATGAATCCCAACCGCAGCCACATGAGCAAGAAACAGAGCAAGTAGTTGAAGAGGAACAACCATTGGATGCTTTGGTTCAACAAATTGGAGAAGATGCAGGACTGTCAACGCCCTTGGGAGCAGAAGTAACTCCTCCACTTGTTAGAGTCCCATTTCAAAGATATGTTCATCGTGCCCCTGCTGCTGATGCTGATGTTGATGACTTTGATCGGTAAATTGACAGTTTGTTATTTACATTTAGCTTTAACGTTATGAATTTATAGTTCTAAGATTATGAATATAAAATTATGAACATTTTTACAACTGTGAACATATAGCTTTGAAATTGTGGATATATAGATATAAAATTATGAACATTTAGGTTTAATATTATGGATATGAAGTTCTAACACTGTGGATATATAAACAACAGTGCCATGCAAGAAAGTGAGTCTGATGTTGATGACGTGACTGTTAGGAAGAGACCCCAGCGACGATTCAGGAACAAACCTCTTTGTCTGAGGTCACCATACTGGACACAGAATGCAAGTTTTATACGCAACGCAACTCCCCGGGAAAAAATCATCTCAAACTATGCATTCTTGAGTGCGTCTAACGAACACCCAAAAGAGTATGTTTGAACACGTACATTTATAACAAACTTTTAATTACTTAGATAGTTCATATTATTATTATTGTTGTTGTTGTTGTTGTTGTTGTTGTTATTATTATTATTATTATTATTATTATTATTATTATTATTATTATTATTATTATTATTATTATTATTATTATTATTATTATTTTGGTGTTGTAGTGAGTTGCTGTTCAGCTATGGTGACTACTACCTAACAAGGCGTCACTTCTCAACTTTGAGCAACGGCGAGCTGGATATAGACTTCTTGAATGTTTGGTCTTTGCGGCTAACTTTGAAGAACACAGAACGTGCTGTTGGGATACCAAAACGAGTATTCTTCACCACACTGCCACATGTAAGAGTTATTTTTGACATGCAGATGCACATTTTTAAAAATCTAGCTGTGTGGCATTATAATTATAAATGTATAGCTTATAATTTTTGGATATATAGTACTCTAAGCCTTTTGAATCCTCATTTTTGCATTCTGTGTATTCAAAAACAGCTGCAGCTCATCCATCTGATGATTGGATGAAAAGTCTCCCAGCCGAGAAAAAGATGAAAAATTTCAATGATAGATTGAATTATGAAATATCAAGTTTCGGAAACTTGGAAATCAATGATGCAAACCTTGTAAGATCTATTACACACACTCAATTTAAGAATTTAAGAATTTATTATGGATATATATGCATGGAGCTTGGAATATACTCGGTTTATTAAGATACTTTATGTAGTTCTGAATTTGTGGATATATAGCATTAGAATTATGGATATATAGTTATGTGATTATGGATATGTAGTACTCTGTGAATATATGAATGTATTACTCTGTGAACATACTGTTAAGAATTCTGGATATATAGTAATGTATTTTTTGGATGTATAGTTATGAATTTATGGATATATATGCATGAAGCTTGGAATATACTCAGTTTATTAAGATCCTTTATGTAGTACTGAATTTGTGGATATATAGTTTTAAAATTGTGGATATATAGTTATATGACTATGGATATATAGTACTCTGTGAAATATGAATGTATACCCATGCAGTTAATAATACATTGGTATGTAGTTGTTCAAATTTGATCTTTAACATAATCTTCTGTAATTTCAATTTATCATGTCCATAAATATTAACATCGTTATACCTTTTGTTTTGGAATTAGATATTTTTCCCAGTGCATCGCCATGCACATTACTTTGTTGTGTGCATAAATGTCAAGGAATCCAAGGTTCAGGTGATAGACAACAAGGAATTGCCTGTTGGTGTTTCAGAGCTTGATAAATATGGGGACTGTCCATATACACTGGTAGCTTATATTATATTAAAAAACTCCTTATTGTCACCTATATATTGAATTTAAAACATTATGAACATTGAGCTAATTTTTTACCAGATTGAAGCATTCAAGGCGTACCTGGCAGCAGGACAATCCACCTTGACTCACAAACTGAACAGCATGCCAGTAGAGTTCCTTGCCATGGACTGGAAAAATGCTGAGAATGTCACCGACTGTGACATATATGTAATGCGGCATATGGAGACTTACATGGGTGGAGCTCTTGAGAACTGGGATCCTGGGTTCAAGAAACATATGCGCACAAATGTAAGAGTAACATAAATATATTACATTCAAACTACAAAATTATAATAAACTAATTATTTATTTTTCTTAATTTACAGGCTAGCTTCATTTGTGAGTTGAGGGCAAAGTACGCTGCTTGTATCATCACATCAAAACTGAACACCGTCATAAGCCAGGTTATGAAAGCTGCAAAGATTGAAGACAAGAAGAAGTAAAACTGCAAAGATCATTGAACGTTTTTTGTTATGATCAAACATTGTTTTGTAACAACTTTATTGCAATTGTTGCAATTTCTGATCTTATGAAGCTCACATATTGTTTTGTAACAACTTTATTACAATTTTTGCAAATTCTGATCTATGAAATTCACAGAATATATAGTTCTCATATTATGGATATATAGCTTTAAGATTGTGTATATATGGATATAAAATTATGAACATTTTACATAAGTGTAAACATAAAGTTCAAATATTCATGAATTTATATTTCAAAGATTATGGACATATAGGTTTAAGATTGTGGATATATTGATATAAAGTTATGAATATTTGTTCAACTGTGAACATAACATTTTACATAAGTGTAAACATCTAGTTCAACTATTTATTAATTTATATTTATAATATTGTGGATATATAGCTTTAATATTGTGGATATAATGATATAACATTATGAACACTTTTACTAATTTGACATACAAGTCCAATAATTTGTGGTCATATAGTTCTCAGAATATGGATGTATAGCTCTAATATTATGGATATATAGCTTTAGTATTATGGATATATAGCTTTAATATTATGGATATATAGCTTTAAACCTGCAAAGCAACAAGTACTAAAATTTTGAATACACTGATCAAAAAACTTGTAAATTGATATCCTCAAAACAGCTAACAACTTGTATTAAACCCAATCTAAATCTAAATCTGCATTATCATCTAAATCATTACTAAACTGACAAAACTCCGAACTCCCAGAACTTGGATGTACAAGGTACCCATCCCCGGAAATCTCAGATAGACTTTCCAAAACCAACGACTGAACGGCACCCTTTGTACTCGAAGCAACTTTATTTGCAGCACTCCTCCTCCCCCTTGCAACACTGTACTTCTTTTCAATAACACTACTCCTCCTTACATTACACTCACCTTTTGATCTCCGGTTTGAAGGATTTTGAATGACACCACTTGAAGATGAAACACCACACTCTTCAATATGCACATAGCCAATCTCAGCTTCAACCTTTTTCTTTGCATCCTCAACTGCTTCATCGCAGAACTGCCTAGTTACACTATTATCTTGACTAGATGCAATCAATCTTTGAAATTTTCTACAAATCTCCACAACCCAAATTGAAGGAGGGACACTAGCTCTATAAAACATTGGACCAGTATTCACATCCCTACCATCAGCAACCTTTTTAGTCCACCTTTTCATGATATATTTATT
This sequence comes from Ipomoea nil, assembly GCF_001879475.1. Lineage (NCBI taxonomy): Eukaryota > Viridiplantae > Streptophyta > Magnoliopsida > Solanales > Convolvulaceae > Ipomoea > Ipomoea nil. The sequence goes on along the minus strand of NW_017619385.1, from coordinate 1,962,560 downwards.
AGGGATACTAGAAACACAATGTATATGAAGAATACATAAACAATGGCAGCATAAAATTCCCAACTCGGAAATCAACTTGCAACTACACGAAATGTCCAAGGTTGCCAACTTAAAACTAACTTCATGCCTTATAATATCTATATCTGGACGCCATACATGATACTTGAACTGACAACCATCATTCAACACCATTTCTTGATGACAAGCATTGTCTTTCATAAATTGTTCCTCAAACAAAAAATATATCTCAATCGTATATACCTCTCTAGCGTGTAAAAGAAGTTTCACGTGCTCCATCATCATAGTGGGTACCCCTTGAGCACAACGAAAATCTTCACCATTCTCTTTGCTTCTCCATTCAGAAATTACACTAACAAATGATGAATAAAAATCACAAAGACCCGCAGTCTTAGACAGCCTTCTTGAAATCGAATGATTAGTAGTTTCACTCCTTTGCGATGATAAAATGCCCCCTGAAAAATAATCCTTGTTGAATGATGGACACCACTTCTCCCTACAATCATACAGCTTTTGTATCCAACTATTCTTGTGACACTTATAGTCAGTCACCAACCTGAAAATGATAAGACATATGTTCAGAACTCTAATGCTATATATCCACAATTCCAATACTATAAAACCATAAATTGAATGCATATAATTCAGAGACAAACAGGAAGCTCACTGCTTCACTACTACATGTTCAGACAACTAATACTATATATCCATAATTCTAATGCTATATATCCACAATTCCAATACTATAAATCCATAAATTGAATGCATGTAATTCAGAAACAATCAGAAAGTTCCATGCTTTACCACTACATGTTCACATAATTCTAATACTATATATCCATAATTCAAATACTATATATCCATAATTCTAATACTAAATATCCATAATTCATTTACTGGAATGAAAAAAATAAAAAAAATAGTGGACATACCTTGTCCAATAAAATTCAAACTCAGCTTCAGTCTCTGTGTATTTCAACACACAGTTAAACATATCCAAGAAATCCTTATTATTCCTTAACGCCTTGATATGCTTCTTTGAATTCTCACCAATATGCCATATGCAAAGACGATGACGTGATGTTGGAAACACTTGACAAATAGCAGCAACCATGGATACACATTGATCTGTCATGATCGACTGTGGACTGATAGGCATATTTTACACTCATATTTTAGGTACATCTTTATAATAATTTTGTAATATTTATTTAATATTATCTTATAATTAGTTCTTTTTAATATATAATATATATAATATATAATACATATTACGTACTATACTAATATATACATATATTTCTTACGTATATATATATGCATTATATATATATCTATATATTCCTTAGCATGCAAACAAATAAAGTTTTATATTTTGGTTACCTCCCAACGTACATTACGTGAAGACTTCTTCATTAGCAACGCATATCACATACAGACAAATAGCTGCAGACTCGGTTGTACAAGACTTGGCTCAAAAATAGGAAAATGAATGGTGAAGAATGGTTCTAGTATATTTTGGAGGGTGTATAAATAGTAGTGAAATTCTTTTGTAAAACGTTCATTCTTCCCCTCTCGATTATTCTTTAAAGTTGTTGTCAATGTCCATTCGTGGCTAATTTCTTTAGCTTGGTTTAGTGAACTAAAGCCCCGAAATTGATTATGCTGTAAGATTATTTATTTATTTTATTATATAATTTTTATATATGCATTTGGGTATTAAATATTCTTCTAACCTATTTGATATAATTCTTTGCTATATTAGATAATGTTGTGCTACAAATTATTCTAATATTCAGTAGCAACTGAGGTTAATTATTGACGGCTTAGTGATAATTGATTTCAGGAAGAATATTTTCCTAAATTAAATGCAACCGCTTGTGCTTGTGTTATTTAGTTTGTCGGTTTTCCTAGTTCCTATTGCTGCTATTAAATTAAATCTATAGCGCTTGTCTTAGGTTATTTAGTAGTTAGGGGTAATTAAACCGCGTGTGCTTTAGTTACCTACAACTAAGGGAAAACGGAAATGAAATAATTTCACGACAAATATTCAATTGCATATCAATTACCTTTTTAAGTCAATGATCAGTGTTAAATTCCGGTGGTGGATCTTTACTAACCAAGGTTTTCTATTATAGGTGCTTTCAATATATTGTTTTCATTGCTTTATTCGTTTATTTTCTTTGATTATCACGTTCATACCAAACCCCCCTTTACTTTAATTTGAGCACATACATTAAACTAGTTACTCCTCGTGGGATCGATCCTTACTCCCGCTACTACGTTTGTAAGGTTTTAATTTGGGAGCCTACGACAGCTCACCAAATTTTGGCGCCGTTGCCGGGGAGATTTTCTAGCTTATTTTGTGTTTATTTAATTATTTATTTCTTTATTTGGTTATTTGTTTTTCATTTGTCCCAAAAAAAAAAAGAATTAAAAAAAAAAATCTTTTCTTTCGTTACTTTTGCATAAATGCTGCAATATATTCTCTTTTCTTTTTTTATGCCTATAACTCGATCTGCTAATAAAAAAATCTTGTCGTAGTATCCGGAAATTGAAAGAACTATACGCAGGTGGAAGAAATAAGCTTTGAGAAAATTGGAGTTTAGTGATCTGGCTACCAGTTGTACCAATTCTGATTTAGAAGAGGAACTCATGGCTCAAAATCAGACTTTAAAAGAGCTTGGAGCTCCAAATTTAGATCAGCAACCTTTATGCATCAATTTTCCCGCTCTAGATGCTAACATACAATTTGAATTAAAATCTGGATTAATTCATCTTTTGCCTTCTTTTCATGGACACTTGCAGGTGAAGATCCTCACAAACACTTAAAGGAATTCCATGTGGTGTGTTCAAGCATGAAACCCAGTGGGGTTACTGAGGAACAAATCAAGTTGAGAGCCTTCCCCTTTTCGTTGAAAGATTCAACGAAGGATTGGCTATACTATCTACCTTCTGGGAGCATCACCACATGGAATAACCTGAAGACAACGTTCCTTGAAAAATATTTTCCAGCTTCAAGGGCAACCAACATTAGAAAGGAAATCTATGGTATAAGGCAAAACAATGGAGAGTCATTATATGAATATTGGGAGCGTTTCAAAAAGCTTTGTGCAAGCTGCCCACACCATCAAATTAGTGATCAATTACTCATTCAATACTTTTATGAAGGACTTTTTTCAATGGATAGAAGCATGATTGATGCCGCAAGCGGTGGTGCTTTAGTTGACAAGACACCATACGCTGCAAGAACTCTAATTGCGAATATGGCTGTAAATTCTCAACAATTTGGCAATAGAATAGTCCAACCGTCTAAGCAAGTGAATGAGGTAAATATTTCTGCTCTTGAACAACAAATTTCTGGTTTAACTACTCTTGTCCGTCAATTAGCAATAGGCAATATGCAAACTGTAAAAGCATGTGGAATTTGCTCGGTAGTTGGGCATCAAACTGATGCCTGCCCAACTCTTCAAGAAGAACCTATTGAACAAGTTAACATGGCTGGAGGTTTTCCTGGACAACCTCAAGGTAAGTATGATCCATTTTCCAATACATATAATCCTGGATGGAGGGATCACCCAAACCTTAGCTATGGGAACTCACAAGGGAACCAGTTTGTTCAGAATCGTTCTAATTTTCAGCAGTATAGACAACCATTTCCTTCAAGACAACAACCGACCCAAGGCTCTAGCTGAAGTATGAATCTAGAAGATATTGTTAAATCTCTTGCTACTAACACTTTGCAGTTTCAACAAGAAACACAACTATTCCAACAAGGGACAAGAGCTAGTATTCAAGAAACAAATGCTAGTATTCAAAACTTGGAAAGACAAATGGGTCAACTAGCAACTACGGTTAGTCGGTTGGAAGCACAGAGTTCTGGCAAACTACCCTCTCTAACAGTGGTTAATCCAAGAGAAAATGCAAGTACAATTGTGTTGAGGAGTGGTAAGGAAATTGAAGGCCCTGCGATTGCTACCCCATCAGTGAACCAAGAAAAAGAGGGAACTAGCAACAATGAAAATTCTCAAGGTAAGTCCCCCAATCTTTCGAATTATGAACCAGTTCCCCCATTCCCTCAAGCTTTGTCAGAATCTATAAAAGGAACGAAAGATGAAGAGTTATATGAAACTTTCAAAAATTGTGAAGTGAATATTCCATTACTTGATGCAATAAAACAAGTTCCTAGATATGCTAAATTCTTAAAGGAGTTGTGTACAACAAAAAGGACACAAAAGTCAAAAAAAGGTGAGAAAGTGCTAATGGGTAAGAATGTTTCTGCTGTGATTCAAAGCAAGCTTCCTGAAAAATGCAAGGATCCAGGTATGTTTACTATTCCTTGTATGATAGGCGATACTAAACTTGAGAAAGCCATGCTAGACTTAGGAGCATCTATTAATGTTATGCCATATTCTGTGTATGCTTCTTTAAAACTTGGACCTTTGAATGAAACTAGTGTAGTTATCCAGTTGGCTGATAGGTCTAATGCATACCCCAAGGGTGTAATTGAAGATGTATTGTTGCAAGTTAATAATTTAATCTTCATTACTGATTTCTATGTGCTAGATATGGAAAGTAATGATCATTCTGCACCTATTCTGTTAGGAAGAACATTTTTAAAAATTGCAAAAACAAAAATTGATATTCACAGTGGTACACTTACTATGGAATTTGATGGTAATGTTGTTACATTCAATATTTATGATGCTATGAAATACCCTGGGGGTGATAACTCTGCTTATTCTGTTGATATTATTGATTCATTGGTTGAAGAAGTTTTTGAATTTAATGGTGAAGATAAATTAGAAGTTGTTATTTGTGAACACCTTGAAAAAGGAAATAATGAGTTTTCTCTGAGTGCCAATTTACATGAAGTTATTGCATCATTGAATCATTGTCCTAAATTGCACCAACAAAATAATGTTTCTTATATGGCTTTACCTGTCTCTATCAAAAAAATGTTACCATCTGTTGTGCAGGCACCTATCCCTGAGTTGAAGCCTCTTCCCAACCATCTTAAATATGCTTTCTTAGGAGAAAATAAAACATTGCCAGTCATAATTTCAACTAAACTCTCTGCAATAGAAGAGGAAAAACTTGTCCAAGTGCTAAAAGAACACAAAACTGCCATTGGGTGGACAATTGCAGATATCAAAGGGATAAGTCCATCCACTTGCATGCACCGAATTCTTCTAGAGGAAGGAGCAAAACCATCTCGTCAACCACAAAGAAGGCTAAACCCGCCCATGATGGAAGTAGTCAAGGAAGAGGTCCTCAAACTCCTTGGAGCTGGGATAATCTATCCTATTTCAAACAGCAAATGGATTAGCCCAACTCAAGTGGTTCCTAAGAAAACAGGGATTACAGTTGTCAGAAATCAAAATAATGAACTTGTCCCCACTCGTATTCAAAATGGGTGGCGAGTTTGTATAGACTATAGGAAGTTGAATGTTGTTACAAGAAAAGATCACTTCCCTTTACCGTTTATTGACCAAATGCTAGAAAGGTTGGCCGGTCGCTCTTATTTTTGTTTTCTTGATGGTTATTCAGGTTATTTCCAGATTGCAATCGCTCCGGAAGACCAGGAAAAGACGACTTTTACATGTCCCTTCGGCACTTTTGCATATCGACGCATGCCGTTTGGCCTCTGTAATGCCCCAGGTACCTTTCAGAGGTGTATGGTTAGCACATTTTCTGATTATGTTGGGCATATGATTGAAGTTTTCATGGATGATTTTACAGTTTATGGCGACTCTTTTGACTCCTGCGTACATAACCTTTCACTTATTTTGAAAAGATGCATAGAGAGTAATCTTGTGTTAAATTCTGAAAAATGTCATTTTATGGTTAATGAAGGTAATGTTTTGGGGCATGTTATTTTATCTAGTGGGATTGAGGTTGATAAAGCCAAAGTTGATATTATAGAGTCTCTGTCGTATCCTACTAATGTGCGGGAAGTCCGCTCTTTTCTTGGACATGCAGGTTTTTACCGAAGGTTTATCAAAGACTTCTCGAAAATAGCACTACCCTTATGCAAATTGTTGCAGAAAGAGACATCCTTTGAGTTTGACAAAGAGTGTAAGGGAGCATTTGACGAATTGAAGGAGTTGTTGACGTCTGCGCCGATCATTCAGCCACCTAACTGGAACTACCCATTTGAGATTATGTGTGATGCAAGTGATCACGCGGTAGGGGCTGTGTTGGGCCAAAAGATCGGGAACTCGTCCCATGTTATTTATTATGCTTCTAGGACTTTAAATGATGCTCAGAAAAACTATTCTACTACAGAAAAAGAACTTTTAGCCATTGTTTTTGCTTTAGAAAAATTTAGGTCCTATTTGCTGGGTACCAAAGTTATCGTTTATTCTGACCATGCAGCTCTTCGCTACTTGATGAAAATGCAGGAAGCCAAACCAAGATTGATAAGATGGATACTCCTCTTAAGTGAGTTTGATGTGGAGATCAAAGATAAGAAGGGGTCAGAGAATCTTGTGGCCGATCATTTGAGTCGGTTGGTACACATTGAACCTGAACCTCCGCTGCAAGAAGCGTTCCCTGATGAGCACTTATTGGCTGCAACTGTGGTTTTACCTTGGTATGCTAACGTAGTCAACTTTTTGGTTGCCAACAAGTTTCCTCATAATTCGTCTAAAGCCCAAAAAGAAAAAATCAGGAGTAATGTCAAGTACTATGTATGGGATGAACCGTACCTCTGGAAACATTGTGCTGACCAAGTGGTAAGGCGGTGTGTACCTGATAGAGAAATTGCCTCAATCCTTGCCTTTTGTCATTCTTATGCTTGTGGCGGCCACTTTTGTGCTAAGAGAATAGCAAGGAAAGTGTTGGAGTCTGGGTTTTATTGGCCAACTTTATTTAAAGATTCATACTCATTTTGCAAGTGTTGTGATACTTGCCAAAAGTCAGGTAATTTATCCCGGAGAAATGAAATGCCACAAACTCCGGTCCTATTTTGTGAGGTCTTTGATGTTTGGGGTATTGATTTTATGGGCCCATTTCCTGTCTCTTTTGGTTTTGTCTATATTTTACTTGCTGTTGATTATGTTTCAAAGTGGGTAGAAGCTAGAGCTACCAAGACTGATGACTCTAAAGCTGTTGCAGATTTTATCAAATCTAACATATTTTCCAGGTTTGGCATTCCAAGAGCTATAATAAGTGATCAGGGTACTCACTTTTGTAATCGCACCATTGAAGCATTGCTTAAGAAGTACCATGTCACCCATAAGGTGTCAACTGCCTACCACCCACAGACTAATGGGCAGGCAGAGGTGTCCAACCGAGAGGTGAAGTCAATCCTTGAGAAAACAGTCAACCCAAACAGAAAAGATTGGAGTTTGCGATTAGATGATGCATTGTGGGCGTATAGAACCGCATACAAAACACCTATTGGTATGTCCCCTTATCGCATTGTGTTTGGGAAAGCTTGTCACCTTCCCGTTGAGTTGGAGCACAGAGCCTATTGGGCTGTCAAGAGCTTTAATATGAACATTGATGAAAGTGGCCTACACCGGAAGTTGCAACTTTCTGAGTTGGAGGAGATTCGCAATGAGGCCTACGAGAATTCAAGAATCTACAAAGAAAAGACAAAAGCATTCCATGAGAAGATGCTTTTGAGAAAGGAATTTTCAATTGGACAAAAAGTCCTCCTCTTCCAGTCACGTCTTCGGCTATTCCCAGGTAAGTTACGTTCTCGTTGGGTTGATCCATTTATTATCACTAATATTTTTCCTCATGGGGCGATAGAGATTCAAAGTTTACAGACTTCAAAGATATTCAAGGTTAATGGCCATCGACTTAAACCTTACCATGAAGGGGCTCAAGTTGAATATATTGCCGACATACTTCTTGAAGATCCCAGCTATTTTGAATAATATGAACAACTAGAAGGGGAGTTTGTTCTATTATTTTTTTTCTTAATCTTTATGTTACATTTAATAACCTTTTTCTGTGCTTTTTTATTCAACATCGGGGACAATGTTGGTAATTAGTGTGGGGGAGGGGATTTGCGTTTATTATTATTTGTTTGCTTATGTCACAATTTTCACAAATATTTTACTAGTATTTTATGCAAAATAAGTATTATTTTCAAAAATTATTCTTTTTTTTTTCAAAAATTATTTTATTTTTCCTTTCTTGGAATTCATAACATGATTGAATAAATAATTTGGCAAATTGTGATTAGTTTGTTAACATTTCCCGTTTGATATGTAATGACTATATTAAGTAAGCAATAAACCTGTGAGTGTTTTGAGCCATTGACTGACACTTCGGTCTTATTTTCTTTCTATTGTGCCATTTCTTCCATAATTTTGTTTCTCTAGAACTTGCCTTGATTCTCTTTTAAAGCTAATTAGACCATGCATGATTCAAGTGTGATTAAGACCAATATTTGATTTTTGAGCCTCACTAGCCAAATAACCGGTTTGTCCTATGATTTATTTCCCCTTGTTAACCACTTTGAGCTTTATGACCATTCTTTTCTTTATTTTGAACCACATTACAAGCCTTTTATATCTAAAAATAATGCCTTCACCCAGCTGAATAACTAGTGGAGCAAATTTTGGATTATGCTTGAAATCTACGTGAGTTTGTGAAGAATAAGTGTGGGGGAGATCACTTACTTTTGTTAATATGATTGAGAGTGAGGCGGATTGTATCTTCATTGCCAATTTGCCGTTGGTCTTCTATGAAAAAGAAAATGAAGACAGTTCATGATTCAAAAAAAAAAAAAAAAGGTATGGAAATTTGAAAGAATGAAATGGAAAAAATGGAGAATATATGTTTGAAAAAAAAAAAAAAAGAGATGTTGCTGAAAATTATATGAAAAATGAGAAAGAATCAGCAGTTTCTTCTGAATCTGAAGTTACCTCTAAATAAATGAAGCAAGGGGAATTTCTGGTAATATTGAAGAAGTCTTTATTTTTGAGAATGATAGTTGAAGTGTCAATGAGAAATGCTTTGAATGAAAATTGAGGGTGTTGGATTATTTGTACTTATTTGCTCCTCTAGTTTGAAGCTTATGCTTAAGGTACTTACCTAAATATTCCCTACCTTAACCCTAGCCCCATTACAACCTGTGAAAAGTCCTTATGATTTGTGTCATGCATGACTCTTGTAGTGGTAATTGAGAAGATATGCAAGCCTATGGTAGAGAAACTTTATAGGAATGAACTTGAGTGAAATTTATACTCATCAAACACTTGAGTGATGAGTGATATTCCTGTGAGGGCTTACTTATTTAGCTCTATCAATTTTCAGACAAGGGTGCTAACTTATTAATTGTAGGTTGCTTCAGATTATTGTTCATGATATATTATGAGTTTTGGGAATTTTATTTCCATTTACTTCGCAAATAATATTTTTGCTTGGGGACAAGCAAATATTTTAGTGTGGGGAAATTTGATAGGCATATTTTACACTCATATTTTAGGTACATCTTTATAATAATTTTGTAATAGTTATTTAATATTATCTTATAATTAGTTCTTTTTAATATATAATATATAATATATATATAATATATAATACATATTACGTACTATACTAATATATACATATATTTATTACGTATATATATGCATTATATATATATATATATATATATATATATATATATATATATATATATATATATATTCCTTAGCATGCAAACAAATAAAGTTTTATATTTTGGTTTCCTCCCAACGTACATTACGTGAAGACTTCTTCATTAGCAACGCATATCACGTACGGACAAATAGCTGCAGACTCGGTTGTACAAGACTTGGCGCAAAAATAGGAAAATGAATGGTGAAGAATGGTTCTAGTATATTTTGGAGGGTGTATAAATAGTAGTGAAATTCTTTTGTAAAACGTTCATTCTTCCCCTCTCGATTATTCTTTAAAGTTGTTGTCAATGTCCATTCGTGGCTAATTTCTTTAGCTTGGTTTAGTGAACTAAAGCTCCGGAATTGATTATGCTGTAAGATTATTTATTTATTTTATTATATAATTTTTATGCATTTGGGTATTAAATATTCTTCTAACCTATTTGATATAATTCTTTGCTATATTAATACATGGTTGCAGGGTTGCTAGAGGTGCACCACCGATCTCTCATTTATTTTTTGCAGATGATAGCCTACTGTTTTTTAGAGCAAATAGACAGGAAGCATTTGAAATAAAGAATTGTTTACAGTTATATGAGAGTTTATCTGGCCAGAAAGTAAACTATCACAAATCCAGCATATGCTACAGCAGGAATACAGGGCAGAATGATAAAGATATGGTGGCCCAAATACTGGGTGTTACACAAGCCCCCAACTTTGGGAAATATCTGGGGCTGCTTTCTTTTGTGGGACGAAACAAAAAGGCGGCATTTGCATACATTGAGGATAAAATCAAGCAAAGGATTGGATCTTGGAATAAGAGGTTGCTAACGCAGGCCGGGAAGGAAATATTGTTGAAAAGTGTGGCTCAGGCAATGCCAACTTTTTCAATGAGTGTTTTTCTTCTACCAATATCTGTTTGTACGGCTATTGAGCGTATTATGAATCGGTACTGGTGGGGGTCAGGTACGGATCGTGGCATACATTGGAAAGCCTGGGATAAATTGTGTATCCCAAAGAAATATGGTGGACTGGGATTTAAAGATTTAAGGGCATTTAATTTGGCAATGTTAGGAAAGCAGGCATGGAGGCTGCTCACTAACACAGACTCATTGGTAGCCAAAGTCTATAAAGCAAGATATTATCCAAAGGATACTTTCCTAGAGGCAACTATAGGAAATAATCCAAGTTTTTGTTGGCGCAGTATCATGGCAGCAAAAGAGCTAGTATGTGGTGGCGTAAGAAGAAGAATTGGGAATGGAAATTCTACCTTGATATTGGAGCATCCCTGGCTGAATGATGAACTGGATCTTATGATTCACACGGAAATGCCGCAATATCTGTCTGGGGCCAAAGTAATAGGGCTAATTGATCATGATACAGGTACCTGGGATCCACATATATTGGCAGATATTTTCCAACCGAGTGATATACCCAGAATTCAGAGTATACCAATTGCCCCTGAGTATGATGATATATGGTATTGGTATGGTGATCCTAATGGATGTTATTCAGTCAAGAGTGGCTACAGGCATATAGTGGGGAGTTATGAGAATAATTCTAATGGTATTTTTAATGAATGGCTAACCTTATGGAAATTAAAAATACCACCAAAGTGGAAGACATTCCTATGGAGAGCTATTTGTGATATCCTTCCTACCACTAACAATCTGCTTATAAAGAGAGTGGATGTTAACCCAATGTGTGCCATGTGTGGAAATGTGAATGAAGATACCATGCATGCATTAGTTTTTTGTGACTATGCACACTCCATTTGGGCAAAATCCAACCTTCCAATCCCCAATATTGTCACAAATATTTTTCATGAATGGTTTAGTGCAATCTTGAATGTTCTAGACTTTGATGGAATTGTTTATGCAACTGCAATTTTATACCATCTTTGGAGGGCCAGAAACGGAGCGGTATGGGATGCCTGTCTACCAAGACCAACGAAATTATTGTCAGTGGCGGCAGCCACAATGAAAGCATGGAAAGATATTCACCATCGTGCCCCGCCGTCACAGCCACGAACGCCAGCCACCACCTTACTGCCGAACAGCAGCCACTGCCGCCGCTGGGACCGAACGCCGAGCCTGCCGGGAATGGACTGCCACCGCCGCATGCTGCCACTTCAGAATCCGTGATTGGCGAGATGATGACATCCGTCAAATGTTATATGGACGCGAGTTATCATCAAGGAACCAATGTTGCAGCTGTTGGTGCGGTACTTCTCGATGCCAATGGCCACTACATATCTGCCTTCAGCGCCCCGTTAACAGGTTGTCACTCACCGCTCATGGCCGAGACTTTGGCATGCAAAGAGGTTTTATCATGGCTTAAAAGGAGGAATGAACTATCTATACAGATTCATACGGATTGTCAACAGCTACAGTGCTACTTATCTGGGCCACCAGCCACGTTACGCTCGCATTTAGGTTATGCTATCGATAGTTGCAGAACCTATATGTCTACTTTTAATTATTGTTCAGTGCTTTACATTCCTAGATTACAGAATTTATTAGCTCATACATTAGCTACTTCAGCACTTAGTTTCAATACTGCTATGTACTGGGACAATGTTCCACCAGACTCTATTTTAACTCTTCTATAAATACAACCGCCAGGTTGACTTTCAAAAAATAAAGATAATGTTGTGCTACAAATTATTCTAATATTCAGTAGCAACTGAGGTTAATTATTGACGGCTTAGTGATAATTGATTTCAGGAAGAATATTTTCCTAAATTAAATGCAACCGCTTGTGCTTGTGTTATTTAGTTTGTCGGTTTTCCTAGTTCCTATTGCTGCTATTAAATTAAATCTATAGCGCTTGTCTTAGGTTATTTAGTAGTTAGGGGTAATTAAACCGCGTGTGCTTTAGTTACCTACAACTAAGGGAAAACAGAAATGAAATAATTTCACGACAAATATTCAATTGCATATCAATTACCTTTTTGAGTCAATGATCAGTGTTAAATTCCGGTGGTGGATCTTTACTAACCAAGGTTTTCTATTATAGGTGCTTTCAATATATTGTTTTCATTGCTTTATTCGTTTATTTTCTTTGATTATCACGTTCATACCAAACCCCCCTTTACTTTAATTTGAGCACATACATTAAACTAGTTACTCCTCGTGGGATCGATCCTTACTCCCGCTACTACGTTTGTAAGGTTTTAATTTGGGAGCCTACGACAGCTCACTATGGACACTTCCCATTCATAGATCTTAAAAATGCTCTAAACAACCACACAAATGATTCTATCCTCTCATTCATCAAAAAACCACATCCAAACATTACATTCATGGAGTGATGGTTCATCCCTACAAAAGGGCCACAAATCATACCATATTTATTGGTGCGATATGTTCTATCATGCACTAACAAATCCCCAAACAACTCATAGTCTTGTCTCATCCGACCATCCCTCCAAAAAAAACTGCACAGTCTTGAATCGCAATCAACTTCAAAATCGAAGAAAAAATCAGACTCAGTCGATTACCTCTTCCTAAATATTTCAATTAATGAGTTCGAATCTGTTCCATCCAAACGCTTTGATGTATCTGAAGCAATCGAATTATAAGCATCTCGATTAGTGAAACCAATTAATGGAGACCCCCCTGCTTGATGTTTCAAAAACCTAATACCATATGCCATTGCAACACCACTCTTCTTCAAATCTTTTAAATATAACAGCTGATTATCACCCACATTTCTATGTGAACGGAGAAGATGACTCTTGTCTACAGCACATAACTCGTGGTTGTGCACTTTTACGTGTTTTGTAACTGTCCACAACCCATCCTCACCCACGTCAAACTGAACACATGCACCACACCCTGTCCTTATGTCAATTTTTGAATATGCCCTAACACCAGCATTTGCCTTAACCTTAAAACCAGCTTTAGAACACATAAACATCTTCATTTGGACTGTTTTACTATATACCTTGCACCGTTGATTACCCTTCCTCACACTAAAACCAGCTCTATATGCATAATTGTTATACAACTCATAAGCTTCAACCCCGTTACTTACAACAACATCAACCAAATCTTCATCAACTGCAAATGCAATATATAACCTCAAGTATAACAAATAATACACATTCCATTGAAAATATAATTCCTAAGTAGAGAGGGTGCGGGGAATGCCGAATAAATCCAGTCATGCTCTACAAAAGGAATAACATTTTCCATGGAAAAAGAATGAAAATATAACAACGCTGAACACTATGAATTATGAGCATATAAAACTACATATAGACCTGGAATTGAAGAAGAACCATCAATGTCTAACTCTATTGGATCTGAACATGATAAATCGACAACAACATCTTCACTGACTGCATAATGTTACAAGCCAAAACAGAGTATCAGTTTAGAAATTTGTGGATATATAGTATTAGAATTCTGGATATATAGCTCACAATTTCTGGACATAAAGTTCAATAATTATGGATATACAATCCAGAACAGAGTATCCGTTCACAAAAATCCTTGATATATACTATTATAATTCTGGATATATAGCTCACAACTTCTGGTTATATAGTTCAAAAATTATGGATATATATTTCGTTCATGCAGAAAACAATAAACACATAAACACCCAGATTTACGAATGATCTCAAACTAGAATGACCAACATCACATACGTTGTATACAATCACACTAAATATAAACACATAAACAATATATCACACTGCAACAATCAAAATAATCGTAAACGATCACAAATCCATAAAAAACCAAATGCAAAATAACCTGGAACCGTATGCAATTCATCAACTGCTTCATCTCTCTGATCTACTGCCTCATCCATCATATGATCCATACAAGAAATCAGGAAAACGACTGCGATTGCTATTGCGATTGCGATTTACGTATACTAAAATCAAAACGCCAAACTACCAAAATTCGCAAAACTACCAAATATGATATGAATAACGCCGCTAACGGCCATCTAATTTTTTTTTTTTTAATTTTATGTGAGCCGTGTCTTTTCTTAATAAAACAGCGCCGTTTTACAACCGTATGCACCTTGCAAGGTGCATTCGGTTGCACGGCATAATTTGCGGAAAAGACACTATGCGCATGCCTGCCAAAAGAAATTCTTTATTTTTGCAGGTATCCATAAGTTCCGCATTAAAGTCCAATCTTCCACCACATTCACATTAGCCTCCCCGGCCCAATCAAAGCCCTATAGCAACTTTTCACACCGAAACTACCACTCTCCTCCACAATCGTTATGCCGGTAAACACGGTCCCAAACGGTAATGGTGCCTACAGGCACTGTTATCTTCTATCAATTTTTTTTTAATTAATAGTTCGACTTTTCTTCTTCATATTCATATTTTGTGATTTCACTTTCTCTTCGTGCAAGTTTATTCAAAACTCATAAATTATGAATATGCAGGCATGGATTTATGAATGTGCAGTTATGAAATTATAAATTTTCTTTTATGAGATTATGAATTTTCTTTTATGAGATTATGAATTTTTTATTATGAGATTATGAATGTACAGAAAATTCATAATTACATAACTGTAAATTCATAATCTCATAACAGAAAATTCATAATTTAATAAATATTTTTCTTTTATGAGATTATGAATTTTCTGTTATGAAATTATGAATTTTCTGTTATGAGATTATGAATTTTTTGTTATGAGATCATGAATGAAATTCATAATTACATAACTGTAAATTCATAATCTCATAACAGAAAATTCATAATCTGAACATAGAATGCAAAACGCCATTAACAACACATTAACTATTTTTTTTTTTTTCGATAAAAAACGATGCCGTTTGGGACCGTGTTCACCAAGCATGGTCGAACACGTTTCCACGGCATAATTTGCGTCTCCCCCATTGTCTAGATCAGTTTGTCAATTCTGCTAGCCTTAGAGATACGAATATTCATAATTAAGTTGAAATCTCTTTTGTTAAATATGTCTTTGATGAATTCCTCATTCCATCCATCATCGTGCATATTTAGTATTTAGTAATGATGCCACAGTCGCTTACTCAAGAAGGGGATAAGAGAAAGTTGAGACTCTTGCATTGATTATATATATCAGGGAGCCAACAATCTTGCCAGATTCTAATATTGTTCCCATTCCTCACTCTCCACCTAGAATTCCTCCTAATACTATTGGGTTTCCAGCAAACTCGACCAAATAAATGAGGGGTTATAGCCTTTTCCAGCCTCAAGGAAAGAAGAATTGGGGAAACCTTGCTTTACGTAGCCTTGCCATCAAAGATTCCGGGTGTTATCGTTAAATAGATGATATACCATAAGGTTATCTCAGTTGGTTCGACTGATCACCTTAAAGTCTTGCTCCAGCCACAGCGTGGGAGTTTGAAGACCCCTTGTGCAAAGTGTACATGCAGGGGTAGGAACTTGGGAATTGACGGGCGATTTACCTCCTTCGGCGACTCTTAGGCAAATGCAATGAGGGTTTAGAATTAGTCTAACATAAGCTGAAATACCTAATAATGTATTAAAAAAACTGTTCATTTTCTACTTGAATACATGTTGAAGGTTGATTCAGATTTTACATAATGGGCTTGTATACTTGAATACATGGATTCCTCATCCCCACTTAATTTTCAATGGGGATGGGAACATGGAGTATACTCCCTACCTCCGTCTCGTCCCGTTGCCATTCCTATTCGCAAATCAGCAAGACAATGCCATGAAATTCATCCGTGATGAACAAGATATGGAGTGATTGTCAGAAGGTGGATATGGGAGTTTGGACTATGTGATGTTTGGATTTTGTTATATTCTAGATATGTATTGTTGACTTGTTTGGACTTATTTTTGCGTTGATAAATTTGAAATATGCAGGCATTATTATTAGCTTGTTTGTATTTTAAAATTTAAATTATTAATGAAAATAAATAAACAAATATTTGTGCTAGAAAATTAGGAACTATTGAGATTTTCAAGTCGAATCGAACCAAATTTGAGCAGAAACCACAAATCGAACTGAAACAAAATTGAACTACAATGTTAACCTGAATGGTTTATTTTTTCAAAACTAAACAAACGAAAACTACCAAGTACCAAGGCTATGTGGTCTAATGGTACCCGGGTTGAACTTCCATTTGAAAGATTGAGTCTCAGTAGAGGCGTTATTGGTAACTTTGTGTTTCAGTAGGTTGAGAATGTATATATGAACCGATACTACATTGTAATAGAGCCAGTAGCATTAAAAAAACAAACGAAAACTGAAAAAAAAAATTCCAAAATGCCCACTCCTAATTTTTTCTAATAAAATAATAGCACAAGATTTGTAGCATAATGTACACCTTATTAATTATAGAAATACTTACATAAAATCAAAAGTACTAATTTAACTTGGATCCACTCCATTCATTATACGTAGACCACCGATATAAGGCTCATTTTAATATATTAAATATTAAATGTTCATTTTTAAGTATACCGTAAACTAAAATTTTAATATATTAAAATAAATTTTTAATATACTAAAAATAATACTTATCAATAGTATATATTGCAATGTGAATCATAGTTCGCATATATAATTTGCCGGATCCATTCTTATAACAATCGTTATATCATGCATCAGGATGCACAATGCATTGTGCATCCCGCCCTGTCCAAAATGACGTCATTTTGTTAAGTTGTGTGGAATGTTGACGCGACGGAGTTTATGTGTATTCTGTTATACAATTATGTACATTCTATTATACAATTATGTACATTCGAAACATATAATTTGTTTAAGAGTTAAGAATTTATGTGTATTACGTATTATGTTAGATTATGTGTATTATCCTTTCAAAAAAGACTTTATGTATTATGTTATACAATTATGTATATTCTATTATACAATTATGTATATTCGAAACATGAGTTTTTTTTTAAGAAGTTAACAGTAGATACGAAAAATGAAATTTTCAAAAAAAAAAAAAAAAAAACAGGTACAAAACGACGTTATTTTGGGTCAGAGCATACAATGTATTGTGCGCCCTGGTGCACCATATAATTTGCCCTATTATAAGTTTCTTTAGGCATTCATTGCAAATTCTAACAAATTATGCCCTGGACCCGTGTCCACAATGCATTGTGGACACGAGTCCAAAATGACGTCGTTTTCAGGAAAACGCGTCATTCTAGTTTAAAAAAAAAAATTGATTTTGTCTCGCCGTTAACGGCGTTATTCGTTTGTGCCATTTTGAATGTACAGTTATGGGATTATGAATGTACAGTTATGGAATTATGAATGTAAGTTATAAAATTATGAACATAGAGCTCTGACATTGTGAACTTATAATTATGAACATATAGTGATAAAATTATGATCATAGAGCTCTAAAATTGTGAACATGGAACTTCGAAAATTATGAATTTACAGTTATTGAATTATGAATGTACAGTTACGGAATTATGAATGTACAGTTATGGAATTATGAACACAGAGCTCTGACATTATGAACTTACAATATGAACATATAGTGATAAAATTATGAACATAGAGCTCTAAAATTATGAACATAGATTTTCGAAATTATGAATTTACAGTTATTGAATTATGAATGTATAGTTACGGAATTATGAATGTACAGTTATTGAATTATGAATGTATAGTTACGGAATTATGAATGTACAGTTATGCAATTATGAATGTACAGTTATACAATTATGAACACAAAGCTCTGACATTATGAACTTACAATTATGAACATATAATGATAAAATTGTGAACATATACTCATATAACAAAGTGATATGAAATAATTAAAAAAAAAAAAAAAAAAAAAGTGGAAGAGAACGGTGCCACTAACGGCATCGTTACTGTATCCAGCATGCATGCTGGGGCAAATTATGTTGTGCATCTGTATGCACCATGCATGGTGCATACGGATGCAAAAACGACGTCGTTTTGGTTATAAAAAAAAAAAAACGCGCGTCCCACTTAAAAAAGAAATCAGGTTCGATTCCCGGCAATTGCATTTTTATATATCCATAAATTCATAACTATATATCCACAATAATACTATTGCCGGGAATCGAACATGGATTTTTTTTTTAAGTGGGACACACGTTTTTAGTCAAAACGACGTCGTTTTGCATCGTATACACCATGCATGGTGCATTACTATTGGCATGCTGGATACGGGTCCATAGCATAACGATTGGCAAATTCTGGGATGGGCTAATAATTCCAAGAAGATAGATAAGCCCAAGGATTAACTAATTGCATCTCCCTTGGAGTCTAAATGGAGACATTTTGTTTAAAGTATTTTTATTTGATCAAAATTTTGGCATGCAAAATTAGTTTATGGGGCGAAGAACAACGGCAAATTATTGTGTGGATTATGAATATCAAGTATATTTTTAATATATTAAAAGTATATTATTTTTGTACAGAAGGTACATTATATAAAATAATGTATTCTTAATATATTAAAAATATATTTTTTATTTATGGTTCACACAATTGTGTGGACCATGATCCATGTAATAATGATTGAAGAACAGCTACTTGGGCCTTTGAGTACCCTTAATGTCCACGTGGAATGGGCCAAAAAGCCCAATTAAATAATGTCCACGTGGAATGGGCCAAAAAGCCCAATTACATATTGCCTGGCAATACTTGGTGTGATATTGGAAGGCAAATTATACCATGGCCATGTTTAGCCATCAACGGTTATCGGTTTGTGTTACCGAAAACCGATTGTGTTAACGAGTTTGACTAACGGATTGTATTAGTGGTTTTTTAAAAGATGTTTAATAAGGGTTTACTTTGCATTGTGGGCCCTAGTCTAAAATAACCTTCAAATTGTGTGTCTGTAGTTGATATATTATGTACCTATAATTAATATGGTAATTATAGACACATAAACTGTTAATTACAAATACAGAATATGTTAACAGTAGACACATATAATCTACTATACTAATAAGAGCCCAAGAGAGTTAGGCCTATAATGGGTAGAAAAAATGGCGGTCACAGATTTTAATCAAATGAATGACTCAGATTGATTAAAAGATTGATAAGATTTAAATTTTACACTAAAATTTTCTAAAATACCCACACACCGTTACTAATTCCGTTAAAATTTTAAGAATTGCCGTTAGTTCACCGTTAACTTACTCAATGATTTCAATTAAAAAAAAAGGTCTTAGGTTCGAACCACATCCCAATCAAAGTTGGCATAATTAGTACTCTATTTTACTCTTATTAAATTATATAAATAATAATTTAGTAGCTACAACAAAAAATTAGAGATATGCATTTCTTTAATTTAGAATTATGTGTCCACAATGCCTTTATTCAAAAAAAAATTATTCATTATCAATAAATTAAATAAGAGAAATAATTGTATTAGTTATATTGTCTTTATTTTTCTACAATATAAAAATTCTTTATATTCAAATTTATTAATTAATTATATTCGCTACATTGTCCTTACAATGTCTTAATTCAGTGAAAAAAAAATTATTCATTATCAATAAATTAATTAAGAGAAATATTTTCATTAGTTATATTGTCTTTATTTTTCTCAAATGTAAAAATTTTTACATTCAAATTCATCAATTGATTATATTCACTACATTGTCTATTATCTTTTTTGTGCACTATTTTTCTAATTAAATATCAAAGTTATAATACAAAATAATGCTATATATTTATTTACCAAGTATTTTATTAATACCATGAAAAAATTAAAAAAATATATAATTAATAAAGCCAACCATATTAACTACTTAAGAGATTTTGTGACAAAGAGAGTATTCAAATCACACAACAAATTGAAGTGAGAACTACCTTGCAATGTCCTTGTTTGACAATCAGCAGTTAGCGGATTTGACCAACGAATTTATTTAATTATTAACATTGGGTAGAAAAAATGACCGCCAAATTATTAAATCAAATGAATGGTTCAAATTGTTCAGGTTTTAATTTTTTTTAAAAATTTTTCTAATTTATCCTTAATTATATGATTATCCATTTAACTTTTTCGTTAAATACCGTTAATTCACCGTTAGTCTAATTCTAATATTAACGTCTAATATAGAATTATAATTACACCATTAATCTAATTCTAATATTAAAGTCTTAATAGAACTTAACCACAAATCCTAATGTCGAAATCTCCTCAAACAATATTAGTATATATTTAATATTTTATGCCCTAATTTTTATTTGTTCTCCCTTATGTCCCGTATTTGGTTTCAACCATACCTATACAATTATTTTATTGACAATTATAATCAATCTTGACTATATTATCTTGCATTTGTAAACTTAGAATTACCTATTTAACCCGCACGGGCTTAGCTCAATGGTTTAGTGGGATGTATTTGGTAGAAGAGACCAAGGTTTGAACCTCGGCGGCGGCAGTGCGGGAATTATGTCCAAAGTGGGCAGATTTCTTGTTCGCACCGGCATTTGGTCCTGTCTGCTGAACCATTGAGTCACCGTGATTTACAATTTCCTACAATGCTCTGTCGGGTCAGAGTGTGGGGGGCCCTTGGGATAGGGGACTCAACCTTTGGGAGAAGAATTACCTATTTAAATACGCAAATTCAACCTTCAATTATCTATGCATGAACAATTTCAATATAATCTTGCCTTAATATACTTTAAAGTACTTATTTAAAAAAAAAACATTGGGCATTATCCCAATCGCGCAATGCGCGTAAAAAACTAGTAATATAATAAAAGTTAATGTCATTGATTTAGTTTGGTTGAACAATTAATAAATCATAGTGTGCTATGTTAGGAAGTATTTTTAATCTCAAAATATTTATAGTATTATTCACTGACCAACAGTAGAGGTGAGGAGTGATTTTAACAAAAGATTATTCCTTTGCCATGAAGTCAGCACATTATGGCGTGAAAGACTCCATTTTCATGGGAAGAATTGTAATTTAGCAAGAAATCTATTGACTTTGGCATGGAGGATTAATTTTTTGCCGTGAAATCAAATTAATTGGTGTGTAGACGACCTTCCATCAACTTGATCAAATTAAATGGCTAAGTGCCGGGACAAGTTTTATAATTTTCAATAGACTTGTTTGTAAGGTTAACTCCAATCAAGATGATTAAGGATACAAACTTTTAATCACAAGGTCACGAGTTGGTCACCAAGCAGAGTTTACGTAGTACATACTCTGGCTAGCAGGCTAGGATCACCAAATGAGATTTTCTCAATACATATCTTCAGGTAGGTGGTTGCGGGTTTTCCTTATCACAAAAAAAAAAAAAAAAAAAAAAAAAGATTAACCTGCATGTCTTTTTTAATCTAAAAACCTTGTTTGTAGTTTATAATGTTTGTATTGTTGGTGTTAATGACAATTAATATGATAATTAATAAAAAAAAATGATAACTTAATTGAAAATAATTAGCTAGGAGTTCAAAAACTTTATTCGTAGGGTAATAAGGATTTACTCATAGGTTAGTGGTAGGGGTGAAAAAAAATCGAACTGATCAAAAAATCGACAATTGAAAATAAAATTATTCGAATAATTTGATTTTTGATTCCGATTTTAGTTATTAAGGTAAAAAAATTTGGTTACTTTGGATTTTAGTCGTTATGACTTTTTCAAGAGAAAATAAAAAATCGAAGATTAGTCCAAAAAAAATCAATTCAATTAATGAAAGCAACTTAACAACCTAGGGTGATCCCCAAACATATCGAACAACTTTCAAGGGAAAAGGGCATCAACCAAAGAGATAATGAAAGCTAGCTAAATGATAAATGTAATTTTTAAAGAGTAGAATTTGTGTCACATGTCTTAATTTTGTTGGTGAAATTAAAAATAATTGTGACTTTTATATATATATATATATATATATATATATATATATATATATATATATATATATCAATTTGAATATGTCATATGAAGCTCCGAAAGGACTGGAACATGATTTTTATACTTGAAAGTTATGAGTTCGATTATTGTCAATATATTCTCGGTCAAACTCATTGTACATGATTTTTCTAGTGCGGTTTACCTCTATTGCATGGTTTGCAAGCTATTACACATGAGCGAGATTTTATTCAATGCATATTTTTAGAGTTAATTTCATTTTTGGTACTAAATTTATAGGTGGCAGTCCACTTTTTTTTTTTAATCATAACATCCTCATTTTGTCCTAGTATTATTGTGGCATGATCATTTTTGGTCCTCCATCATGAAAATCATTGAAATGTCATTAAATACAAGGACATTTCAATCATTTTTTATACAAAGCAGGTTAACCCACTATATTTTTTATGCTTTTTTTTTTTGAAAAAAATTAAAATTGAAGACTGAAATGCTCTTGTATTTGACTAAATTTAAACTGTTTTGTTGATGAAGGACAAAAAATGGTCATGCCACAATAATACTAGAATCAAAAGTAGATGTTTTGAAAAAAATGAATAAAAGTGGATTGTCACCTATAAATCTAGGACCAAATATAGAATTAACTCCATATTTTGAAGTAGTGGTTGTGAGTTTCTTTTGTCACTAATTATTAATTTATATACATACAATACAATTCTAATAAGAGCCAATAATGTTAGGCCCTTAACTGGAATAAAAAAAATGTCAGTACTACTTGTTTCTTAAATTGAATGGTTTATAGTATTTTGATTTTAGTATTTTTAATGATTTTCCTTATTTACCCTTTATTATATTATTATTTTTCCTTAAATAACCTTACATTCCGTTAGTATTAACTTTATTAACGGAATATTCGGTTAACTATTTAGTATTCTTAACCTACTCATTAATTTCTATAAAAAAGGTCTTAGGTTCGAATATCATTTCAATTAGAGTTAGCATAATTGTTAAGCATATACTAGGAATATGTTAAAATCTATATCTATATCTATATCTATATATCTATATCTATATCTATATCTATATCTATCTATATCTATATATATATATATATAAAAGTAAAATCCTCCTAACAAATTTTCCCCCCAAAACTTTTGTAGTAAAGCTTATTTGGTAAGTAAATTTCAAATGAAAATTAAATAAAATTTATTAATTGTTATATTACATAATTGGTAATATTATGTATGGTATTATATTCTATAATATTATTGAAAATATTATTGTTCAAGTATAATAAAAATATTATGAAATAATGTAATCATAATAAAATAAAATAAAAATAATAACAATAACAATAGAATAACAATAACAATAATAATAATAACAACAACAACAACAACAACAACAACAACAACAATAATAATAATAATAATAATAATAATAATAATAATATAAAAACCATATAAATTCCCCCCCCCCCCCAAACTTAGGGGCATTTATATAATATCCTAATTTTCTAATTTAATTAATTATCAAAATATAGAAATTATATATTATATATTATTCATTTACGTGTAGACATACTTAATACTGTATATAAAGTAAATTAGGTAAATATATTCTTCAAATATAAATTAAGTATCTATATATAATTTTTTGGTAAGCAAATGTAAAATGGTAACCCTAATTTTAATTTGTAATTGGTAATTGGTAATATAATAAAAACCGTAACTGTTACCCTTAATCATATCTAAACACCTATATATACATCACATTCTCTTCAATACAAACAGTACCAAGTTACAAAGAACGAAAGGGAATATTCTCTGCAACTGCATAGCAATGGTGTAGAGAACAGGGACCTTCAAGAGGAGGAGGAACAAGACCCATATTCTTTGCGTGAGGTGTGGCCGCCGAAGCTTCCATATCCAGAAGAGTTGTTGCACTACACCTGCACATTTGGTAAATCTATGTATCCTTTTTCAACTTTTTTTTTTTTTTTTTATAAAGAATAGAAAATCATACCATTGGTGAAATTTAAAATCTATCTACATATATTATATAAACTATGATTATATATATATATATATATATATATATATATATATATATATATATATATATATTTCGTTAAACATTTCACTTCATCTTCTTCATCATCAATCTGGACGAGTTTGCTCAACCCATTAAAAGGTATTTCTTTAATACCTTATCTCAATCTGTTAAAGTTATTTATTATTGGACTATGGGCAGGATTAAATAATGCACTATTCATAATGATAGAAAAAAAAAACGACCATCTGATTATTAGTGGATTCTGAGCAACTAGATCTGCAGGTCATTTGCATGAGAGGGGACATCATTGATTGAGTTTGGACTATTAATATTTTTTTTCCTAATGTGACGGTCCTTCCAGCACCAATAGGAGTAAAACAAAGATTTGGAGCCATGGCAATGTGTTAAGGATCATGAGTAGTGCTCCTTGACAAAAACCTAAAGCAACATCATATATGAATATGATAGAGATTTAATTATTTTTTATTTGATAAAGATTATTCTCTAACTAAAACAATTAGTAATATTTACGATTTATTGAACCAACCTTCATATTTTTGGTCAAATGAGTACACATGATGGAATATATGTTCATTGCACGGAATCTTAATATTAATTGAGTTTCCAAATCGTATATTGCAAAAGAATTATTTTACTATAATATGAATTGTAACCAATTTAATAAATCTAAATATTAACAAATATGTATGGTAATTTTATGTATGTTAATATTATTTCATATGGACGTAATACCATAATATGATTTATAACCAATTTAAGAAATCTATATTGATAACCAATTCAAGTATGTATGGTAATCGTATGCATGGTATTAAAAATAATAATTACGTATGGTATCATGTATAGTAATATTAGGTATGATATTATGTAATACGTAGTATTAATTAGGTTGTACATTTATTCTTTTCATATTCCCATATGGACGTAAATCCATAATATGGTATATAACCAATAACCAATATATATACAATAATAATTCAATAACCAATAACCAATAACCAATAAATATATATATATATATATATATATATATATATATATATATATATATATATATATATATATATATATATATATATATAAATTTTCACTCCTTATTATAAAATAATAATTCAATAAAAGTATTATATAAGTAAATAATTCGTAATATTTATCTTAAGTATAATTTGTCAAATTAATCAATTTTAATTTGATAATGATCATTTTCTAACCAAACAATTGGTAATGTTTACAATTTATTGAACCAATCCATTTTTTTCCATCCAGACTAATTTTAATGCTCAAATTAATAATAAATTTTATTAGTTATTAATTAGCATAATATTAATTTATTATGCATAATTATTGTATAAAAATAAATTACCGTTCAAATGTGTACACAAGATGATGTACATGTTCATTGCACGAAATCTTAATATTAATTGAGTTGTCAAATCGTATATTGCATAAGAATTATTCTTACCTTACTATTTACAATTACAAATTTATTCCGAAATTCTGAAAATTAAATAAGTTAGAAATCTAATTTTAAGTATGTATTTCTGATTTTTTCATTTTTAATTTATACAACTAATTTATTAATTTATATACACAATTTTTTGCTGCTTATAATAAAATAATTCACTAACGTTTTTTCAGTAAGTAATTCCTCTAAGCAAATAATCCGTAATATTCACTGATATACTTTACACAGTTTAATCATTTTTTATTTTTATAATTTCAAATTTATTAAATAATATATATATATATATATATATATATATATAATTAGATAAAGCTTATTTTGTGACTAAACAATTAGTAATATTTACGATTTATTGAACCAATTTGTAAATGAGTCAATCTATACAATAATTAATAACAAAACCTATTTACTTGATTTCCCACCCAAACAATAGTAAATAGTAAAGGTAAATTTTTTATAAAAAAAAAATGAAAAAAAAAGAACATAAATATTTCACAATAATATTCTACATCATCAGTTAAAAATGGAATGGAAATTAGGTAAACTGAAAAAATAACTGAATATTAATAATTGACTGAAAATTAAAAATGAAAAAAGGAACATAAATTAGGTTAATTTAAAAAGGAAATGAATATTTATAATTGACTAAAAAAAAATGATCCATAATTAACTAAAATGGAAAAGGAAAATGGTCAGATGATTACATTTTAATTTTTCACAATAATATTACACAATGTAGTACATCAAATCATAATTATGTCATAAATCTTTCACAATTTTAAAAATAGAACGGAAATAATTTAATAATAATATTTACATCATCAAGTAAACGTAAATTAAAAATGAAAAGTAAATATTTAATTAATAGTATTCTACATCATCAATAATAAAGGAATATTCTAAACAATAATAAAGTTAAATTAAAAATGCAACGAAAATTAAAAATGAAACGGAAATATTTCAATAATAATATTCTACATTATCAATTAAAAATGGAACGAAAATTGGGTAAAATATCACTACATCTGATATTCTAATCGTCTAATTGACTGAAAGTAAAAAAGAATAATTGGTTGAAAATGAATATGATATTACTAATTAACTGAAAATATAAAATTAAATGAATATTAATAGTTGACTACAAATAAAAAATGATCTATAATTAACTAATATGAAAAAAAAAATGGTTAGATCATTGCATTTTAATTAAAAATTGATGGAAACTAAAATTGGACAGAAATTTTCAATAATAATATTCTATATCATAGATAATAAAGACATATCATTGCAACGGAAATATTTCAATAATAATATTATTGAAAATGCAATAAAGTTAAATTAAAAATGCAACGGAAATATTTCAATAATAATATTATACATAATCAATTAAAACTTGAATGAAAATTAGGTAAAAATATCATTGCATATGATATTCTAATTGACTAATTGATTAAAAAAAAATTGGCTGAAAATGAATATGATATTACTAACTGACTTAAAATATAAAAAAAAAAAATCTCTAATTGACTAATATTCTACCATTATGTATTTTCACTCGAGTCACCCATCATGGTGGACTGGAGGTGTTAGCTATAGACGATGATGGACAAGATTGTGTTGCTATTACCAATGTCGAAAGAGGTTTCAATAATGTGTACATACAATCGTTGATATTTTTTTTAAATGACAAATTTGCTATATATCTAGACAAAAATATATATATCTTCCATACAAAAGAATTAAGATAGTAATTCATTCCTATAACTGAGTTGCTTGAGAATGAGCACATTTGCCGAATTTATAAAAAAAAATACTAAACAATGATAAATAAAATCTCCAAAATTACAGCACCGCATGCGTACATCTACACATTAGCTATAAATTTGAGCAATCATTTGCTCAAATTTAAGCATTGATAACATCAAAACACATAAATAATCCAAACCATATGTTCAATTGCACTATATAATATTTGATGTTCTAATTTAAATAATTATATATTGATCCAAATATTCTTAATATATTACAACAAATTCATTCCGTGCACCGAACGGGTGAAAATTATATTATTCTAATAATTTTTCTTTCATTCTTTCGTGCAATTACTATGCTAATGTATTTAAATATTGAAAGAGAATTCTATAAAAAGGATCCTTAATTCACTAAAATTCTATATTATTCTTAAAAACAAAACCCACATTTCTTACTTTCCCGCACAAACTATAAAAAAAAAAATTACCAATTAATAATACTAATAATAATTAGTAAAAAAATTAGTAGTAGAATAGAAAAAAAGATCCTTAATTCACAAAAACTAGAAAAGGAAACGGAATTCACTAATTAATTAAAACTAACAATAATCAGTAAAAAAAGATCATTAATTCACTAAAAATGAAAATATAAATGGAATTTACTGATTATGACTAATAATAATTGGTAAAATAGGAAAATAAAAAATGAGTCTTAATTCAATGAAAATGGAAAAAAGAAACGGAAGGGTGTGAAAAAAAAAAAAGAGGGTCATAATAAGGAAAACAGTAAAAAAAGAAAATTCTACCAAAAATCTATCTATCTATATATATATATATATATATATATATATATATATATATATATATATATATATAAAGTTTCTTAATTCACGAGAAATAGAAAAGGAAACGAAATTCACTGATTAATTAATAATAATAATAATAATCAGTAAGAAAATTAACAGTAAAATATGAAGAAAAAAAATCCTTACTTCACTAAAAATGAAAAAAAAAATGAAATTTACTGATTAATACTAATAATAATCAGTAAAATTGAAAATAAAAAAGGATTCTTAATTCAAGGAAAATGAAAGTATTTTTTTTTTAAAAAAAAAAGGTCATAATAAAAATAACAGTAAAAAAAATCCTACAAAAAAAAATTTGAAAAAAAAAAAACAGATTCATAATTTACGAAAAATAGAAAAGGAAATGGAATTCACTGAATAATTAATACTAATAATAATCAATAAAATTAAAAGTTAGCATTAAAAATAAAAATATATAAAAGGATCCTTAATTCACTAAAAATAGAAAAAGAATCGAAATTCATTGATTAATACTAATAATAATCAGTTAAATAGGAAAATATAAAAAGATTCTCAATCTATACCATTATTAAAAACAAAATCCTTCTTCCTTACTTTCACACCCAAACAATAGAAAAAGAAAAAAAAATCTATAATATAATTAAAAACAAAATTCTATTTACAAAAAATATTCTATATTATCAATTAAAAATGGAATGAAAATTAGGTAAATTGAAAAAATAAATAAGTATCTATTCAAACATATTTTCTCAACCAATGCCTTCAATGAGGCTTAATCTCATGACTTCCCACATGAGAGAGGTCACTACATGCCATATGAGCACAAGGTGATTGGCAACAAACATTAGGTTAATTGAAAGAAATGAATACTAATAATTGTTTGAAAATAAGAGAAGATTCATAATTGACTAAAATAGAAAAAAAAAATGGTCAGATCATTGCAATTTAATTTTTCACAATAATATTACATAGTATAATACATCAAATCACAAGTATGTCATAAAATTTTCACAATTTTAAACAATAGAATGGAAATATTTCAATAATAATATTCTACACTATCAAGTAAAGGTAAATTAAAAATGAAAAGGAAATACTTCAATAATAATATTCTATATCATCAATACTAAAGATATATTTTAAACAATAGTAAAGGTAAATTAAAAATGTAACGAAAATTAAAAATGAAATAGAAATATTTCAATAATAATATTCTAAATCAGCAATTAAAAATGAAACGAAAATTGGGTAAAAATATCATTGCATTTGATATTTTAGTTCGCTAATTGATTAATTGACTAAAAATTAAAAAAAAAAAGAAATAATTGGATGAAAATGAATATAATATTACTAATGGATTGAAAATATAAAAAGAAATGAATATTAATAATTGACTGCAAATAAAAAATTATCCATAATTGACTAATATGAAAAAAAAAATAAATGGTTAGATCATTGCATTTTAAGTAAAAATGGAAGGGAAACTAAAATTGAACGCCAATATTTCAATAATAATATTCTACATCATAAATAGTAAATGCATATTTTAAAAAATAGTAAAGGTAAATTACAAATGGAACAGAAATATTTCAATAATAATATTATACATCATCAATTAAAAATGGAACACAAATTAGGTAAAAATATCACTCCATATGATATTCTAATTGACTAAAAAAAAAAAGAATAATTGGCTAAAAATGAACATGATATTACTAATTTATTCAAAATATAAAAGGATCGCTAATTGACTAATATTATACCATTATATATTTTCACGGAGTCACCCATCCTGATCAATTGAAGGGGTTAGCTCTAGACGATGATGGACGAGATTGTGTTGCTACTACTAATGTCGTCTACAAAGAGGTTTCAACAATGTGTAAATAAAATCGTTGATATTATGTTTTTTAAATGACAAAATTGCTATATGTATAGACAAAAAAAAAAAAAATATCCTCCATACAAATGAATTAAGATAACAATTCATTCATATAACTGAGTTGCTAGAGAACGAACATATTTGTCTAATTTATAAAAAAAAAATACTAAACAATGATAAATAAAATCTCCAAAGTTATAACACTACATGCATACATCTACACATTAGCTATTAATTTGAGCAATTATTTGCTTAAATTCGAATGATCCAACCCGTATATCCAATTGAACTATATAATATTTGATGTTCTAATTTAAATAATTATATATCAATCCAAATATTCTTAATATATTACAACAAATCTATTCCGTGCATCGCACAGGCGCAAATACTAGTGTATTAAAAAATAAAATATAAAATTTAACATAAATCTTGGTCAAATAATTAGCCCGACTAAATACATAGAATTCAACGATTATAAATCAGGAACTTTGATAATCATTTGATTTTCTTTCATTAAAAAAAATAATAAATATAAGTTCAGTTTTTTTTTTCAATTATGCTTTTATCAATGCATGAAAACTTCTAAAGAAATTTGTAAGATAATTTTTACTATATTATTATAATAATATCTATTGTAACCTTATATTTTGAATTATTTATTATCATCATCTATTGATAGCAATTGTCATTGACAAACTCTCAAAACAATTTGTCTCAACAACGATTAGAAATTTAAAAAAAAAAATCAATGATTTCATTATTGTGGATGAAAAGTATGTACGCCACTTTATTCAATCGTTATACTGTGGAACTATGTCCACCTTGCAATGTGGACACAGTTTTATGTTTATAATTACTGAACTATATGTTCATAATTATAAAGCTATATATTCATAATTTTTGAACTTCATATTCATAATTATTGAACTCTATCACAATTACAGGACTCTATGTTCATAATTACTGAACTATATGTTCATAATTATAAAGCTATATATTCATAATTTTTTAAATTCATATTCACAATTATTGAATCTCTATATTCATAATTACAGAACTATATGTTCATAATTATGTTCACAACTCTATGCTCATAATTATGGAACTATATGTTCATAATTTTTGAACTATATATTCATAATTATGAACAGTTTTGGAACCGTGTCCACCTTTGTCCACCTTGCAAGGTGGACACGGTTCCACATCATAATTTTCCCACTTTATTTCTCTTATTACTTAAATTAAAAAATAAGTTAGTAGCTACAACAAAAAATAATATATATACAGTTAATTAATTTAGAATTAGATGTCTCACAACACATGAAACATGTAGGTGAAAACTACCACTACCAAATATCAACATGTGCTTCTAAGATAATGAGTTCAAAGCACAAATACACAACAAGACAAATCTAAAACATCATACACCATAATCTCATTACATGATGAATCCCTCTATGATACTACTAATAAATCAATTGCACATGACACACTACAAATAACAAATTTAAAAAAAAAAAAAAAAAAAAAAAGACGTGTACTGAAGATGAAAACAATAACAATGCTACCTAAAAGAGAATTAGAAAAATTTAAACCAAAAATAGTATTTATTTAGACAATCACTTTTAGACTTAGTACTTAGATTAACGTTATTATAAAGTTGTAAACATTTATTTTTGTGACAGGTATATATAATCAATCTCTCATATATTATCTTGCATTTATATACTTTAAATTACCGATTTAAATAAACAAATTCAACATTTATTTACCTATGCATGAACATCTTCTATATAATATTGCATTGATATACTTTGAAATACTTATTTAAAAATAAGTATTGGGCATTATCCTATTCGCGCAAAGCGTGTAAAAAAACTAGTTTTTAATATAAATACAGAATAAATAATAGAGTAAAAAGTAAGAATATCCCGAAATAAAGAAAGCAAAAGCAAGTTGTAATTTGTAACGCGTAAATGCCAATGATATCAATCAAACATTAGTGCATTTGGAATAAGGGGCCCCGTGACAAGTAGTCTCTCATATACAAGATGTGGTTCACATTTGCTTAAAACCATAAAAAATATCTTCTTGGTTTTGTATTCCTAAATCCACCTGGAACACAAAATTGTCTAGATTTTCAAGCACCCACCACTCTCATTATTTATTACGGAGTATTATTTGAGATGTCCACATCAAGAAAATTGTACAATAAATCCCATTTGCCCATTTGCCCAAGTACAAGGTAAGATATTATATGATAGGCTCGGCTAGTATAATTAATAGGGTTGTTTGGTAGACATAAATTAAATTGTAATTTCATCTTAATTAAATGGTCACCTCGCATTCAAAAAAAAAAAAAAAAATGGTCACCTCAATTACAATGTTTGATTGGAAAAAATTGTAATTTCACAGAATTGCAATTATCTCTTTTTTGTTGAATTGTAACCATGGTATTCCTATTAATTGCAATAAAATGGTTGCAGGAAAAGAAAAGTGAATGAAATGACACTGCTACCCTTAGTAGTTGTTATTGTTATTGTTATTATTATTATTATTATTATTATTATTATTATTATTATTATTATTATTATTATTATTATTATTACACAAGCATATTTTAGTATTTATATCACTTTTTTTCCTTTTTCAATCACAATAATTATATTCTTCTCAACTAAATAAATTTGAATTCCTTCTTTATTCACACTTTACTCTTTTCCCACCGAATTACAATTCTTTTTCTTTCTAATTTATTCATTCCATCTAAACGCCCTGGAATAGCAAAAAGTTAAGTTACTTAAATTTAATTTTTTAATTGAGTATTTTATGTAATGATATGACATGTGGCAAGTATTAGAATTTGTTTTATATTCACTAGTTTCCTGATAAATTGATTGATCTTATTACGAGTTAATTATGGTGGCGTTTGATCGGAAACTTTTGTGCTTTATTATCGAATTTGATATTTATTATTATGTTTGTTTGCCTATTTTTGTTATTATACTATTAGATTAAATTTTTTTAGTAATTATAGAAATCATTACCCTTCTCATCCCCACTTTTGAACAATAGAATCAAAAATTAAGAAGAAAAAAAAATAAATAAAAGGGTCATTCTCAATGCATCAAATCTAATACTTTTATATATATACTTTTATATATATATATATATATATATATATATATATATATATATATATATATATATATATATATGTATGTATGTATGGGATGGTTCACGTGCGAAGAGTCTCCCATATGAAAACGAATTATCACATACCTATTGATGATTTTGTTGGAATCTAGTCCACCATGAACTGGGTATAGAGGTATAGAATGAGGGTAGGAAATAGTAGCTTTATTACTCAGGGCGCTAGGCCGCCTAGGCCCAAAATTGTACGTATAAAGCCCGAGATATTGGCCCAAACGGCGGCCCAAATAATAAATAATACAAGCTATAACCCTAATAATGAAATAGGGTCTAAAGTGGCGGCCCGAATAATAAATAATACAAGCTATAACTAAAAAAATAAAATAGAAATAACAATGTTACTGCTAGGAATCAAACCCTGGTGTGTCAGCAGAAGGGAGGAAACTTAGACTAATGAATTAGAAGGGGTTTGGTGAGTCAAGGGATGCCTTTTAAAGGGAGGGAAATGTGCCTATTTATATTGTTAAAGGACTCACAGATGGTTGATAAATGAACGACATCTAACAGCCTTCATTCTTGGTCACACACGTGTCTCCCCACTACTTTGCTTCCAGCGCACTCTCATGCATAAATGGAACTTCCTACAATCCTACCCTTTAATGTATGAGATCTTGAGTGGCTTGGTGGTTTAGAACTTTTGTTATTATATTATATACTTGATTGAGATTGTGGGTTCAATACCCCTTAGTAACAATTTTTATAATATTTTGCTCCAAGCTTCCTTTTTTCCTTAGCCCAATAGATTTCTATTATTCTTATTGGGCCAACACCTCACCCATAAAGATGGACACTCTTCTTGGCAATCGTTATACCCTACACCACGGCGCACATAGCACTGTGTGCCCCGCGTCTCCCAAAACGACGTCGTTTTGGTAAGTTATGTAGGGAGTTGATGCGATTATGTACATTATGGTATACAATTATGTACATTTTTATACAATTATGTACATTTTTTATACAATTATGTACATTCGAAATAGGGAATTTATGTGTATTATGTTAAGAGTTTACGTGTATTATGTTAAGAGTTTATGTGTATTATGTATCATGTTAGATTATGTGTATTATCTTTTCAAAAAAAAAGTATGTATATTTTGTTATACAATTATGTATATTCTGTTATACAATTATGTACATTCTTTTATACAATTATGTACATTTTTGAAGTATAAGATTTTTTTTAAAGAAAATTACAACCGACACCATAAAACAAAATTTCCAAAAAAATAAAAAATAAAAATTCAAAACGATATCGTTTTGCACTAGGATGCACAATGCAATGCATGTCTTGGTAGACGATATAAATTGCCCTCTTTTAGACGGTTGGTTAAACTTCCCCAATAAAATGGACTCTTGGAGTCCCATGTCCTCATCACCTATAATGCCTCCATTTCTCTTTTCAAATTGAATACTCCGTATCTTTTACCCCAATTTCTATTTTTTTAACCAATACATATTTTATTTTCTTTTAAATTTTAATTTTTTTTTATTTCCTAAAAAAGTAGTAATAAGATCTTTTATTTAATGTTCTTTAATTGTTATTCTTTATTATTTATAAAGAATATTTATTACTCCGTAAAAATGTATTTATTATTAATTATTTTTTTAAATACAACTGACTCTATTACATTGTAGTATCTGTTCAAACATACTAACACAAAAAGTTATACAATGCCTCCACTAAGATTCAATCTCATGACCTCCTATATAAGAGATGGCATGTCCTCATGACCTCCTATATAAGAGATGTCACTACATGCCATCTAAGTACAAAGTGTTTGGTTTTAATATTATCATTTAATCAAACTAGTTAACAGCTAGTGATAACATCCGCTAATTTTGCTAAACAAAATCATTGATTGAAAAAAAAAATGGTCAATGTAGAATTTTTCTTTTCTAACTAATATACTAGGTTCAAATATTTAATGGAATTAATGGGAGTTATAAGTGGACCCCGCAGATTATTTTTCGGACCAAACATTTGACAAATAATGAAGGATAAACGTGTTACACGACACCATGTGGTCATCACTTTTCTTTACAAAGTAACCTTTGTAGGATGGTATTTCAATTTGACAAAAACTTGTATGAGATTGTTATCACAGAAACGAATCATGTCAAGATGAAAATGTAATATTTATATTAAAATATGTTCTATTAATCAAGAATAAAATATTTATTACTTATATAGGAAAATGGATTACGGAGATCTAAGTTGTTGATTGCTTCCGTACTATTCTCACTTGGTACAAAAATGTTATTTTTCCTTCTTAAATTTATTTTGTAATGTTCACCATCTAATATAACAATAAAACTATTTATATTCATTAATTATTTATGAATTAGCTGATCATACCATGAGTTAAAAAAATATACAAAAGAGATCTAATCAAGTAACCCCATATCAAGTAGATATTATGAGATAAATTTAGGAGGAGAGTGTTGTAATGAATGAGAGGTGAGTAATTTCACATGTATTTACCTAGAAATTTCGTAGATGGTAGGCGTTACCCTTGTTAGAATCACACACACACACACACACACACACACACATATATAGTGAAAGGTTCCAGTGCGGTAGTGCGGTTGATTAATGTACGTGAGCTTTGTACTTAATGTGCGTGAGTCTTGTGCTTAATGTGCCTGAACTTTGTACTTAATGTGCGCGAGTGTGTAATGTTAATATGCGTGAGTTTTGTGCTTAATGTGCCCGAGTCTTGAGTTTAATGTGCTTGAGATTTGTACTTAATGTGCGTGAGTCTTGTGCTTAATGTGCCTGAACTTTGTACTTAATGTGCACGAGTGTGTAATGTTAATATGCGTGAGTTTTGTGCTTAATGTGCCTGAGTCTTGTGTTTAATGTGCCTGAGATTTGTACTTAATGTGCGTGAGTGTGTAATGTTAATGTGCTCATGTACATATACATCTTCGTCTTCGTCTTCTCTTCATCTCTTCCTCTCTCTCTGTTCTTCTTCATATACGTCTTCGTCTTCTTTTCATATTCCCTTAATCCTCTCTTCCCCTATATATCTCTGTTTTTCTTCATATACGTCTTCGTTTTCTCTTCCTATTCCCTTAATCATCTCTTTCCCTCTATGTTCTTCATCATATACGTCTTCGTCTTCGTCTGACTTTTGTGTTTAATGTGTGTGAGTTTGTGGTCTGAATGTATTTTGTTTATAGCTTCCTGTGCAATTGTGTTAAAAGTCACGCATATTAAGCACAAACCTCTCGCACATTAAGCACAATAATACTCAGGCACATTAAGTACAAAACTCAAGCAAATTAACATTACACACTCACGCACATTAAGTACAAATCTCAGACACATTAAGCACAAGACTCACGCACATTAAGTATAAAACTCACGCACAAATGCACTTGATCTCAAGTAGATATTATGAGATAAATTTAGGAGGAGAGTGTTGTAATGAATGAGAGAAGAGTATATATATATATATATATATATATATATATATATATATATATATATATATATATATATGATTCTAACAAGGGTAACGCCTACCATCTACGAAATTTCTAGTTAAATACATGTGAAATTCTATATACTATATATAATTCTAACAAGCTAGGATAACACCTACCACCTACCATCTACGAAATTACTAGGGTTAAGTACATGTGAGATTGTTAGAATTATAGGTGTTATCCTAGCTTGTTAGAATTATATATATATATATATATATATATATATATATATATATATATATATGTGTGTGTGTGTGTGTGTGTGTGTGTGTGTTAATGAATGAGAGAAGAGTAATCTCACATGTTTTAAGAGTGTGTAATTCTTATGAATTAGGATTAGATATGTCCTATTTTGCCTTTTGCAATGCTAAATAAAGAAACCAAACATGGGATTAAGGGGTTGTTAGAAAATACAAAACAAAAGACTAGAGATGAACAAAAATAATGAGTAGTGGACTTTCTTTTGTTGTGGCCCCAAGGACAGGGGGCATTCAACTTTTATATCATCTTTAACACTTTGTTGCTTGGTAGTTGTTTGTGTATGAAAAGGAAAGATATTCAAAGCCAGATAGGCATTGCCCAGTTACACACCAATTGGGATTACTTTAAATAAAAGCAAAAACTTGTATTAGGCCATTTCATGAATTCTTATGCCCGAAATAGGTTAGGTCAAAATGAAAATGTAATACTTATACTGAAAAATGTACTATTATACTAATCAGGAATAAAGTATTTATTACTTGTATAAGAAAGTGTAATACTTTTACATTTTTATTTAAAAATATTACATTTTTCCTCATAAGTATTACATTTTAACAAACACTTGCCAACATTATTTATAAGAGAAAGTGTAATATTTTTGAGAAAAATGTAATACTTTTACATTTTGATGTAAAAGCATTACATTTTTCATCAAAAGTATTACAGTTTCTCTAAGTAACAAACATTTTATTCCTGATTAGTATTACAATTTTCAGTATAAGTATTACATTTCCACATTGACCCAACCCGTCTTACGGATAAGGATCAGTGAGAAGGTCTCGCACAAGTGTAACCCTTAAATAATACACTTACCTGGTACTATATTTTTCTCATAAACACTGATTGAAGCACTTCAGCTTATGGCCTTGTTTGGTAAAATGGTTGTTAGCTAATAGCTGTTAGTTGTTAGCTGATTGTGTTAATTAGAGGGTATAAATAGTTGATAACATTAGCTGATTGTAGAAAAGTGTTTGGTAAATTAGCTGTTAACTGTTAGCTGTTTGGTATAATTTCTTTTCTCAAAAAGCTAATTGTAAAAGTTGCTTGGGGTAGCTTTTTCAATTTTAGTCATTTGGAGTTGTAAAAAGCTAATTAACCAAACATTTATATTGATATTTTAACTAAATCAAACAATTAATAGTGGTCAAATAAGCCAAAATTGGCCTATAGGCCAACTTTTTACCAAACAGGGCCTATATTTATACATGCAGCCTTGAGCCACTTTGAATGTATGGCATTATAGTTTTAAAAAGCTCTATAAATTTGGAACAGTGAGTTTTCAAAGAGAGCTGGATTTTATTCAAAACCACTAGTGAAACTGCCAAAAAGGAGCCACTTTCGAAGTGGATGTGTAACATATATTACATCTACATATATATAGCTAACGTCTCGCTCTTCCCATTCTAATGTCAGAAGTATAAAAACTATGTACATGTGAACACACACCTCAAATACAAGAAAGGGCACCTGTGCTTAAGAGAACAATCGGAGAGAAATCGCTCGTTAGATGCTCTCCTGGAAGGTGAGAGACCGAGATAATGCTGCAGGGTTAGCCTGCAAGGCCATAGAGGCACTTGTTGTGTGATTCTTGTCGTCGCTCTTTTGTTCTTCCAAGGCGTTGAACATGCTTCCCTTGCTTATGGAATTGTATTTGATCCCGAGTGTTGCCCATATAGAACTCTTTGCAGCTTCATCGGGGTCATCAATCCGCAAGGTTTTTGGAACCAAGATTCTCCCTTCGGGACTCTTTTGTTCGGATGATTCTTTACCCTTGGGGTTGTTTGGCTCGAGTAAATCCCCGTCCCTTGGGTGCTTCCCCAATGAATTAGGACTAGAAATTGATGACTTTTGGCTTACTGTTGGAGATGGTGGAGTTAACCAAGGAAGAGTCCATGGACCGGGGAGGCAATAGTTCCAATAAGTTGCGGGGCAGAATGTGACGGGAACTCCCGAGGGGAAAACGGGTGGCAATGATGCTGCAGCATTCCACGGGACTTTAGGAAGGTATTCTGCTTTTGAGTTCGAATTTGTGACAGAAGACTTGGTAGAGCAATCATTCCCGGTTTTGTAAGAAGGGTTTCTCGTGTGAGGTTTAGAGAAACCATTTTGAGTCCCATTTGGCGACTTCGTCTCCCCGGGATTTAAAACGGAGCCCATACACTCGCGAAGCGAGGCGTTAGGACTAAAGGACAGGACAGTGGCGTCGGGTTTAAGATGAGCTGGGAAATGAAATCCATTCGGAGCTTCGGGCTGCATTGCGTGGAGGGCATCGGAGACGTTAGCGTTCGAGATGGTGATGTGGCAATGAGAGGCAGAGCTCTTGTTTTTGCGACGACCAGCCCCAACTGGCAAATTCCTCATGGAACCCCCGGCAGTCCAGTACCTCTGGCAGCTCCTGCAGAAATGGCGGGGCTGATTGACATTGTAGTTGTTGTAGTAACAAAATTTCGTATCCATGCTATTGCACCGAGGACATGGGAGAATTTTGTCCGGTTTCTTTAGCGTTTTCTCCTTAGAATTATCTGTTCCCGTTTGATCATCTTCAGTCTTGGTCGATTTCGCTGTTGGAGAGTTATCATCAGCGGAGGGAGCTTCGGTTTTGTTCCCCAGTTCTTGTAAAGCTTTACAACTTTCTTTGCCATCCATGTTTTGATCTTCATCTCCATCTTCATCTTTCTCTTCTGAGATAGTTTCAGAGGCCTAATAGAAAATCATAGGATTCATAAGAAACATCCTAAGACAGAAACCAAAAGAACCCATCACATGTAGCAACAACTTAACGATTTCTAAACAGCTCACTCCATTAAAACGGAAAACGATATGGTATGAATCGAAAAACATCTGCTCCATCTCAGCTAAAAGTCTAAGCTGATAGTTGGACTGCACGTTTATGTTTATATATATTATGCTCAACAGTATGGATGTGCAAGAAAGCTTGAAACTCCAGAAGGAGAAGAAAGCAAGAATCAAAACTTTCTACATTTGGCAAAAATGCTAAAAACTGACAATCACACAGAAGAAAGATTCTTGTAATTTATTTCTATCCATTTGAAGAATAGCTTAGCAAGACTCAATTATGTACAATAAATGCAAGAAACTATACACTTCACCATGTTGAGCATACAATATATAAACATAAATGTTTAGTCCAACTATCAACTTAGACTTTTAGTTAAAACTGGTCACATGCTTCAATTCAGTATCAGAGTCGACCCCATGCCAAATGTCACGAAGGGGCGTGTTGAGCATATAGTCCAACTATTAGCTTAGACTTTTGTTCAGATGGAACACATGCTTCAATTCACCATCCATAAACTACCACTTATGCTACCATACATGCTCAAAACTGGCCAAGAAAGGGGGGCTTGACCATAATCAATCCTCTCTATCAAAGCATAAAGTCATTGTGATCACATAAAAAGTTCATTAACTTGCTGGAACTTCTTCCCAATAATGATAAACAAATACAACACCTACACATCCACACACAAAATATATAGCCTTAATCATACAGATTTACTGATTGGCTATAACCTTTTAGGTGAACTAAACAGTTTTTAGTCTGTGATTTAGGTAAGACTTTTTACTTTTTTAGTGTAAAACATATACTGTTAATTCAGTGATTCTGGAAACAATTAAGCCTATATATACTGGTAATCTAAAGATAAAGGTATTGAAGTGAAAAAAGTATTGTTGGGAGTTCAAGAATCAAAAGGGTAAAAGCAAAAGCTACATTAAAAATAATTAAATAAAATATATTTTGAGAAATTCAAATTTCACCAGTTTAATGAAAAGGGAAATTCTTTCTGTAGAAATTGCTCTATAATAGCTATCCACAAAGTTAAAAGCATATTGAATTTTACCATTTCATCTTCAGGCTTGCTTTCTTCATATGCGTCTTCTATGTTCTCGTCGTCGAAACACCTAACACGCTCAGACCCACTATTGCTTTCACCAGGGAAATTAACCCCGCCGGAATCACCGCCGGCGGATTCGTCGCCGGCGAAGACCACCACCCTTAACGGTAGGGGAATCTTTTTTCCGAACAGGGTGATTCCTGGGTCTTTCTGTTCTCCCATTTTCCGTAAAAAGAAGAATAAAAGGCAGAGAATACTTGGCGCTTTTTATGTAACCAGGAGCCGGCGGCGGGCTAACATCAGTTCCGGCGAGTCTCCGATTGCAAATTTCTCTTACTTTTAGTAAATACGAGTTAGTGAAAGGCAGAAAGGGGACTTTATTTGGTTAAGCCTCGTTGGCTTTGTGGAGAAATGTGATTTTGATATTGTAGTTTGGGGATGTGGATGCCATGTCATCACTCTATTAAATTCTCAGCCACAAAATTTTTATGACAAATTGCTATTTATTTGGTAAAATCCCATTTGACATTGAGAGGGGGATCTAAACCTAAAAGGAAAAAAAAAGGGTCAAATAAGGGATAAATCTATGAAGTAGTGTACTTTTTTTTTTTTTTTAATATTATTAAATAGTGTAATTGAATCTATTGAAATAAAAAAAACAATATAAAAGTTTTGTTGAGATATTCTAAATTAAAAAAAAAATACATTTAATTGAACTCAAATATCTAAACAGCATGTTTGGCTCCTGAAAAATGTTAAGAATGGAATGATATTATCAGAAATAGACCTATTTTATTGTTTGTCTTGACCTTTTATACACAGGAATAATATTTCTAGGAATGAGCTAATTCCCTTTGATGGAGGAATAACCATTTTTAGGGGTCCCCTGGTATCAGCTATTCCAAGCACTCGGGAATAGCTTTTGTATTATAATACCAAAAATACCCTTTTATACTACACATTAGTGTTGTAAAAATCCCGCCTAGGCACCGATTAATCGGCGCCTAAGCGCTAGGCGCTGGCCGCCCGCCTAGCGTATCACCATCATCAGTGGCCTAGGCTGCTGGCCGATTAGGCGGCCTAAGCTCCGCCTAGGCCTCCTAGGCATCGACAAGACCGCCTAGGCACCGACTAAGTCGCCTAGTCGGCTGATTAGCTATTGTTCCTTTTTTATTTAAATGGGTTATTTCACTCAAAACGATATCGTTTTAAGCAAAATAACCCTAAATTGTTCAAATCCTAGATGTTTTTTAGGTTAATATTTAATATTTTAGTATTAACTTTTAAAATATTAAATAGTTTATAATTATCAAGTCTTAAAAAATTAATAAAATTTTAAAAAATAAAAAATACACGAGCGTTTAGGCGTCGATTAATCACCGCCTAGATGCTATCAATTTTTTCAACCATGCTACACATATAATTCATCTATTGCTTACAAGTTTTTTTTTTTTCCTTTCATAAGTGGTCATCTGCATCTGCATGTAATTTTACCCTTTTTACCCGCATGGGTAGCTCAACTGGCCACAGAGGTGAAACTTTGGAAGAATGACCAGGGATCGAGTCTCACCAGCGGCAGTGTGGGAGCTACCTCTCAAAGTGAGGGGGGTTCCTTGTGCACAGTGAGCACCGGTCTAGCCTCTGTGGTTCATGTTTAATTGAGTTACCATGATTTACATCCTCCCAAATGCTCTGTCGGGTCGGAGTGTGGGGGCCCTTAGGGTTGGGGTTCAGCCTTTTAGAAGAATGTAATTCTACCCTTTTTTTTATGGCTATTAAAAAAAAAAAAGGAAGAAAACCCTATTATTACAAAACTCCTAAATAAAAAATGAAAATGTAATCTCACTCACTTGCACTCGTGCCATTAAACCTAGTTAAAATTTCTCAATCTCTCACATCCATTTCTATATTGTATGTGGCTTGGTTAAAGGGAGTCCTTTTTTTTTTTTTTTTTTTTTTTTTTTTTTTTTTTTAATGAAATTCTTCGTATCAAAGTGTAGTTTTATGAGAAGAAAGAAGAAAAGAAAATGTTTTCTTCAGGTCACAAATTTTCACCATTTTCATTGAATTCGAGATCAAATCTCGAATATGAGATAACCATCTATTGTTGAATTGTTTTGGGTTATGTTGAAGTAAAGGAAGAAGTCATCATCAGTTTATTGAGTTTGGATCATCAGCACAAGCCATCAAGAAGTAAGCAGAAGCAAGCAGGCAGTGGACCTCAAAGTCTAATAGTCAAGGGCTATTTTAGAACTTTCATCCCTTTCAGGCAGTTATAACTGCCATCTTCTCTTTCTCTTTCTTTGTATATATACGTTTGTTCTCTGCTTCTCCATAACACAACATGAATAAAGCTTCTTTCCTTCTACTTGCTCTAACATGAGATATTCCATTCCATTCACTGAGATTCTGACATTCTCATCATGGTATCAGAGCTTCGCCGGAGCTATGCCGCAGTGGTGACGACGGAAAGCCAAAACGGTGAAGGAACTTCAACTGGACAGCAAGCAGGAGCTGCTTCAAATCAGAATCCAATGAACCAGAGTGCGATGCAGCGCTCAGACGAAGTTGACGATCCTATGTACCTGCATTTTTCAGAGAATCCGAATCTGGCTCTTGTCTCACCTCCGCTGACTGAGATCAATTATGCCTCGTGGAGTAGGGCAATGAAAATTGCGCTTGAAGTCAAAAACAAATTCGGATTTGTTGATGGAACGATCGTGAAGCCTGGAGTCGACGATCCTAGGTATCCTGTCTGGAAGAGGTGTAATAATATAGTCTGCTCATGGATCTTCAAGTCATTGAGTTCCACAATAGCAGAAGGAGTGTTGTACTTCGAGATTGCAGCAGATATCTGGAGTATTCTTCAAAAGAGGTACTCACAGGTCGATCCTCATCGAATTGCTGAGATTCAGAACGAAATTTATAAGTGCACACAAGGTAATCTATCTATTAATGAATATTTCACTAAGAGTAATGCTTTGTGGGTGCAATTGAAAGCTATGAGGCCTGTTCCTGCATGTGAGTGTGTGCCTAGGTGTTCTTGTACATTGATGAGTAAGATTCAAAAGGAAAAGGAGGAAGATCAGATCATCAGGTTCTTAGAGGGCCTGAATGAAGAATATGAAAACATCAAGGCAGGAATCCTTGTTATGGATCCTATGCCAATCATGGAGAAGGTCCTTAACATGGCCTTGAAGATGGAAAGGAAGC
Source organism: Ipomoea nil (assembly GCF_001879475.1). Taxonomy (NCBI): domain Eukaryota; kingdom Viridiplantae; phylum Streptophyta; class Magnoliopsida; order Solanales; family Convolvulaceae; genus Ipomoea; species Ipomoea nil. The sequence goes on along the minus strand of NW_017619385.1, from coordinate 1,918,073 downwards.
TTAAGAGCTCTATTAACTTGAAATCTATTGATCTTACTCAAGCAAATGCCATTCAGAATGTTGTGATTCCCAGTACAGATGAGCAATCAGTTGTGGCTGCTGGAATTTCAAACAATAAGAAGAAGTTTAATGGCAACTCAGGGAAGAATGTACCTAATTGTACCTTCTGTGGAAGGACAGGACACACAGTTGATAAATGTTACAAGAAGCATGGTTTTCCCCCTGGTTGGGTTGCAGGTTATAAGACAAAAAATAAACAGACTCAAGATGCACAGCAGTTTAATCCCTCTGCTAGTCAAGTCAGTGATACAGGCCTGTCTGCTGAACAGTTCCAGAAGCTACTGACCTTGTTGCAAGGTCAGAACCAAGGGAACCAATCTCAAACCAATGCAGCTGTGACAGTTACAAACAATGGAATGAGATCTGATTTCAGAAGTCCTATGGAAAATCATAATGAAGGCAGGTTTATCCCTAACTCCTTTGCCAATGCTGTTCTAAATTCATCTAGTGTTTGGATTTTAGATTCAGGTGCTACAGATCATATTACCTGCTCTTTGGAATATTTTGAATCTTGTCATGCTGTTCATGGGATTTCTGTTAAACTACCTAATGGGGACACAATCAGTGTTACTCATATAGGACATATCAGATTGGACATGGGGATAGTTTTGCAGAATGTGTTGTGCATTCCATCTTTCACTTTTAACATTATATCTGCAAGTAAACTAACTAGACAATCAAACTGTGAGATAGTCATGAGAACTGACTCTTGTACTATTCAGGGGCATCTTGGAATAGTGGATGGTTTTGCTAAGGAAGAGGAGGGGTTGTATCTGATTGCTAAGCCTCCTGTTAAGAAAAGAAACATCAACAGTACTTCTGATATTCTTTGTAATAGTCTTTCTGTTCAGTTGTGGCACAATAGACTAGGCCATTATCCTGTGAATAAGATGAAAATGTTGAAAGAAATAAAACTTGCCTTCCCTCATAAGCCTATTGATTTTGTATGTGATACATGTCATTTTGCCAAGCACAAGAAAAACAGTTTTCCCCTTAGTGTTACTAGATCTGCAAAAGCTTTTGATTTAATACATATGGATGTGTGGGGTCCCTTCTCTGTGGCTTCTTTGAAAGGAGAACATTACTTTCTCACCATTGTGGATGATTTTAGTAGGTTTACATGGTTACACCTCATGAATCATAAATCAGAAGTGAAAGGCATATTTCAGAACTTCTATAACCATGTTTATACTCAGTTCTCAATCAAGATTAAAGCAGTAAGAACAGACAATGGGAATGAGTTCATGATGAATACTTACTTCAATGAGAAAGGGATTGTGCATCAAAAATCTTGTGTGTATACACCCCAACAGAATGGGATTGCAGAAAGAAAGCATCAACACATTATGAACATTGCTAGGGCCCTCAAATTTCAGTCAGGGTTGTCAGATAGTTTCTGGGGTCACTGTGTTCTACATTCATCATATCTGATTAACAGGCTGCCAACTGAAGTCCTAAATGGTTCAACTCCTTTTGAAATGCTTCTTGGGAGGAATGTTGATTACAGTCAGTTCAAATCTTTTGGTTGTCTGTGCTTTGCCTCAACTATCTCACAAGGGAGAAATAAAATGCAGCAAAGAGCTAGGAAATGCATATTCTTAGGCTTTCCTGATGCTGTAAAGGGATATATATTGTATGATGTTGTTAACCAAGTTGTTTTTGTCTCAAGGGATGTAAAATTTTATGAAGAAGTCTTTCCTTTCAAGGATGGATACTCAGGGATTGAATGTGGAACCAACTCAGAAATTTTTAATCCTCCACTGCCACTTATTCCAATTAATGCTGACACAGAAGTTCCTCCAACAGAAACAACAAGGAGACATGTTGATGAGGAAGATCATATTCATTTTGGTGGACAGCCTGTGAATCACCAACAAACAACTGAAGAAGATTCAGAGAACTATTCACCATCTGTCAATGATCAACAGCCAGTTTCTGATAGTATTCCACCTATCCAACTTGAGAATTTGTTGCATGATGAAAGTGATGAGCAACAACTGCCTAGGAGGTCAACTAGATCAAGAAATATACCTCTCAAGCTACATGACTACTTGTGTCATTCTGCCATGACAGATGATATTATCAGAACCTCACCACATGCCATCAAGAAGTTTATTTCATGTGATCACTTATCTCCCAATCATAGAATTTGTGCCTCTTCTATCCTTTCTGTGCATGAGCCACAATCCTACAAAGAGGTTGTCCAACATGAGGAATGGAGGATTGCTATGCAAACTGAGATAGAAGCATTGGTTCACAACAAGACCTGGACTCTGACAGATCTACCAGCAGGAAAGTTACCAATTGGTTGTAAGTGGGTTTACAAGGTAAAACCCAAAGCAGATGGCAGTGTGGAAAGGTATAAAGCAAGGTTGGTTGCCAAAGGATACACTCAACAATTGGGGGTGGACTATATTGAGACATTTTCTCCTGTTGCTAGGATGACAACTATCAAAACTTTCTTGGCAGTGGCTATTGCAAAGGGTTGGGATATACAACAACTTGATATAAACAATGCTTTTTTGCATGGAGACTTAGATGAAGAAGTTTATATGGTTCCCCCCCCTGGTTTCCACACTAACAAGCCTAATCAGGTTTGTAGGTTGATGAGATCCTTATATGGTTTGAAGCAGGCAAGTAGACAGTGGAATGCCAAATTAACCAAGGCCCTACAAACTTATGGTTTTCAGCAGTCATCATCAGATCCATCCCTTTTCACTAAGCAGACAGGTGGCTCATTTATTGCCTTACTTGTATATGTGGATGACATACTAGTTGCAGGTCCTAATCCCACTCAGATCAATGAATTAAAGCAAATGTTGGACAAGTCTTTTAAGATCAAGGATCTTGGCCATCTAAACTATTTTTTGGGCATTGAGGCTTTTAGAACTCCAAAGGGTCTTAATATCTGTCAAAGAAAATACACTCTAGAGATATTGGAGGAAAATGGTTTCTTACAAGCTAAACCTGCCAAGACTCCATTCCCCACAGGGCAGAAGCTAAACAATATGGATGGCAGTCTCATTAAACAACCAGAAGTGTTTAGAAGATTGGTTGGGAAACTGCTATATTTAACCAATACTAGGCCTGATATCACCTTTGCTGTCCAACAATTGAGTCAATTTGTAGACAAGCCAAGAGATATCCACCTAGCTGTAGCTCACAGGGTTCTAAGGTATCTCAAGTCATCACCTGGAAAAGGTCTTTTTTATTCCTCCAATTCTCACATTAAACTGCAGGGGTTTTCAGCTCAGATTGGGCTACTTGCATTGAAAGCAGAAAATCCATTACAGGTTACTGCATCTACCTTGGGAACTCCCTAATTTCATGGAAAACTAAGAAACAAGACACTGTTTCTAGATCATCTTCTGAGGCAGAATATAGGGCATTGGCATCAACCACTTGTGAAATACAATGGCTCCTTTATTTGTTGGTAGATTTGAAAGTGGAAGTTCACAATCCTGTTGCTCTATTTTGTGACAATAACTCTGCTATTGCTATAAGTGAAAATCATGTTTTTCATGAACGTACTAAGCACATTGACATAGATTTTCATGTGGTGAGACAGAAGGTGCAAGAAGGTGTGATAAAGCTGTTGGCAATTCCATCTCATAGTCAGACAGCAGATGGCTTCACTAAAGCTCTTTCCAAGCCTTTGTTTGATGTGTTTCATGCTAAGCTGGCCCTTCAGGATCTTCATGCTCCACCTTACGGGGGGGGGGGGGGTGTTGAAGTAAAGGAAGAAGTCATCATCAGTTTATTGAGTTTGGATCATCAGCACAAGCCATCAAGAAGTAAGCAAAGCAAGCAGGCAGTGGACCTCAAAGTCTAATAGTCAAGGGCTATTTTAGAACTTTCATCTCTTTCAGGCAGTTATAACTGCCATCTTCTCTTTCTCTTTCTTTGTATATATACGTTTGTTCTCTGCTTCTCCATAACACAACATGAATAAAGCTTCTTTCCTTCTACTTGCTCTAACATGAGATATTCCATTCCATTCACTGAGATTCTGACATTCTCATCAGGTTATAGTCTCATTTTGCCTTGCAATTTTTTTAAAGAAGTGTCAAATGTTGTGTATGAATTACATGTTGTGGCTGTGTTTTTAACTGATGTTAATTAATATAATTACGAAATTAGATTCACCACTTATTTCAGAATTAGTTTTATACACGTTTTGTGGGCCAATATTTATATTTAAATAAGTATTTCAAAGCATATCAATTCAAGATTATATATGAGAAGTTCATAACAAGTAATTGAATGTCAAATTTGTTTATTTAAATAGGTAATTAAAAGTATATGAATGCAAGATAATATATGAGATTCGTTATAATTATTACTAAAATAAATGTTTGCAACTTTGTAAAATTGATAGTCTAAATACTTCGTCTAAAAATAATAGTCTAAATAAATACTACTTTTAGTTTCAATTTCTATAAGCCTTCTTAATTTTCTTTTGAGTAATATTGTCATTGTCTTCATCTTCACTATTTGTTATCTTCTTTTTTGTTGGTAGTGTGTCATTCGCAATTGGGTTACTGGTGGTAGCATAGATGACAGCGTCTTCTTAATTTTCTTTTGAGTAATATTGTCATTGTCTTCATCTTCACTATTTGTTCTCTTCTTTTTTGTTGGTAGTGTGTCATTCGCAATTGGGTTACTGGTGGTAGCAGAGATGACAGCGTCATGCAATGAGATTATGGTGTAGGAAGTTGTGAATTTGTCTTATTGTGTATATGATTGAGATCTTAGTTGTACTATGAACTCATGATCTTACAAAGGCATGTTGATATTTTGCTGTGGTAGTTTTTTCTTTATGTTTCATGTGAAAAAATTGAATAAAATATTAATATTCCCCACTTATTATAAAATAGATTATCAATTTGCAATAACACTTCCACTGAGACTCGAATTCACAACCTCCCATATGAGAGTCCAACCTGGGTGCCATTAGACCCCAAGGTCTTGACATCATAAAAGAATCTTGATACGAAGAAAAACAATATATATTTATTCAAAGATAAATCTTTTAAGAGAACAAAAGAGAAACCAAGAGTATGTTTGGCATAGCTGACTTTCCTGATTACTTATTTTCTGCGCCAGAGTTGTTAGCTCCTTGTTTTGGTTGGGAATTCTCGGGCTGCTCGCCTTTATACGGCTTGGCTTCGCTATCGCGGCTCCGTCCCGAGCTTCCGTCGTCGGCCTTGGCGATAGAAGCTCCCCTCGAAAGCATTCTGGCACCTCTTGGTCCACTCATTAACGCGCAAGAGAAAGCGATCTATCAGACTAGAAGGAAGTTGGTCTTTCTCGAAAGCACTTTAGAATCGGATGCGCTCGCCCAGTGAGAAAGGCCCGAGGGGCAGGGTTGGCGAAGGTATTCAGAGAGCCGATCTTTTGGGAAGTTTTGGACCTAGCGAAAAGCTTATAGTTTATTTTAAGCTATTAATAAGCTATAAGCTCAGTTTGGTAATGTTTCCAAAATAAACGCGTAGCTTAAAATAAGAACTTGTTTCAAAATAAGTTAGTAGCTTCCTAACTTTTTTTCCATCTTTGTCCTTATTATTTTAAAGAAATGACATTATTTACTGTTCTCAATTAAAATCTTTTTCTCTTCTCCTTTATCCGCAACTTTCACTGCAAATATTATTATTATTATTATTATTATTATTATTATTATTATTATTATTATTATTATTATTATTATTATTATTATTATTATTATTATATGAAGGAGATTCGCAACAATATTGCTACTTCATTATGGGACACTAGATCATGATTATGCTAATAGTTTTATTTTAAAATGTAAATTTTTTTAAGACAATGTTAAATTTTAATATGTAAACAAACTAATTTAAATTTTATGAAGATGTAAGTCCTTTTTTTTTTTGTCTCCTTACATTTATCAGCTTATCAAAAACCTAATTTTACCAAACACTTTCAAACATAACAGCTAGCTTAACAGCTCTTTAGTTTTCAGCTCCTAGCTTATAGCTTTTCAGCTTTTAGCTCCGTTTCAGCTTGCAACTACCTTTTCAACTAGGTTTGCCAAATATAGCCTAAGGTTTTAGAAGAGACAATTTAGTCAAGACTAGAAGAGAAGTCCTTATAACCACCAATGTTAACAAGCATAAAATACAATCTCAAAAGGGATAAGATAGAGTAAGGTGGTGTTTGGTAAATGCATGGTTGTTAGCTGATAGGGTTAGTGAGTTTGATTAGTTGATAGTATTAGCTGGTTGTAGAAAAATGTTTGGGTAAATTAGCTGTTAGCTGATTACATACAAAATGACTTTCTCAAAAAGCTTATCTAAAAAGCTACTTTGAGCAGCTTTTTGAATTTTAGCATTTTGGAGCAATAAGTTGTTACGAAAAGCTAATTAATCAAACATTCATATTGATTGTTTAACCAATTCAAATAATTAATAGTGGTCAAATAAGGTAAAATTAACTGATAGACTAACTATTTTACTAAACATGGCCTAAGTCTGAACATTTGAAAATGACTATGTCCTATGGAATGTCTTTTGTTTGAAAGAAAAGCAAAATATTTCTTGTACCCACTAGAAATATAGCTATTGAGCATAGAAACCAATATCGATAAAGAAAATCTTGACGATTGAAGAGAAGTCATCAAATTAAAGCAAGTTGTACTTTTTAGAAAAATTCATAAAACGCACTGAAAAGCATGGAGAACATCAAGGAAATCAAATGAAGCAGTCGAAACCCTATAAAGTTTTGGGCAAACTTATATCTAATAGATAAACAAAAAGAAGCGGACAACAAGAAAATTGGAATAAGTTTAAATTTCCAATGAATCATTTCAAACTTCTAACTATATAAGGGGGCTTGAGCCTCAAGACGACATGCAAAGAGATCTTTTAGCAAGCAAATTAAAGAGCAAACACAAAAAATACTTCTCTATGGAATGTGGAATGAGTATAATAAACACCTATAGTAATCAATGTCAAAACCCCATAATCATCCACTACTTCCACTATTAGATACACAACATAGTCCATAGGGGACCAAATTACCCAAAGACAATAGCTTTACTACCAAGCTCAACCTCATGTTTAACTTATTGGTCTCATAGCGAGAGAAAATCTAGAACCAAGCCAGAGGGGGGAGGGGGGGGGGGGGGGTGGTAGGGGGAATTGATCAAAATTTGTGTAGTTCTTTGACTACAAGTTGAATCTAATGTGCTTTGAGATCGACTTAGTTGACTCTTTTGCAAGGTTGCAAAAATGCTAGGCGTTCTTCGGGTGCCTGAGGGGTCTTTTTTTTTTTTTCAATTAAAAGTTAAAAAAAAATTATTTAAGACTTGGTAATTAAAACTTATTTAATACTTTAATAGTTAGTACTAAAATATTAAAAACGGCGTAGGCATAAGCGAAATAACCTATTTAAAAAAAACACTGAAAAATAGCTAACCTGTAGCCTAAACGCCCGCCTAGGCTACCTAGGCCGTATAGTCCGCCGCGACCTAGTCCGTCTAGGCGGCTGACCGCCTAGAACGGCGATTCTGCCAAAATTCTAGGCAGCCGACCACCGCCTAGCGCCTAAGCGTGATTTTTGCAACATTGCTCTTTTGTAAAATCAACTCTTCTTTTTATTTTTATTTATTTATTTTTTTTATCTTCCAGTCTTTTGTTTTCCACTCCCAATATTATGTCTTATGGTTCTTTGTTTTTTTGGATTATAGATTTCTATTTTTATTTCCTTTTGCTGCATGTATTTTGGTTCTTGGTCTTTTGGTCGTCAATTTTCTATTCTTCTGTCTTATACTTTGGTTTCCTCTATCTTCTATATATTTTCTTTCCTCTCCTTTGATTTCTTCTCTTACGATTTCCCCTATCTCCTATTTCCCTCTTTTCTTTTGATTTCTACAAAGATGACTTGTCTTCTAGCTTGCTCTTTTAATATCTTTTGAAGACTTATCTTTTAAGATTTTTCCATGGCCTTTATTTCATTGTCTTCAATCTAAAGATTCTCTTTTGATTGAATACGCTTCCTAAATAATTTCTAAGTGTTTATACATTGTTGGATTTTTTTTTGTCTTAACAAAATTTCTAAATTAAATACTTGCATTAATTTGGAGAATATAATTTTCTACTACATAATAATTAGCATAATCAAAATATATTAATTAATTAATCCTAACAAAGCCTGAATGTTCAATAGTGAAACCTTAGAAAGCTTTCCTCTTGTTCAATTTCATTGAGCAATCATTCAAAAAATCAATGTACAATGGAAATGGGTGAGAGACAATGAAAGACAGTTTTTAGGATTTCAGTTACGGATAAATGCTTTAGATCTTTTATTTAAGAGTTTAGGAATTATTGTGTGGACCATAAATATCAGGTACATTTTTAATGTATTAAAAGTACATTATTTTTGTATTAAAAATATACTTTCAAAAAATGTATCTTACGTACATAAATAATGTACCCTTAGTATATTAAAAATGTACTTTTTATTTATGGTCCACACAATTGTGTGGACCATGGTCCATGCAATAATATTGAGGTTTTCGACTAATCGATTGTAATAATAGAAAATGGGCATATGAAGATTGGTAATTAACTTATTCGGAAAATTATTGCATGGACCAAGGCCCAAAATGACGTTGAATTTTATGACTTTAAAATAGCATCTTAAAAGGTAACTGGATTATTGGTTTTTTTTTTTTTTTTTTCATTTTTTTAGCTAGAAAATAGACTAATATTACACCTAGAAGTCCACCGTAGGTTGAGTAGAAGGAACTAATCCGTTCTTAATTAGATGTTAAGGAATCGATCATTAACTTTGAGTATGGACCAGCCTTAAATATCTAGGTCAGTTGTCTCATCCTTAGAAGTGTTTACAATTTAATGGGAAAATTAGTCACTGTATTTGACTGTGGAAACTATGAGTTACACTCAAAAAATATTATGTAGTAATTTTAGTAGGAAAAATAATCTTTTTATTTGTTTTTTTTTTTTATTTTAAAAAGATGGCGTACTTTGATTCGTCACAATGCGTAGTACCTATATACGAATATTGCATCAAATAATCTCTTTTCTTAATATTTAGATTGGAAAAAGAATTTGTGGTCTAGTGGTATCAAATTGCTCTCGTATATAGAAGATGGTAAGTTCTCGCATCAGTGGAGGCGTGTTGGAAAATATTCGCAACGTCAACGCGCGGGCTGGAAACCTTTTAAGAAGCACGGAGCCACGGACACAACGGGTGTATGGCTAAAAGGAAATCTGTGCCGTGTTATAACAAGACTACCTTAAAAGCGTTATTTGTCCGGTAACGGTGCAATTAGAACCCTGGCACGCTTTCGACAGGCTACACAGACCTACTACAGATAGCTTGCACTAGCAACCACGTAGGCGAACCTGACTATATATGCTTAGACTAGAGGGTATGTATGAAGTGAAGAAAGCAAAGAAGGAAACTTCCTTTTGAGTGCACTGTTCAGTAGTGAATGATGCACTATTTATAGCCATGAAGTTCTAATCATGACCAAGCACACTCACACTAGAAGTGGAAGTTTCATTCCCATGTCCATACAAAATGTGTGGACAAGAAAATAGGACTAGAAAGGTGGCTTCTAGTTTGACCGTATTTTTTCAACAATCTCCCATACGTTCAAAGTAGAAGGCTAGAAAGGATAATATCTGAGCAATACACTTGAGTTGATCTTAATGGCAATGCCAGTGTTTGAGAACTTGAACTGACACGTAGTGACATTGGGTAATTTTCTTCCCGAGAGTGATATGAATCTTGAACTCACCGGTTAGATAAATTTTAAACTCTAATGCACACACCAAGTCTAAGTAGCAGGTTCTACGAAAGTCAAACTCTTTGACTTCTTATGAATATCCTTAGTATTCAAGTCTGTTATGTCTATCTTAATATAGACCTCCACCCTGTCAAAGTCTATCTCACCATAGACTCTTAACTCTGACAAGTCTTATCGCATTATAGACTTTTATGACTTTTCAAGTCCATCTCAATATATACTTTTAACTCTATCAAGTCTATCTCAGTATAGACCACCTTTAAAGGCTTATAGAGTGGTTAAAGACATAAATCAGTTGTAAGTCTTTTCTTTCTATCATAAACACTGTTCTTTGCAATGCAAACGACAGTTTGTGAATCACCGTGTCTATATAGTGAAGGTGTTGGACACCCCCACAACTGCACGTTTATCAACATATTTCTTAGCCACTCAGCTTCTTGAGATACCCCCTCATTATATTTCATAAGAGGTGGTTAACCCTTTCTCACTCAAGTCAGAAATCTCTTTAGGTCTACCTCAAAATAGACCACCTCAATTGAGTATAAGTCACTAAGAGCACTTTTGTACTCGAGTCATTATGCGGTGAATTCATTAGCTTTGTCTCAACAAAACCATCATTCTCAAAGAGTTATGAATTCATTAGGAGCTGTAGCTCAGCCTCACAAGTACACACATTGTCGGAATGACCAACTAGTGTACTACTTTGTAATTCTTTCCATGGCTTCGTTTGACCACAAAAGTGGGACCCACCACAAATTCATTACCATTTGGACTTTAAGTCCTTCTAATGATTCAACAACTAATCTTCATAATTAGCCTTCAAGTAAATTGATTCTCTTAATCAAACTTACATGCACTTTGACGAGTACTTCGTTTACTCATAAATAATTCCTTGAGATTTTCATACTTAACATGAAACATTCTCTTTCATCATTATTCTCAATACCACAGAGAAACTTTTGGTGAAAATATAAGGAGTTAATCACCCCCACAATGCAACACTTACAAACATTTTTGTCAAATGTATTTGATCTCTTACCCAGATTGATCTTTGGTGCCCAACGTTAGCTCCTTTGTAGACTGAGTTTTGCCAATTTGCTTTGTGGAGGATTATAGTAGCTTCGCACTTTGCCTGATACATACTCAACAGTTGAATATATTTCAACAAACTTGGTTATTTCAACCCATCATAATTACTCTTTAAACAAGAATTATAGGTCTTTCAAGATGACTCAACCAAGAATTTAAATAATATATATATACAAATGCTCATTGTTAGTAAGCCATAGAGATAATGTTGTCAACATGCTACTTCAAGTTGAACAACATAATTCACAAATTTCACATCATATTTTTACAAGAAATTAATCTCATACGCAAAGGATATGGTCAAACTAACATTTATTAGGAAATATCTCTCAACAAGGTGAATTCAACAAGTATAATTTTAACACTCAAAGTTGTCACCTACACAACTCTTCCTTCACTTGAGGAGATTGAGACTCATATAAAGCATTCATATGATGCAGATTAATATTACTATTGCAGTACTTCAACAATTTCTATTGCAAGACTTTGATTGTTTAACAATATATGAAAGTCAACCTCATTTCACGTGAAGATCAAGTGGCGCTCTGACTAGGCTGCATGATTAACACCTTACTTCTTAAGTACTCCCAGGTCGAGTGGTGACACCGAAGTTTACTTAAAAACCATCTTCCTAGACAGAGTGTTCAAGAATGATGACTTTTCCATATTCTCATTAAATTTCAATTGAAGCCTTTGATATATGCTCTTATTTTTCATACAAATATTTTTAGTAAAGAACTTGAGCAATATAATATCTAAGCACAATTTTTTTTTTCAATCAATGTCATTAGTATTCAACATACTAAAGAAATAAGTATTACTAAGTAATCAAAATCTAGGCCACTCAACTAGTATTTAGTACTAAGAAAATCATACTTCATGCGAGCCCTTAGACCTAGAGCAAATTATAGTTACTCAAAATAACTAATTTAAAGAGACTCAATACTCATCTTGCTGTTAATTTTCACAATAATATACAAAGCATTCACCATATAGAATATGAAATGGTGATTTCTAAAATGCTTGTCACAAAATAGATTTCACATTTCAAATGCTCTCAAAACAAAATGATCAATTGGATGCAAAGATATAGGCAAACCATCTTCTAAATTATGCCATTATTATAGTTTTAAGGAAATATGGTCAATGCCCAATGATATATGACTACTTTTGCTCAAAATAATCATTTGCATATGATAGTCTATTATCATATAAATATGCATGTGTAATATTAAAATATGAGGAGACAAACCTCATCGGAGTATGATCAAAGCTCCGATGTGAACCCAATAATTATTTATGTTATATTCCCTTGCTTAAAGGTTACACATAAGCTGAAGCAGTGTGCCTCACCAGTATTGTTCTATATGAATCTGCTGCCTTCCACTGCTAATCTCTATTGTTGCTACACCATTATGCCGCCAAAAAATTATTATAATCTGCTCCATGATTCAAGTAGTTGACTGTTGCTAAAGTAACGCTTTTAACTGTTGGAAAATATTCGCAACGTCAACGCGCGGGCTGGAAACCTTTTAAAAAGCACGGAGCCACGGACACAACGGGTGTATGGCTGAAAGGAAATCTGTGTCGTGTTATAACAAGATTACTTTAAAAGCGTTATTTGCCCCGGTAACGGTGCAGTTAGAACCCTGGCACGCTTTCGACAGGCTATACAAACCTACTACAGATAGCTTGCACTAGCAACCACGTAGGCGAACCTGACTATATATGCTCAGACTAGAGGGTATGTATGAAGTGAAGAAAGCAAAGAAGGAAACTTCTTTTTGAGTGCACTGTTCAGTAGTGAAGGATGCACTATTTATAGCCATGAAGTTCTAATCATGACCATGCACACTCACGCTAGAAGTGGAAGTTTCATTCCCATGTCCATACAAAATGTGTGGACAAGAAACATGCGGATTCAAGAAAATAGGACTAGAAAGGTGGCTTCTAGTTTGACCATATTTTCCCAACAAATATAACAAAATGAATAATACTGAAAAAAGGCGATCTAAGACTTTAAAATTTTTTAAAGGCTTTGTTTATGTATCTTAAAATGGACAAAATAATGTAACGGGCTGCGTAAATTCTAAAAAAAAAAAAAAAAAAAAAAAAGTAGCGGGTAACCACTAACCACTGATTTGTCGTCTGCATGAATTTTTTTTCATCATCCCTAATTAGGGATATCAATTGGACCAACCCGTTGAGTATTGGACTAGCCCTGCAGGGCTGTTGGGCTTATTGACTTGGGCTAAATGGCATTTTATTTTTCTTTTTGGGTTGGGTTGGCCTTAACCCTAAACTGCGGGCTGTTGGGCTAATCCAGCGGCTGAATCACTAAACAAAAATTGAAAAAATAAGAGCGAGTATCCACATTCAGTGGGGCGGGATGAGTTTTGAAAAAAATCTACCTACCACGTCGACGAGTTGAAACGAGATAATTTGATAAAATTATGTTTAAGCTATATGTGTGTGTGTGTGTGTGTGTGTGTGTGTGTGTGTGTGTGTGTCTATATATATATATATATATATATATATATATATATATATATATATATATATATATATATATATATATATAAAATTAAGTTTCAGTGCATTTAAGTATTTCCCGTGCGGTTTTAACATGCGTCAGTTTTGTACTTCAAGTGCGTGAGTCTTGTGCTTAATGTGCGTAGGTTTGTGCTTATTGTGAGTTGTTGAAAACATAAGTGAGTGAGTTTTGTGCTTAAATGCATGAGTTTTATTCATACATACGGTGCATGAGTTTTGTGCATAACATGCGTGGGTTTTGTGCTTAACATGCGTGAGTTTGTACTTAATGTGGGTAGTTGTTGAAACTTAAAAGGTGCATGAGTCTGTGCTTAAGGTGCGTGCGGCTTGTGCTTAACATGTGTGAGGCTTGTGCTTAACATGCGTAAGTTTTGTGCTTAACGTGCGTGGGTTTGTGTTCTGAAGGTGTTTTGTTTGTGTGCTTAATGTTCGTGTGTTGTGTACTTAAAGTGCGTCAGTTAATACTTATTGTGCGTCCAACCGCACAATCGCACGAGAAGCCCTTCCCGCACCTGATCCCTTCCCTATATATATGGAAGGGATCAGGTGCGGGAGGGCTTCCCCTGCGGTTCGACGCACATTAAGCATTTAACTAACGTACTTTAAGTATACAACACACACATATTAAGCACACAAACAACACACCTTCAGAACACAAACCCATACACCTTAAGCACTAAACTCACGCACCTTAAGCACAAACCTTACGCACCTTAAGCACAAAACTCACGCACCTTAAGCACAAAACTCATGCTCCTTAAGTTTCAACAACTACTCACATTAAGAACACAAATCTCACGCACATTAAGCACAAAACACACGCACCTTAAGCACAAACTCACGCACCTCAAGTACAAAACTCACGCACCTTAAGCACAAAACTCATGCACCTTAAGTTTCAACACTACTCACATTAAGTACACACCCACGCATCTTAAGCACAAAACACACGCTCCTTAAGCACAAACTCACGCACCTTAAGTACAAAACTCACGCACATTAAAACCGCACAACCGCACGGGAAACGTTCACGCACACTGGAACTTAATTATATATGTATGTGTGTGTGTGTGTAATATACCAGCTCCCTTTAGCTTAGCTCTCTCCCAGATATAGGTGAAAGAGATACCGTGATGATATGATTTTATCCATTCTTTATCACTTCTTTTGGTATATTTAATATTTAATTTTCAGTATTCAATTGTGCAAGTAATACATACTCATTCTTCTGACACATGTTTGCAACTCATCATACAACAAAGCTAACACCTTTAAATCTAATATAATTATGAAACTGAAACAACAATCACCTAAAAATAACAATAATATTGTTGACCTATTTTAGATTCAAATATGCTCATTTTTCAAATTAGCACCAGTAACTCTATTGCACATAAGAGATGCACTATCAACAAAAATATGAGGACAAGCAATGAAGATGAAGACAATGACAAACCTATCCAAAAGCGAATTAGCAAAACTTAGAGTAGTTTCAACCAACAGTAGTATCTACTATCTAATACCATACCAACTACAATAAGTATTTAGATACTTATTTTTATGAAAGTGAAAACTAATGCCAATTATAATGAACTTCTCCTATATAATCTTGCATTGATATACTTTGAATTACTTATTTAAGTACAAAAATTGAGCATTAAATCAATCGCGCAATGCATGTGTAAAAACTAGTATATATAGGGAAAATTGAAATTTATGCCCTCACAAATATGCCAATTATCAATGTCACCCCTGAATTATTACTGGTGTAAATGTACGTTGTCCCTCAATTTTCAAAACATGACATATATTGCCTCTCCCATGAATTATTAGTGGTGAAAATATGGATTCCGCCGTCTTCTCTATTCGAAGACAATGTTTTTTTTTCTCCATTTTTCTTTCTTCGTTTGTTCTCCTTTCGTCGACAACAATGTTTCTCCTTCTTATTAGGAGAGGGGCAATATATGTCACATTTTGAAAGTCGATGGGCAACATCTACACCACTAATAATTTAGGGGTGACATTGATAAATGACATATTTGTGAGGGACAGAAATTACAATTTTCCATATATATATATATATATATATATATATATATATATATATATATATATATATATATATATATATATATATATAATGCATGGAGAATTAACTTTTTATTTGTTTTTATTTTTTTTCTTCTTCATTTTTGATTTCTTTGTGCAAAAGTATAGATGGAAAGTGGAAATGGACCGAGTTTTATAATTACTAAATAATTTGAATTCAAATTTTAAGATAACAAAAGTAGAAAAATAAACATAATAATGGATACCAAAATTTGATAATAGAGTAGTATAAAAGTTCCTAATCAAACGCACCCTTTGAGTGTTCAAAATAGTAAATAATAAATGGTATAAGTGTGTTCCACATTGTACTACCTTATCAATTGCACAGTTATTTTACTAGTCAATTTATACAAGGAAACAAAATACCGAGTAATCAATTACATCAATTAACAACGAAACAAACTTATCCTAATTCCTAAGAGTGACAGTCTTAGTCAAACAGACTTGCAAGTTGCAACATGTCAAGAAAATGGTCCCTAGTAACAGTACGATGTGTTAAGTTCTGATCTGGGGAGAAAAGAAGTGCTACAACGGTTGTACGTAATTTCATTGGCTAGCGGGGCATAAATGGGTCCATCCTAATATGGTGATTTTTGTAAAGAAATATAGGCCATGTTTGGTAAATGGTTGTTAGCTGATTGAATTAATTAGATGGTATAACTAATTAATAACATTAACTAATTGTATAAAGGTGTTTGGTAAATTAACTGTTAGCTGATAGCTGTTTGATATAATTTTTTTTCTCAAAAAGCTAATTGAAAAAGTTGCTTTGAGTAGCTTTTTGAATTTTAGCATTTTGAAGTACAAAAAGTTAATTAACCAAACACTTATATTAATTTTTAAACCAAGTCAAACAACTAATAATGGTCAAATAAGTCAAAATTGGCCTATAGACTAACTATTTTACTAAACAGAACCTATAATATTATTATTATTTTAATTTACGAGAAATTAAAATTCACAAACGTTATTGAAAGCTAGGTACGTTTTGATGAAATTCGTCTTGTGACTCTAGTCAACAAGTGATCACAATGAGGTAAACCAATCTATGTTATATATAGTTGACCGACTTAAACTAAAAAAGATAATAAACAACTCTCAAAGGGAAGTCAAACTTGAAAAAAGGTAACCACAAATTGACAGCAACAATATGCAATTACTGACAGAAATGCATGAATTCTATCATGCCCCAACTTCCTGCACAAACTACCAACATCTAATCCACATGCACCAAAGCAGATTTTATCATACATAACAGCATCACTAATGCTCAAAATAATACACATTTTCTTACATATACACAAGCAAAATCTGGCTGCTTTACATTTCTGCAGTTGTAAGGGGGCAAAATTTATGGTACCAGCAGAAATGCAACAATGCCCATCAAGCCGTAAGGCTAGCTCGGATCATTAACCATTAGAAATTTACTCCTACTAACCAATGTTTGTTTTTTTTTCCCCCTCAAAGACTAAATAAAACAACCAACTTTTTCTTAAACTCTAAAAAGGTACCTTAGATCTTCTACAGTGAGGCGACTTGCAGTGCCTCCTGCATGATCTTCACCAAAAGCAGATGCAACCATGGTTCTCTTGTCTTCCTGAAACGCAACAACAACTAACACAAGTTAAAGGTAAAAAGTAAAAATATATTAAGAAAAATCTTAAAATTTGATGCATGAGATCGAGATGGAGTTAAGTGGTTTTTACTAGAGATAAACCCCATCCGTTTTTGTGTACAAGAGAGGCCGAACACTACACAGAACAGTATACCATTCAGATCCACTATTTCTTTTTTTAAACGTTAAGCACATCATTTTCACACATCCAAGCACAGAACAGTAGTTGCAGGAGTGATTAAGTTGGTAAACTTAAACTCATTGTGGTATCATTGTCTATGCAAGCAAAATTATCAGACACAGAAGCAAATACCAACAAGAAGACTTCTTTGGAAACAACGAACAAAAATTTTATCGTATATTATACACACACACAAATATACATAAACTAGGTTGGAAAAAGAAGGAAAAAAAGTAGAACGTGACAAAATCAAAACGGACACCCAAACACCAAATTTCTTGCTTTTGCATGCAAAACGTTATTTTAGAAGTTCTAGTATATATAAAGAAGAGTAACTGATCAAACTCAAACCAGATCAAAAATTTGGTAATTCATATCCGATAAATGATGCAGAGTTTAGTTGAAAAGTTAACCTGCAAAGCTAAAATCCTATCTTCAACAGTGTATTGAATTGTTAATCTGGACACAGTTACAGGACGAGTCTGTCCTATTCTGTGTGCCCGATCTATAGCCTGGTCTTCTGTAGTTGGATTCCACCAGAGATCGAGAAGGATGACATGACAAGCTGCCACCATATTTAGACCAACGTTTCCAGCTTTTAGAGACATTAACATAACAGTTACCTGTAAAAGGACAATAGTTTTTAACATACTTAACCAAACATTAAAGAAATCTCTTTTTGTTTTCATCTAGTAACATATTAGCTCTGAAGAATTGGGCAGAAAAAAAATCATAATATGTGAAAGGGGGCAACAAACTAAGATAGTTCTACATATTTTAATACTACTTTGCTAGCCCACATCTAAGAGAAACTAAAAGCTTTGGTTGAACTGAAACCATATAATATAAAACTCCAACCTCGGGATTGGTGTTGAATTCTTTAACCGCCCTGTCTCTTGCACCAAGACTCATTGTGCCATCAAGCCTTTCATATCGTATGCCAGACTGGATTAGCGACCTCTCAACTAGGTCCAACATGCCCGTCCACTGGGAGAAAACAATAGCTTTAACTGAGTTTTTGTTTTCAATAGATGAGGTTTCCCCATTTGATTGGACCAAAAGGCTGGAATCTTCTGATTTACAAAATGAATTAAGAATTTCAAGACAAGCCCTAATTTTGGAAGAACAATACTTTTTCCCCATTATAGATTTATCATCATATACAGACATATTCAGAGGATCATTATCTGGATTATCTGAAGTGCATCTTTTAAGGACAGCCTCAGAAAATACAATATTGGCATGAAGTTGTTTTTTGCATCCATGGGCAGGACAAGTATTATCTTCCCCAGTCAAATACTCAGATACACATTGATAGCAGAAGACATGCCTGCACAAAGTGACAACAGCATATTCGGGTGGATCCTGTTGAGAAGCATATAAATATTAAAAGATTAATTAAGAATCTCTGGCAGAAAAAAAATGCAGAGGAAAAAAAACCACAGCATTGACCCATGAAAAGATAGCAAAAAGGTTACAGCTAAATTCCTCAAGATTTTATTGTGCATAACATTTTAGTCCAAACTTCAAATTTAATCAATTTATTCCCCTGAGATGATTACACTTCCTATTACTAGTTCTGTGCGAAAAAATGCCTACTTTGCTAATTATAAATGATACAAGCATTCTTTTATATAGTTTGCTATCAATTCTGCGTGAAAAATGTTTTCCAGCAGTCTAAAATGACTCGAAAAAATATGACTTCGAGATTGTTTTCCAACAGTCTTTGTATCTAAAGAGTCATTTTAAAGGCTGCTAACAACTCAGATTTGGATTTGGATGATCTATACATACTCAACATTATTTGACCTAAGATTTGGATGATCTATACAGCCACATGGGTTCTCAGGGAAGCATTCTTAGATCCACAAATGTTTCCATTACCAACTAAACAAAGGGAGTAGAATGGTTAGGAGAAACTTACACGGCAACCTTGACAGAGGGCTGAAGTCTCCAAAAGTTTCAACAAACTCTTGACAGTTTCCTTGGGAAGTTTCTTCACCTCCTCCGTTGAAGTTCTTTTGACAGAGTCACAACTTTGTCCTTTAACCAGTTGTGGGTGATCACAAGCCTGCCGTAGACGTAGAAGCATCAACATAATATTTGCTAAATTTTGTCTCACAGTTCCAGCTGCAACATATAACTATGAGAAGATAGAATATGAAAGTTAGAGGAGTTCATTTAAAATTTTTTAAAAAATAAAAATAAAAACTGATAAAAAATAAAAATAAAAATAAAATTTTAGAACATATCTTTTCCTACAACCTATACTTTCTAGAATTCCTTCATCTATGTTGAAAGAGATCTTTCTCTACAGATTGCTCACCGTTATTTAATATGATGATACATCAAAGTTATTCTGCAGGTTCAAGCTTTGTTGGCCTTTCTGGTGAAGCTTTGAACAATTAAAATATCTAACACTATTTCAAGATTTGGAATAACATAGCCCTATCATTCATATCAATTAAAAGCAATGGGAAGACAATAGTAAAATTTAATAATTTAGCACAACATTCACATTTTGATACATGAACAGGACAATAGAAAGGCACCTTAAATTGTGAGCGCGATGCAGCTTCTAGCCTGTTATAGAAATCACGCTCCTCAGCAGAGAAAGCCACCTTTTTCAAATGTATAGTTTTTGGTGGTAAGTTAATAACTGGCTGGCCCTCAATCAATGTACCTAGAATAAAACACTGAAGATTATTAACATCTAATTAGTACAAAGCATTTAGGTCATGCATTAACATTCTTTGGAGTCAATCCAATGCTCAGTTGTAACTTTGAACCTACACAATCTGTTATCAATATTGCTCAGGAAGCTCAGCGCCCAACAATGAAAGCATACTAATCAAATTTAGTTGCGAATCAAATAAATTTGAGGTACATATCATGCAGAGAGTAAGCCTGAAAAACACCAAGTACATCGCCATGCAGAGATAGAGCTTGAAAATTCACCAGGCTAGTTGACTGTCAATAAGCCTGCCTCACTATTATTTTTGGAAATGGATACATTTCCCCTTTCTTATTGAATAAGGAATCTACAGCAGGGGATAACAGTCTATAAGAAAGATAGTTCAGTCATCCTTAAAATGATGATAAAAGATGAATCTGTCAATGACAACCAGTAAACAATCAGACCAGGCATCCATGTTAAGAAACGAAATGTTTAAACCAATGACCAAAGTTTAAAGATGTAGAACAACTCTACCCTAACAAATTAATTGGTTGGACCTAATGGTTGGAATCCCCACACTTATGCCATTCCAAGTGACAGAAAAGCATTTACACTACCAGTCTACCATAGAAGTTGGGAACTCCTTCCTAACCAACTTAAGAACCAAGACACATTTAGAGCACAAATTGTTTTAAAGAAATTAACTGCATGTTACGAATGGAAACATACTTAAGTGCTTGGAAAATATAGTTTTATATTTTAAAAGAACTAGTTTTATATTAGAAAAAGAAAACTTCACAAAAAGAACTGGCTTTATGATAGAAAAAAAAAAAAAAAAAATCCACTTTCCAGTAATAATCTTTAACAAAGGAAGTTGGAAAACACGATCTTTGCCAAAGTTTCCTCAGTAAACTTACAACATTTCTTCCTTTATTCTTAAAAATGGAAAACACACATGAACCATCAGTCCACCACCCATACTCCCATCACCACCATTATACCACCATCCATATCCACCCACTACCACCATCACTGCCAGCAACCAACCACCATAGCCACCACCACCACCCACAGCTATTACAGTAACAACCATACTTCCACCCACCACCACAGTCCACAATACCACAATCGCCACCCACCTGTTATTACTGTTACAACAACTGCCCACCACCTACTTCCACCCCTAATTGTTATTGCCAACAACTGCCCAGTACCACCATTATCACCAACTATTCACCATCATTCTTACCACCACCACCGCCACCCATCTCTAATCCAAACACAATTACCACTTGCATTTGTAATTTCATATGAAGAAAGTAATAAAATTGTGTTTTGATGTTTCCAGAGTTCAGAAATACGAATTTAGGAAAGTATATCCTCTTTAGGAAAGTATATTTAATGTATTCACTAAGTGATATATAATATATTTTCATTTTTCCCATAATAAATGCACTGTAAATTTTTCTTATAATAAATGTAGTAGGTTTTTAAAGGGTGTTTTGAGTAATAAAGTAATAAATATTGTATTTCCGTGTTGGAACATCCCAAAATAAGGAGAGCAATTTTTTTGGGAACAGAGGAAGTACAAGTTTACAACTAAGGAACACCTCCATAGTAGAAAAACCAAAACACTAAACACTAAAAGTATTAGATTGACAGAAGTATAATGACCTTTTGTTCGGCGCAACATAATGGCCCTCAAGATTGCTTGAAGCTTCTTGTAACCATGTATCGAGTCCATAGCTATTGGGTACTTGACACCACTACAAAATGTTTTGTAGTCAGCATAGGGATCATATCTTAGAAATCTGAAGTAACTGAATAGCTCATCAATGGAATTTTGTATAGGTGTTCCAGACAAGCACCACTTTCTTTTCGCTCTAAGACTGCAACAGGCTCTAGCGACTTGTGTTCTATGATTTTTTATAGTTTGAGCCTCATCCAAAATAACCCTAAACCAACTCACTCTAGCAAGTGTACCACAACCAGGATCAAAGTCATCTGTATCAATTCCATTCCTACCCTTTTTCCCCTTCTTTTTAACACATGTCTTTTTCTGCTTTTTGTATTTAGAAAATTGAGAAGAATGTCCACATCTTTCACCATTCTTATGCTCATCATCATCATCTTCAACCACTGGTTGTTTTGGAACTTCATTTGTCACGATAGCATACGTTGTTATAACAACATCATATTTTGCCAATTCAACAGGATCCCTAGGCCTATTGCCTCCATGATAGATCAGCACATTAAGTCTTGCTTCATTTGTAACTTTCTCATCCAGCTCCCGAGCCCATTGTCGAACAACACTGGCTGGACATACAACCAATGTGCCTGCAGCTGGCCTCTTTCTACGAAATCCCTTCATAGTACTTGCTTCTGGAATCACCTGAAAGTCATCAGGTTCAGCACTCGGCTTTGGTTCCTGAGAAGTAGTACCAGTATTTTCATCCAAATTCAAGGCTTGAGCCTTCATAACTCCCACATTTTTAGATTTAGCTTTCTCCTGTGAAGACCTCTGCATCTGTATAATTGCAATCATTGACAGTCTTCCCAAGGCCCTGTTACATAATGTATAAGCTACATAAGAAAGATCACAAGTTACGAAAATTAAGGAGAATGGCTTTACTGAGTAAGTAACCTGATCGTCAGCAAGAATTCCACCCAGACAATGTACACTAGAAGTCTCCTTTTGAAGCATCCATGCCAAGGCTATCCTCTGAAGGTTGAGATTATGGCAACTAAGAACCACAAATACCAAAAGAAAACAAAAGCACTTAAATTAAACAGAATACAGACCTGGTGCCTTAACAGGGGAACTGATAGAAGGCCTTCAGGTAATGTGGCTTCCACCTTGGGCTGGTTTAAATCCAGCAAGGAAATGTCAAATATATTCATACCAAAACGAAACTACCTGCATCTTAAGACTATATAGTCTAAGGGGTCACAACCAAATATTACAAAGAAACACATATCCAAAGTCATGAGCTTCTGATGGAACATTCATTTATAAGTTATACCTTTCCAATTGTGAGTACAAGCTAAGCATTTTGAAATTCAGTCAGTACACTGGGATGACTAAAAGTTTTACACTTACAGCATATGGACCTGACAGTTGGAAGCCAATCAAAATAGGAAATGACAAAAAGAAAATGTTTTAACAAAAACTTGAGCAAGATAAATGAGGTTACTACTTATTAGCCTTGGTGAAGTGGACCATGAAATTATATCCTATCTTCACAAAGAACGTATAGAAATATAATCAAATAGGGAAAAGTAAGTATTGACCTTTGACATGGCTCTGATACCAAATTGAAGCATGTGCTCCATCTCAACTAAAAGCCTAAGCTGATAGTTGGATTGCACATTAATGGTTATATGCTAAACACGCTCCCTTTAGTTGAGATGGAGCACATGCTTCAATTGTAAGTTAATTAAACATTTTGTTTCTAGCTGGATGCTTGACCCGTAAGAAAAACTCCGCTGCTAGGAAAAGAAGTCCTGTCATAACTTAATAAAAATTGGAGACATAACCTATTTTTTATGCAAGGCCGGGCAGTGGACAATTTTGTGCATTTTTGCAAAAATGTAATGGGATTACCGTTTTCTCAAACTTTTTATGGACAGAACGGCAATCCCATTACTATACCTTTTATAACACAGAATATGTTATGCAGCTTACCATGCTCCTTGTAAATTAGAAGGATATATAAAGATAGCAAAAGCATTAAAATAGAAGCTAGGCACCAAAGAACACCTGTAAAGCAGCTTGATAAATCAGCCTCTCATCAGTTTCTACTGCTCCCTCATCACCCATCCCAGGATGATGTAGAGGATTATTCACACCAGTATACAAACCACCTGAAGCAGATTTTATATGCATCAAAGATGGAGGTAGTATTCTGTTTCCCTTGTTATCATTGAAAACTAATTCATTACTAATGCCCCTACTGGAATGGTCTTTTTTCATATGGATAGCAGCTGCATCTTTTGGAGTTGACCAAGCACTTTGATAAGATTTTTCTTGGGTTTGACGAATCTGACTGCTGCCAACATTCTCTACTAAACTTGGTCTGGAAAAAGGACCAGAAGGATAAAAAGAAGCAGGACGCGTCCTCTTCAAAGTTTGTTGGGATGAATTCTTGTCATGATCTGTGTCAAACATGTGAAATTTTAAATCACCAACCAATATTGTCTAAAATTTTAATGACAATGCAGAACCATATTACCATTTCTATCATCAGCGGAAGCCCTAGATTTTGATGCTCCAAATCTATCACCATAAGAATGGACGCACAGAAGAGCTTGCATTCACCCCATTAATTAAATTAGAAGAACTTCCATTAGCAAAAGCTGTTCGTTTGGGAGAATGATCCCTTGCAATGGGACGACTGTGATCTGAGAATTAGTCAAATTTTGTTATAAGCAAAGCAAAACAAACCTGCAAAACATGTTAAAACAAAATCATAAACAAAAAATCTTTAACCTGACGCCCATGCTGGAAGAATCCTGTAAGCAGAAGAAGCAGAATCCCTTGTAGGTAACTCATATAGTACTCGTAACTCTGAACCTTCACTAGAATCGTCACCGTAACATGGACGCATTGAAGAGCTTGCATTCTCTCGATTAAAATTAGGAGAACGTTCACGAACAGAACCTGTTCTTATGAGAGAATGATCCCTTGCAATGGGACGATTCTGACCTGACATTTAGTAAAAATTTGTTATACAAAGCTGCAAAATATATATATATTTAGAGCAAGAGAAAAACTATCTTTAACCTGACACCGATGCTGAATAGGGAGAGTCCCTTGTAGCTGCAAGTGACTCATCTTCGTCGTCTTCACTAGAATCATAACAACTTGTATCTTTAACTTCAGCCCCATCTTCGTATTCATCAACCTCAACCTCAACCTCAACCTGTGATTCAACACAAAGACGTCAATGTATAACAAACAAAGCTCTCACTTACAAATCCTCCTGCAATTTACTCCGTAATAAGCACAATTTTTACCAGATGTAAAAAGGTACAACTACACTCTTTAAGCTATGCACCAGCCGTTCATCATGATCAAACGTCACCAAAACAGATGCTTACACTCAGTCACTACTCACTCACCTATGCATTTACAGGGCTCTTGGTTGGAAACAGGGCGTTAGGAAGATATGAATCGTAATTGGGAAAAGAATAAAATGATAATTTAAATTACATTGTATGATAAGAAAGAATAGAATGATTGAAATTTAAATTAAAGAAATAAAGATTAAAATATATTTATATAATAATTATAAGAAGGATAAAATGATAATTTATTATGAAATTACAATTTCACAAAGTTTGAAATTGCAATTCATAGGGGGACTCGGCAAATTATATTGTAGATCATGGTTTAAAACGGTGTTTTTTTTTTTTTTTTTTTTTTTTAATGCAAAGAAACGGCACCCGTTTCGTGCCGTTACGTGTAATTAGTTAAGTTTGCATAACATATTCAGTTGGAATAGGCCATCCAACTGCACATCAAATTGCAATTAGGCCACCAAACTTTAAAAAAGATGCAATTGGATCACTGAATAACAGAAAATTATGCAACCAGGTCTAAAATGACATGTTTACCTTAAATTATAGGTTATCGTTTTTAAAACTAATTTTAAATAAAATAATTAATTAAAATTAAAATTTTAAAAAAAATAATAATAAACTAAACCTGCCGGAGACGAAGACCTTCGTTTTCGGCCATGGAGACGAAGGTCTCTTTGTCTCCCTGGCCAAAGACCATCCGGAACCTTCGTCTCCATGGCCAGGGAGACCAACCTTCGTCTCCTGGCCATGGAGACGAAGCCTGCCGGAGACGATTCGTCTCCGAACAGGTTTTTTTTTTTTTTTTTAATGTTAATTAATTATTTTATTTAAAATTAGTTTTAAAAATTATTTTTAAAATTGGTAACCTACAATTTCAGGTAAACATGTCATTTTGGACCTAATTGCATAATTTTTTGTTGTTCAAGGACTCGATTGCATCTTTTTTGAGTTCGGTGACCTAATTGCACTTTGGTGTGCAGTTGGGTGGCCTATTTGACCCTTATTCCTATTCTGTTTCATTTCATATACATCGTAGTTTCATTTTTCAGCACAACTAAAGTTTCATTTTGTTTCAAGTACAGTTTCATTCGACATTATACATACAATAGTCTTATTACAATGAGACATGTTATTGAATTTTAGTTTATATTCACTGTAGTCTTATTACAACACCTCTAAATTATAATTATAATTCTAATTCAACTATGGTTTCATTGGACAATATACACTCATATATGTGAGACTGTTATTCAGTTTCATTTTATATACACTGTAGTTTCATTAAAATACAACTACAATATCATTTTGATATAACTACAGTTTCATATATTTGACAATATACACTCAATATGTGAGACGTGTTATTCAATTTTTTTTTTAAAATATATACTGTAGTTTCATTTCAACAAAACTAAAGTATCATTTCTATTCAACTACAGTTCTATTTGATAATATGCATTTAATATGTGAGACATGTTATTCAATTTCATTTTATACATACTACAATTTCATTTCAACACAACTAAAGTATCATTTAAATTCAATTACAGTTTCATTTGATAATATAAACACAATATGCGAGACAGTTTCATTTTAGATACATTGTAGTTTCATTTTGTTATGAACACACAAAAATACCGGATCTGTTAAAAACTAATGACTGTCGTTTCTTTATTTAAAGAAACGGCGTCGTTTCCGAACCATGGTCCACAGTATAACTATCCGGGGACCCTATGAATTACAATTCAATGGTTGGAAAGAATTGTAATTCTGTGGAATTGCAATTCTCCCAACCAAACCATGGATTTGCAATTCCATAGAGTTTGGTAGGAATAGAATTGTAATTTCATCATACCAAACACCCCATTATATTTACATTTTGGGTTGTTTAACTGTTTAATCAGCTATATATTATAATTGTTTTATACTTTCTCCGTCTCATTTTACTTGTCTTACTTTCCTTTTTAGTTTGTCACAAAATGTTTTTCTCTTTCCGAAATTGATCACCATCATTCTTCTTTTTCCAATTTACCGTTATGAGTTTGCATTCTTTGGTGCTTTTATTTCCAAAAATGAGAAAAGTGAGTGACATAATTGAAAAATACATAGCATTTACTTTAGTTTCTTAAAAAACGTGCAAAAAGTAAATATGACAACCAATTCGGGACGAATGGAGTAATTTTTAATTTAAAATCATTTAATTTGTTTTATATAAATTAAGCGTCATGTCAATAATAATCGGTCAAACATGTCAATTTTAATTTTTTTTTTTTGAAAATAAAGAAGCTAATTTATTAATTATAAGTTGAAACATTTACAATAAAGATTGATGGAATGGTCAAACATTCTTTACAATCGGCCATAAAAATAACTTTCCTTACAATGCTACAGAAAACTTGATTCATGACCCTTACATTTTTTTTAAAGTCTGATTACTCATTTACATATTCGCGTGTCATATACTCATATGTAAGCATTATTCCTTATTAAAAATATAACTTAATAGTTAAATTTAAAGGTTAAAGGAAAATTAAAAAAAATAAAGAGAAAATAAAATTTATTTGTATGAGTATAAGAGAAACAAAGCATAAAATATAAATTATTGATACAATCTATTATGTTGATACCATTTTACTTCTGTTAAAATCCTAACATTGTTAATTTTTATTTTATTTAATTTCGTTGAAAGCATGAAACCACTTTCATTGCAAGAAGGAGTTTAACTTGATGTCCATCAAATTATTTAGACAAAATTTTTTGTGAGAACGTCACACAACTATTGTTTGTGAGACGTGTTGAGTTATAGACAATTGAGTGAGATACTCAATAAAAGTACACTTCGTAAATATCGTAATTTCAATTATAAATATTATAACATTTATCATTAATTAGTAACAATCATTTATTCTAAATAGTATCACAATTTTATATATAAATATTACAATATATATTATAAGTAAAAATTTATTTATTTCAAATTGATAATCAATTTTGTGTAATAAGTATTATAATTTATATCACAAGTAATAAACTATCATAAATACGACCCCTCTCATGAATTAAGATCAACGAAACGATATCATATGAGAGTCACGATACGATATCTGTAGGAACCGCTGGTAGGAAAACAAATAATAATCAAATAAAATTGACTATTATTTTCTGGAAAGAAGGGAAGAAAAGATGAAGAAATTTGGCTAGTGTTTGGTGTTGGGTTTTTGCAAGAGTCAAGTGAGCACTCTTTCCTTAAAACCTTATTTGCCACCTCCCAAAGATGCTAGGAGTGTTGTGGCCTAGGCTTCCCAGGATAAAACTTGCTAGTGATTCAATGTTTGAGCACTCAAATAAGGAATCCGGCGAGCAAGACACGGCTATGAACACAGGAGGCTAAAGAAGAAGTAGAAGCAGAGAGGTTTTGAGGCAAAAAAGAAGAACTTTCGTGTTCTATTTCTGTGTGTAAAAATTATGTTGCCTCTACCCCCTCTTATATAGGGTTGAAGGATTAAATAGCTCTTAATAGGGCACTTTAAGGCACCCCCCCCCCCACTACACCTGGTAACAGCAGCCATTACCATGAGTTTCAATTCAAAAATAAAGATTGGAATTAATTCAAAGAATTAATTCCGTAACAGTAGAATTGAACACCAACGGTTACACACTGCACAGGTTCGTGTAGGCCGAAACTGAAAGTTTCGGCCCTAAGTTTCGGCACAAGGCCAAAACATGGTGCCCACATGGTAGTTTCGGCCATTATTCTCACAAGGCCGAAACATTTTGGTGCCCACTCGGCCTTGTTCAGTTTCGGTTCCCAACCCGAAACGAGTTACAGTGGCATGTTGGAAAATGATACCGAAGTTTGGCATAACTTATGCCCGCAAGGCCAGCCAATTTCCGGACGACATTCGTGCCCGGGCTCATTTAGTTGGAATTTGATTTGCACCCCCCCCCCCGCAAGAGAGCCTCTATGCTATACAATTCTACAAGCTTCAAAAGTGCTCTTGTATATAAGGGGGGAAAATCTTCATTCCAAAGCAATGTGGGACAAAAGCTCACTTTTTCCCTTCATTTTCCAACTCAAATGGGTCTACTTTGAGAATCAATATTTCATTCACCCATTATCCGTTTTGAGCGTACAATATATCAATCTCTTCGTCTCACTACGAAGAACCCGAATCCACTTTGACTCGACCCAAATCGGAAGTGGACCCCACTGATAATTGTACCACAAAATAGCCACTTAACATGCCATTTTAAGCTATTTTTTCCTACAATCCCCCACATGAATGAAAAATTAATTTTCGGGGTATTTTGAAATCGGAAACAACTGTGTTCAAACGGTCGATCCCTGCATAAGATAGGTAGGGAGTCACTATACCCTTTGAACCTTCCCTCGTGAAGACATGTTTACTCTACTGGCTGTACGGTAGAACGCGATGTCTTTGAACCGACTGCCGTTTGTGTAGACGATTACATATCTCACATAGGAATCTCCCTACCATGCTCTTGCTCTCATGAGTGTGCCCGTTTTGGTCGTGGGTCACCGTTCCTGGTTCTGCGAGAGTTTCTAAAGAATTGTGCCCAACAATTCTCCTTTGAAGCGACCCTCACTTCTTTCTAACATAGGTGATTCTTTCTCGAGTATCCCGCATACTCAAGAATCATTAAAACATTAACATGCTAGCCTCTTGCGGGAGTCACTGATTTAACGAGGAGTGGTAGGGAGTCCGAGACCCTCACAGTAACGCGCTCCGTTCCATAATTTAGTTGTCCCATTGAACCTAGGTGCCAGCTAGGTTGGATATCCACTATAGAACTTTTTAGTCAAAGGGCATTAGAACCATTCCTCGTGTCAACTTCTCCACAACTTCTTTGCCTAACCCTTTGGTCAGCGGATCCGCTATATTGTCTTTTGACTTTACGTAGTCAATCGAGACAACACCAGTTGTGAGCAGTTGTCTAATGGTATTATGTCTACGACGCACATGTCTAGACTTACCATTATACATATGACTCTGTATTCTCCCGATTGTGGCTTGACTATCGCAATGCACACATATTGGAGGTACCGGTCTTTCCCAATTAGGAATATCCTCTATAAAATGGCGTAGCCATTCAGCCTCTTCACAACCTTTGTCCAAGGCTATTAGCTCAGATTCCATCGTGGATCTAGCTATCACAGTTTGCTTAGAGGATTTCCATGCAACGGCTGCACCGGCTAGTGTAAACACGTAGCCACTCGTGGACTTAGAGTCCTTAATATCAGATATCCAATTCGCGTCGTTATACCCTTCAAGTACAGCGGTATATCTCCCGTAGTGCAGTCCAAGATCACGAGTATACCTCAAGTATCTCATAACCTTTACTATTGCCTTCCAGTGCATAGAACCGGGGTTACTCGTATATCTACTGAGTTTACTAACCGCATAGGCAATATCCGGCCTAGTACAGCTCATAAGATACATCAAGCTACCAATAACCTGAGCATATTCCACTTGTGAAATACCTTCTCCGTGGTTCTTGGTTAGATGAATGTTTGTATCAAATGGTGTCCTAGCCACTTGACTATCATCCTTGTTAAATTTCTCAAGGATTTTGTCAATATAATGTGATTGGCTCAACACGAGACCATCAGGTCTTCTAATGATTCTAATCCCGAGGATTAAATCAGCCAAACCCATATCCTTCATGTCAAATCTCGCATTTAACATGTTTTTAGTAGACTTGATCATCCGATCATTACTACCAACGATGAGAATATCATCGACATATAAACAAAGGATGACATAGCCGTCTATCGTTTTCTTAACGTAGACATATTTGTCACTTTCGTTTATTTTAAACCCGTTAGTTAACATCGCATGGTCAAACTTCTCGTGCCACTGCTTAGGCGCTTGTTTTAAACCATAGAGCGATTTAACCAATTTACACACTTTCCTTTCTTGGCCCGGAACCACGAACCCTTCGGGTTGTTCCATATAGATTTCCTCATCTAATTCGCCATTTAGGAAAGCGGTTTTCACATCCATTTGATGAACTTCCAAGTTCCGCAACGCGGCTATGGCAAGTATCATCCTAATGGAGTTTATTCTCGTCACGGGAGAATACGTGTCGAAGTAATCGAGGCCCTCGCGTTGCCTGTAACCCTTGATTACAAGCCTAGCCTTATACTTCTCGATGGAACCATCCGGTCTCATCTTCCTTTTAAAGACCCACTTGGATCCTAAGGGTTTACTACCCGGAGGAAGATCAACGAGTTCCCAAGTGTGATTCTGTAGGATAGAATCCACTTCACTTTTTATAGCCTCTTTCCACATTGGTCCTTCCGTAGAAGTCACAGCTTCTACATACGTTCGAGGCTCGTTCTCTATCAAACAAGATAGAAAATCGGGTTCATTTTCTAATAAACAAGTTAGAGTACCCGAATCGTACTCTAACAAGTAAGTTAGAAAATCAGGACAGAATCATTTTCCAACTCTCGCCCGCTTACTGCGTCTTGGCTCGAGCTCGGGTTCTTTATCAGATTCCCCACTATAATTATCCATAGTTTCGTCAAACGTTCGTTTTGACGTACTTGGTCCCTCGTTGGACCTACAAGGAAATATATTTTCGAAGAAATATGCATTCCTTGATTCTATTATCGTGTTCTCGTATACGTCTGGATTATGGGACTCGTGTACTAAGAACCGATAAGCACTACTGTTATGTGCATAGCTAATAAAGATACAATCCACCGTCTTAGGACCTATCTTTATTTTCTTAGGTGTTGGAACCAAAACTTTGGCAAGACACCCCCACACTTTCAGGTACTGGTAGGAAGGTTTCCTACCATTCCACAGCTCATAAGGAGTCTTATCGAGCCTTTTGAGGGGTACCTTATTGAAAAGGTAATTACTTGTCAAAATCGCCTCACCCCACGCATCTTGAGGTAGGCCCGAACTTATAAGAATCGCATTAATCATATCTTTCAATGTACGATTCTTTCATTCGGCAACACCGTTCGATTGAGGTGAGTAAGGTGTCGTACGTTCGTGTATGATACCTACACTCGCACAGAAGTCACCAATAGGTGCTTCGTACTCACCACCTCTATCGCTTCTAACCTTCTTAATTCTCCGATTAAGTTGGTTTTCCACTTCATTCTTATAAAGAACGAATTTATCAATGGCTTCATCTTTGCTTTTAAGCAAATACACATAGCAGTATCGTGTGCTATCGTCGATAAATGTGATAAAATACTTATTACCACCTCTCGTTTGTATCAATCTAAAATCGCACAAATCGCTATGGATTAATTCTAGTGGTTCAGTTTCCCTTTCAACCGATTTGAAAGGTACTTTCGTTAGTTTTGCCTCAACACAAATTTCACACTTGTTATTTGTGTCAATTTGAAAGTTAGGAATATGGTCCATGCTAATTAATCTACGCATAGAATTAAAATTAACATGACCTAGTCTATCATGCCACAAATTGGAAGACTCAAGCAAGTAAACAGAATTAACTTTGCTTTTATTGATAACAGGAATTACATTGAGCTTAAACAACCCATCAGTTACATATCCTTTACCAACAAACATCCCTAACTTGGACAAAACTACTTTGTCTGACTCGAACACCATGCGAAAGCCATGCTTGTTCAACAGAGAGCCAGACACAAGATTCTTCCTCAGCTCAGTAACATACAGCACGTTGTTCAACGTCAGTTCCTTCCCGGAAGTCATCTTCAGAACCATCTTGCCCATGCCTTTCACAGCAGACTGAGCAGAGTTTCTCATCCACACCTTTTCACCCTCAACGGTCTCAAAGGTGTTGAATATCTCTCGGTTGCAACACAAGTGCCTGGTTGCACCGGTATCAATGAACCACTCACGAGGGTTTGAGCCCACGAGGTTCACCTCGGTCACCATAGCCGAAAGGCTAATCTCGGCCTCTTTCTGACTGCTATCTCCAACAACATTGGCTTCAGAACTCTTGTTCTTCTTCCTTCGAGCCTTGCATTCAGATGCTCTGTGGCCATGTTTGCCACAATTGTAGCACTCACTAGGAAACTTGTTATTGGTAACGCCACCTTTCGAACCTAGCTTTCGCTTGTCCTTCTTGTTCCTCTTGGAGCTCTTACCGTGCTCTACAACATTGGCCTTAGCGCCAACCACGATAGGAGCCTTCCTATCATTCGTCCTGTTCCATTCCTCAATCCTGAGTCGCTGGATCAGGTCCTCCAGATTCATCTCCTTTCGCTTATGCTTAAGGTAGTTCTTGAAGTCCTTCCAACCTGGAGGCAACAAATGGATCACGGATCCCACTTGAAAAGCTTCACTCAGCACCATGCCCTCGTCACGGATCTCATCGAAGATTAATTGCAAATCTTCTACCTGACTTAGCACGGTTTTTGAATCAACCATTTTGAAGTCGAGGAATCGGCCAACCACAAATTTCTTTGAGCCGGCATCCTCACTTCGATATTTATGATCCAAAGCTTCCCACAACGCTTTTGATGTGCTTATCTTTCGATATACATCATACAGCGTGTCACACAGTCCGTTCAGGATGTAGTTTCGGCAAAGGAAGTCCGAATCCTTCCAATAGCCAACTGCCATCACGGATTGTGCATCTTGTTCCTTCAACTCGGGAACCCTCTCGGACAAGAACCTTGCCAAGCCGAGAGTTGCTAGGTAGAACAACATTTTCTGTTGCCACCTCTTGAAGTTCGAACCAACACCGGTGAACTTCTCCGGCTTTTCAGCCGAACCACTCGGTACCGAAGGTACCCGAGACATGGGAATATATCCCTCAGTGCTCCCACCATCCTGTGAACTAACATTCACTGGTGTAGCTTGGGAATTAGCAACATTGTTGCCATTTCCTCCATTGTTGTTCTCAACAACATTTTCTTCCCCATTGTTAACGATTGGCAACTCCGGGTTCTCCATTTCTTCAAGGAAATTCGAGAAAACAACCAACGGGAAAACAAGAAATAAGGTTTTAAGACTGTAGGAACCGTTGGTAGGAAAACATATAATAATCAAATAAAATTGACTATTATTTTCTGGAAAGAAGGGAAGAAAAGATGAAGAAATTTGGCTAGTGTTTGGTGTTGGGTTTTTACAAGAGTCAAGTGAGCACTCTTTCCTTAAAACCTTATTTGCCACCTCCCAAAGATGCTAGGAGTGTTGTGGCCTAGGCTTCCCAGGATAAAACTTGCTAGTGATTCAATGTTTGAGCACTCAAACAAGGAATCCGGCGAGCAAGACACGGCTATGAACACAGGAGGCTAAAGAAGGAGTAGAAGCAGAGAGGTTTTGAGGCTAAAAAGAAGAACTTTCGTGTTCTATTTCTGTGTGTAAAAATTCTGCTGCCTCTACCCTCTCTTATATAGGGTTGAAGGATTAAATAGCTCTTAATAGGGCACTTTAAGGCACCCCCCCCCCCCACTACACCTGGTAACAGCAGCCATTACCATGGGTTTCAATTCAAAAATAAAGATTGGAATTAATTCAAAGAATTAATTCCGTAACAGTAGAATTGAACACCCAACGGTCACACACTACACAGGTTCGTGTAGGCCGAAACTGAAAGTTTCGGCCCTAAGTTTCGGCACAAGGCCGAAACATGGTGCCACATTGTAGTTTCGGCCATTATTCTCACTAGGCCGAAACATTTAGTTTCGGCCATGATGGCCACAAGGTCGAACTTTCAAGTTCGGCCTTGTTCAGTTTCGGTTCCCAACCCGAAACGAGTTACAGGTGGCATGTTGGAAAATGATGTCGAAGTTTGGCATAACTTAGCCCGCAAGGCCAGCCAATTTTCGACGCACACGAGCTCGGGCTTGTATCAAGCCT
Source organism: Ipomoea nil (assembly GCF_001879475.1). Classification (NCBI taxonomy): domain Eukaryota; kingdom Viridiplantae; phylum Streptophyta; class Magnoliopsida; order Solanales; family Convolvulaceae; genus Ipomoea; species Ipomoea nil. Next base: position 1,883,075 of record NW_017619385.1, on the reverse strand, counting down.
TTTTTCAATCTCGTCTAGTTGGAACTTGACATACCATTTTATGCCATTTTAAGCTATTTTTTCCAACAATATCAAATAAGTGTAACTCAATTAACTATTGTTTTTGTCCATGTTATTTTATTAACTAATTTTCATTTACTTCGTAACATTTTATTTGGACAAGGAACTAAAGGAATGACGATGATTTAGGAAAATATTACTTGTACTCTTAAATTATATTTTCAATTTTTATTTCTTCTCACAAATATTGAAGGTAAATAATTTTTCTTGGTACCCATGAAAATGTCTTATCAGTATAATTAATGATGAAATTTTATAATTCCCATGAAAATTCATAATTTAATAAATGTTTTTCTTTTATGCGATTATGAATTTTCTGTTATAAGAGTATGAATTTACAGTACATTCATAATCTCATAACAGAAAATTCATAATATGAATAAACGCGCGCCGTTAACAGCACATTAACTAAATTTCTTTTTTTTTCCCCGTAAAAACGACACCGTTTGGACCCGTGTTCTCATTGTGAACACGTTTCCAGGGCATAATTTGCGAGGAAGAAGAAGAAAGATCAAGTGTCAGAATAATCGCAAATTATGCTGTGCAACCGAATGCACCATGTGCATGGTGCATACGATGCAAAACGACGTCGTTTTGGTTAAAAAATGCGCGTCCCACTTAAAAAAGAAATCAGGTTCGATTCCCGGCAATAGCATTTTTATATATCCATAAATTCATAACTATATATCCACAGTGAATGAATGAAGTAAAAACCACAATGAATGAACTAAATATCCACACTGATCGAACTAAATATCCACAATGAATGAACTAAATATCCAGAAATTCATAACTATATATCCAAAAATTCATAACTATATATCCATAAATTCATAACTATATATCCAAAGTGAATTAATGAAGTAAATATCTACAATGAATGAACTAAATAACCACAATGAATGAACTAAATATCCATAAATTCATAACTATATATCCAGAAATTCATAACTATATATCCACAATAATGCTATTGCTGAGAATCGAACCTGAATTTTTTTAAAAATAGAACACGCGTTTTTAACCAAAACGACGTCGTTTTGCATTGTATGCACCATGCGCATGGTGCATTCGCAGCATAACTATTGCAGAATAATTTAGCAAATGGGTCATAGTTAGTTGTGTCTAAATTGAGTCATTTTCTCATGGGTCAAAATTTGTAAACAGATTTGAGGCCCATTTGAAAATTTTGTTTTCCATACCAAACAGGTCTTTTATAATTTTTGTTATTATTACTCAATTCGTCTCATTTTATTTGTCTAATTCGATTAATGAGTCTTGATTGAAGTTATTTTAACTTCAAATTTCATAATATTAAGTTTAGTATTAGTATACAAAATTTATATATTTTGAAATTACATTAAATGTATTATAAAATACAACAAATCAAATTTAAAAATACTAAAAAAAAATAAGTAATGAAGAAAGAATTGGTTTGACCAATGAATAGTAAATACGACAGGTAAAATGAGATAGATGGAGTATTATATTTCATTTTTTTTTGTGTAAACCACACATTGTGGTCCGGGTCTTTCTCTGTCCGTTTAACGGTCCAGGTCCACCCGGTTCGCTCCGAGAGGCACAGAAGTTGGCCCAAAGGGAATTGTCACTTGTGGGAATTGAACCCGGGTTACACCTAAATTTTTAATGAATTTACAATACTATTTTTATCTACATGATCGAATTCATAATACAATATGAACCTAGGTCCGTGATATAATTTTTATCTGGAGTGACTCTAGGGGGCCGTTTGGTTCACGGAATGTTAGATTACCTTAGGGAATGTTAGATTGCTGGGAATGTTAGATTACTGGGAATGTTAGATTCCTGTGTTTGGTTAAGACTGAGGTATATAATATAATTATGTTTGGTTTAGGGTTATCTTTATATATATATATATATATATATATATATATATATATATATATATATATATATATATATATATGTGTGTGTGTGTGTGTGTGTGTGTAAGCTAACATAAAATATATATTTTTAAATAATTAGAATGAAAATAGCAAAAATATCCAAGGTTATCTCACATTACCTAAGAAAAGGAAGGGAATCACATTCCCTTCAAAATCCTATGTGGAGGGAATGTTCCATTCCGTGGGAATGTTATATTCCCTCAGATAGTATGAACCAAACATAGGAATCTAAGCTCAGGAATGTCATATTCCCATGATTATGTAATATAACCTGAACCAAACGCCCCCTAGGGGTAATGTCTTGTGGGCTTAGGATAAGTCCAACGAAACTAGGATCACCTAATAAGTATTAAAAAAAATAAAAATTAAAAAGAGTACAGTTCATGGAGATTTTGGGAATAAATTTTATCGTGAAATAACAATAATTTTTTTTTTTTTTGAACTCACTGATTAGGAAAATTAGAAACAATTACCGTATAGTGTGTGTATGGCGTGTATATCTAAGGGCGGAGCCACAATGGGGACAATGAGGACAGCTGTCCCCCTTCCCCCACCCGCATCCAATTGAAGAATTTGAGAGAATGAACACTTTAAAATAATTTAGGCAAAAAAAAATAATAATAATGATTTTGCATTCAACCATCAAATTACATCTTATATAGTTATCGCGTGATTTATAATGTAATTTTTATTTGAACTATGTTTTTGTTTTGAATATATTTTATAGCATTTAATGTATTTTTATTTTTTTTTTATTCCTAGACAACAATACTTATGACTCGACTTCTAAGTGTTTCATTTTACTTTTTTTGCCTCAGTTAAAGAAAATTTCTGAATCCGTCCCTATATATATCTTTATTTATTTCTCTTTTGTTGTAAATTTTTTCCCCTCTTTCTTCATCATCTTCTTCTTCTTTCTTCCCTCTCTTTCCTACATGTCAATGCAAAAACCATTAAAAAACTTGTGTTGTTAAAGTTGCTCTAATATAATATTAATATAGATGGATGTGGCTGAAGTTACATAGCTCCAATGTGAAGTTTCTTGGTTATAATTAAATGGAGATAAATTAGTAACTCGTGGTCTAAAAAAAATGGAGACAATAGTTTGTAGAGATGAGGGAATGAAGTAAATGACGCTTCAGAAGATTTACTCGATCAATTGTGACTACTAAGAGATGCTCAACATAATAATATTCTATTTTAATTTTAAATTTTTTAAATATAAATATAAAATAAATAAATAAATAATAATAAAACTGTCTAAATAGATGTCACTAAATATATGCATCAACTCTACCTTGCACAACTAAAAAAAAGTACATTTTTTTAATACATAGATTTCTCAGCTTACGTCAGACTAATATTAGCCTCTAGTTCCTCACCTCAAAAGTTACTAGTGGATGTAATTCCGAGTGAGTCGCATGAACAGACTCTCAGTCCGTCTTCCGCCTTACTTTGCGCACAAGAAGTCCAACCCACACCCTACTCCAATTTGAAGAGCCCAACTCCAATGATCTTTGAGGTAGGGTTTGGAGTTTTTGTCCACCAAGAAAATTTTAATCCTCTTTAATTTCTAATCATCGTCTATCCAAAGTTGTGTTAATATTTCCTGTTGTATAGATGGAAACTTAAAAAAAAAAAAAAAAAAAAAAAAAAAAAAGGACAACAAAAGTTTAGGGGTCGTTTACTTCATTTTTCTGTTTTTCCATTTTCAGTTTTTCGTTTCTAGCCATATTTTGTTGTCCACTTGATTGGATAGAAATTCAAAATTGAGGGCATGTAAAGTTCGATTGACAAAATATGAAGAGCATTATTATCAAAGGCAGGATGGTGATCGAGCTAGGAGCTGAGGAGCCTTAGCTTGTGGAGGATTGGAGATGGAAATTATTTAAATTTTTAATACGGAGTATAATTTAGGGGTGTAAATAAACCGAGCAGCTAGGTCAAAACTTAGTTCGAGATCGATTAATTTCGAGCTCGAGCTCAAATGTTTTAGGCTGTTAGCTCGTAGTGTGTTTGACTCGGTTCGTTTACACTCCTAGTATGATTGGTGGGTTGGTGATAAAGACGTACGGTAACTAGGTGTGGAGTCGGAGATTGATATTTTGGAGGACTTATAGGTGCGAATTGAAGGTCAACAATTTTATTCTAAACTCGTGGGAGACTGGGAGTGGGATATAACCAAATTATTGCATGGAGTCGTAAGACATGAGGAGCATTATTGCGTGGACTATGTTCTATATAATTGTGTGGACTATAAATAAAAAGTAGATTATTTATGTACTGAAAATAAAAAGTATATATTATTTGAGTATTGAAAATACATTATTTTGTATACTATCAAATAATGTGCTTTCAATACATAAATAATGTAATTTTAATATATTAAAAATGTACCTTATATTCGGGTTAAGTACATTATTTGAATACTAAAAATACATTATTTTGTATAATGTATCATTCAGTACACAAATAATGTACTTTTAGTATATTAAAAATTTACTACTTTTATGATCCACGCAACACTGTGTGGACCATGGTTTACATAATAATTTGCCTCAGACGTGGTCATAAAAAAATACATTATTTGATAGTATGGTCTATACAACTGTGTGGACCATGGTCCGCATAATAATGATTGATAATCTTGATAAAGAGGACGTACTATTGGGGATAATTTTACTGTGAACCATGGTCCATGTAGCAGTGTGGTCCATGAAGTATCATTTTAATTACACTTCAGTTTCATTTGACAATATTGCTTTGTTTTCAGTTTCATTTTCCACACTCACTAGTTTCATTATAGCAATACCAAAGTATCATTTAATTCTACTACAGTTTCATTTTACAATATGCATGATTACATGAGCTCTATTTTGTAGTTTCATTTTTCAAACACACTAGTTTAATTATAGTAATGGTAAAATATTATTTTAATTACACTCTAGGTTCATTTGACAATATATGTTATTGTATGACTCTGAATTTTAGTTTTATTTTCCCCACACACTAGTTTCATTATATATAGCAATACTATAGTATATATCATTTTAATTATACTATAATTTCATTTGACAATATATACTATTAAATGAACTTTGTTTTTTAGTTTCATTTTGTACACATAGTAATTTTATTATATTATAGTAAAATTAAAGTATCATTTTAATTGTACTGTGAATCATGGTTGGCTGAAACTAAAGACAGTCAGGGCAAAGAAAGTCATCACGGAATTGGCCAGTGCGGGAGGTCTCATTCGAGAACACCTCAAGAGATGGGTATGTGGTTTCACGACTAAAATTGGGTTGATTATTAGCTGCTTTGTGGCCAAAGTTTGGGGGTCTTAGAGAGGGTCTTCGCCTAATTAAAGAAAAGGATTTGATAAATTTTAAAAAAATTAAATAAAAATAAAATAATTGTACACATAGGCTCCATGTAAGCATGGGATGCTACATATTAACCTAGTTAGCATCACATCAACGGTAATTTGTTGAATAGGTAATAATATGGATTATTTGCATTATTTTGGTAGTTAGAGGATTTCATTGTAGCTTTTTTCCGTTTAAGAGACTCAATTACATTATTTGTATATTAAAGGGACTAATTTGACACTTAAAAAAAAAATGATTACAAATTTACAATATATCAAACCATAGATGCATGCGGACAAAAAAAATAATTTAACATAGAGTTAATTTCACTAGAGGTCCCTTGTCTTTGGTGACAATTTCAAATTTAGTCCCAAACTACCTTACAATGTCCTTGTTTGACAATCATCAGTTAGCGGTTAGCGTTAGCGGATTATATTAGCGGATTTGGGTAGAAAAAATGACCGCCAAATTATTAAATCAAATGAATAGTTCAGATTGTTCAGGTTTTAATTTTTTTCTTTTAAATTTTTCTAATTTATCCTTAATTATATGATTATCCATTTAACTTTTCCGTTAAATACCGTTAAGTCTAATTCTAATATTAAAGTCTAATATAGAATTATAACTACACCATCAATCTAATTCTAATATTAAAGTCTTAATAAAACTTAACCACAAATCCTAATGTCGAAATCTCCTCAAACAATATTAGTATATATTTAATATTTTATGCCCTAATTTTTATTTGTTCTCCCTTATGTCCCGTATTTGGTTTCAACCATACCTATACAATTATTTTATTGACAATTATAATCAATCTTGACTATATTATCTTGCATTTGTAAACTTAGAATTACCTATTTAATCCGCACGGGCTTAGCTCAATGGTTAATTTAGTGGGCAGTATTTGGGAGAAGAGACCAAGGTTTGAACCTCGGTGGCGACAGTGCGGGAATTATGTCCAAAGTGGGCAGATTGCTTGTGCGCACCGACATTTGGTCCTGTCTGCTAAATCATTGAGTCACCGTGATTTACAACTTCCCACAATGCTCTGTCGGGTCGGAGTGTGGGGACCCTTGGAGTTGGGGACTCAACCTTTGGGAGAAGAATTACCTATTTAAATACGCAAATTCAACATTCAATTATCTATGTATGAACAATTTCAATATAATCTTGCTTTAATATACTTTAAAGTACTTATTATTAATTTTTTTTTTTTAAAAAAAACAAACATTGGACATTATCCCAATCGCGCAATGCGCGTAAAAAACTAGTATATATAATACATACATAAAATAAGCCAAAGGGGAATACTACGTTATAGACCAAATATGGCATGGACAAATCAAAGTGGAATTTGACATGCACATCTCAAAAATGAGCCAACAGCACTCTCTTTGCTTTTGCCTTGGCTTTTATCGACCACTTTCTTAGCCTTCGGCTAGAGAAAACTACTTGATGATTAATTTATTCACAAAAAAAGTTTGTGCTAAGCTAGGGCCTAGTTTTAAGTAGGCTTCATAGTGATTCCTTGATTAATCAATGTGGTTTACTTTCACTATGTTCCACTTACTTTGTAAACCATGTTATTTTGAACTAATAATGAATCATTAGATAAATTAAAGCATCTTTATGGAATGAATCAATTAAACGCATTATTAAGTCCACTTATGTAACATGAGTTAGTTAAACATCTTTCAAACCTTAAAAAAGACCAAAGATTATATTAAAATGTTTCTGCCTATAGTATAGAGCACTACACTCAACTTACATTATTGTCTGATACCCCTAAAAAGATGGACATAATCAAGGAATTATTAGTGTAGAATTAATGTTAATTAGTAGTATATTAGGCAATTGCTAGTTTTTTATAGAATAGTATATATATTAGGCTAATGTATTGTAAACATCATCACACAATATCTTCAATATTCTTATTTCATACTCAGTGTATTTTTGTATATGCTCAAAGTATGAAATCCTATCGATGCAATCCTATTTAGGCTCATATCATTCTCATAATATTTATATCCCATGCACTAATATATATGGTAGGCCTTTAAGGCTCAATAAACGACAAATTGTTGCGTGGACCATAGTCCACACAATTTTGCGGACCATGAATATTAGGTATATTTTTAATATGAGTTAATACCATCTGAGATCCTACGAGTATAGCGATTTTGCCACGTTTAGTCCTAAACTTTCAAATTGACCATCTGTAGTCCTTCGACTTTCAAATTTAACCATTCGTGATCCAAGTTAACCACTCATGGTCCTTCAACTATATATTAAATTTTAACCAACTCTGGTCCTTTCAAGAGGACTATGAATGGTTAAATTTTCAAAGTTGAAGGACCATGGGTGGTTAACTTTGACCACGAATGGTTAAATTTGAAAGTCAGATGACAACATATGGTCAATTTGAAAGTTTAGGACTAAACGTGGCAAAACCAATATACTCGGAGGACCCCATGCATGTGGCAATAACTCTTTTTAATATATTAAAAATACATTATTTTTGTATTGAAGATACATTATTTTTGTACTGAAGGGTACATTAGTATATTAAAAATGTACTTTAAAAAAATGTACCTTACATACATAAATAATGTACCCTTAGTATATTAAAAATGTACGGAGTACTTTTTATTTATGATCCACACAATTGTGTGGACCATGGTTCATGCAATAATGATTGCAAATAACGGGTATCGAGGGAGTTCCATTCTTATTCACAATGATATAAAAAGAATTGGAAAATTAGCATAAATTGAAATTTTAAGTGATCATTTTGAGTTTTAATTTTGAGTGGGGTTCACTTCTAATTTGCATTGGGTGATTGGGTCGTGTCACAGTTAATTTGGATTCTCTGACCAATTTGATATATTATATATTCTCAAAATGGATAATGAGTGAATAAGAAATTGATTTTCAAAGTGTACACATTGAGTTGGAAAAAAATAGATTTTGAAAGGCTTTTAAGTAGCCTTCGTCCACATTAAAAAACGAATTGGGTTTGCACTAGTATAAATGTAATTTTCAACTTTTAAAGGTGTTTGAATTGTGTGGTATAGATGCTTTCTCTCACATTTAGGGTGGGAGCTAGACATAGATCAAATCTCAAAACGAACACAAAAAGCTTGAACCCGTGACTTTAAATACCTTTTGTTGGGTAGAATGTTTAGAACTTACACTCCTGGATATTCTAGTTTTTATTTCTAATAACTCTGTCAGTTCTTTCTAAAATTCTGCCAACACTTCGTGCTATAAAATTTTGAAGTGTCCATCTTTGTTCAAGTTTGAGGAGAACATTTTATATTTTAGTACGTGCTCAAATATATAGATTGGTAATTCATTGTACCCTAGGATATCAATGCTTCAACACTTTTAACACCCTTGATAGTAAGCGAATTAGTTTTAAGAAAAATGTTTGTGTTACACGCCTTAGATTAATTTTTTGAATTAATATTACTGAATTTTTGATAATATACTTAAATTATTAAAATTCCCATACGAACCAACCTATGGGACATTGCGAATTTTGTTTCTCATGCATTATATTTTCATTTCGTGGCCTCACCAGTCCTCCAAACCAAATGTAGACATGTGTAACACATAACTCTGTTACTTATGCATTTTAGAGAACTAATCCAATCTATAAGACAATTATATGCTAATACTAAATTAAATTGTGGACCACTATAAAAACTCTCTTCTCTGCTTTATATTTGCATATTATCAAGATCAAACCTAACGTTTTTACAAGCAAATTTAACGTGCAAAGAACGTCTAATAGGGTTAACTAAATTATTTCCGTTGTGCATTAAACTCTGAACGCATGGTTAAGCTTACCATTTGGGTAGACTTAGCTATTCGCGAAGAATTTTCAAAATCCCGGCGAGTCTATTCACCCCCCCCCCCCCTCTAGACTCGCTCTTAACCCTATTCGGGAGTAATAATAAGGATGCATTTACTACATCAGGCTAGAACCCTACACTAATTATTGATGTTCAACAATTTGAAATTTGAATTTTTATTGTGTTCAATTTTATTCTAAAACTATTATGGACTTCTTTAAATATGATTTTGGATGTTATTTTATCATTTTATGAATGTTATGAATTGAATATTTTTTAGTTTGTTTGATGGATTAAATTGTAGGTTTTATTTTATATCTATATATATATATATATATATATATATATATATATATATATATATATATATATATATAACTTAGCTTCAAATTTTATTTTTTAAAAATATATTAATATGTTTAGCAGATTTCATGTCATACCGTGTCGACACGACTTGCAACCTGTTAACAAAACGTGTCAACTCGTTTATAATTGGTGTTCGTGATAAGAATTTCAACCCATTAACCTTAACATGTTGTGTCCGTGTTTAGCCTTATCGTGTCGACCCGTTAACGAACGCGTATACACTAATTTGTCTTTCGATATTGATATTACATTAAGGAGGCAAAGATAATAATATGGTAACCTTTCTATTTAAGTTGCTGCCCAGCTCTGGAGACAAAAACATAAAATAATTAAAAAAACCAAAATAAATCAGGAAAGATTTGTGAATTGTGAGTTTGATTATGCAGCAAGCAGTAGTTTGTAGGTGGATGATTTGCAGCTGTCAATTCATTGACCTCCATTGTTTAAGTCACTAATCATGGGATTTAAAACAAATCCACAATCATGTTACTGAATATGTGAATATATATTATATTATTATCATATATATATGGTGCAATTCTTTATTATCACCTCAACTCTATTGAATATTTGAATATGTCCATCAAATTTGCAGCATCATCGATTGGTTCCACTAGTTAGGGGTTGACATAAATTTATTTATATATAATTCCCTCCACCTTTGTTTGTTTGTTCGGTACGAATGAGCTTTCTTCTACAGATTTTAGGTAAATGTTACATATATTGTCCCTCCCTAGTAGAAAGAACGAGAAACATTATTGTCGGCGGAAGGAGAACGAACAAAGAAAGAAAAATAGACGAAAAAATGCCGTTTTCAAACAAAGAAAACGGTGGGTAATTAACCACATTTACACCACAAATAATTCCGGGGATGGGTAATATATGTCACGTTTTGTAAATTGAGCGACAACATTTACACCATTAATAATTCAGAAATGACATTAATAAATGATATCTTTGTGACTTGTGAGGGGCATAAATTATAATTTTTCTTACATTTTATTTTGAGTTGTATTATTATTGTTATTATAGTTGGAGTTATGCATTCATTTTAATTTAGACAATGAACCAAATAGAAAAAAAAAATATTTTTTTTATCCTAAATAGAAAAAGATAATATTTTGACTTTTAGTCAAATAAAAAATTAGAAAATATTTTTTAAAAATAAGTTATTTTCAGAAAAAAAAATTCAATAAATGTTTTCCTAATTTTAAACCAACACTTAAATTTCTATCCAATACAATTTACCAAATCATAACATTTAAACAATAATTATGCAGCGAATATTTAAAAAAAAAAAAAAATAGACAAGCATAGATTCACATCATAATTTTGTCACCCTCCACTTTCACGGTGTGCTTACCTTTTTAGTCCCATTTGACTTTATTATATTTTTCCATCATACCTTCCACTTTATCAACATTAAGTCCACGCCTTCTCGATCTACGTTTCATTATCAACGGTTCACCGTTCACGTGCACGACAAATTTTGTAGATGCATTCATATTTCTATGCATTCAACGTATCTTATTTCAATACCTCTTCTTAAAAATAAATTAAAGATGCTAGAGAATCTCTATCTATATATATATTAAAGCAAAATGATTAGGGAAAAATTTTCCCTCTAATTTATAAATTCATGTAATTTTAATTACAAATCAAATCAACATCAACATAAATATTAAATTAGTCAACATAACATCTTTTTGTTTTGTTTTGTTTTGTTTTGTTTTGTTTTTTTTTTTTTGTTTTTTTTTTTTGCTACTGACTCTATTACATCTGTTCATCTATACTTTCTCAACATGTTGAAGCACAAATAGTCAACACCGCCTCTCATGACCTCCCATATGGGAGAGTCACTACATGCCATCTGAGCACAAGGTGCTTGGCATATATATATTATATCTCTATCTCTATATATATTAAAGCAAAATGATTAGGGAAAAATCTCTATATCTAATTCTCTATATATATTAAAGCAAAATGATTAGGCAAAAATTTTCCCTAATCATAATCATCATAAATAATTAAATAAAGATGAAAAGAAAATAAAAGTGAATAATAAGCAAAAAGATTTTAGTGGATAGGAGAGTAATTCACAAAATTAATTTGACTAATAATTGTTGATCCATAAGTGAGAATTAACATTGCAATAATTATGTTATGTTTCTAACATTAATTGATTTGAGATAAATTTAAAATTCAGAATCAATATTTACATGAACATCTACACCTACACTTCAACACTATAAATAAACTATCATCCGCAGGACCACAACCAATACTACAATTATATTTTGGTCGTTGCTGGAATTGGGGAGATGGTGGTGGCTAGAATAGGGAGAAGAATATTTATGAGAGTTTAGATCTCTTAGAGAGCTTTATACCGTGCGATCTGGGGAAGATGAATCAAGAAATGCGTAGTAGACATGAAGAAAAAGCTGAGGATAAAAATCATACCTTGCTTCTGAACCTAGGGCTTTGATTCTTGGAGCTGTTCTTTCTTGGAAGCAGAGGCAACTGTTAGCCGTAGCTCATGAACGCGAAGAAGAAGCAGCTTACATAAAAAGACTATTTTGCCCTCATGAATAAAAAATTTAAAAATGTTTAAGTTTTTCCGGCCAATTTTCACATGTGATTTGGCCGGAAAAACCAATTTTGCTAAAAAAAAAAACATAATTAAAGAACTAAATTGTTAGTTTTAAAAGTCATGGATTGAAATTAGCACGCCCCCTATAGTCGTATGACCAAAAGTGTAATTTGCTCATTTGTTAAATTAATAATAGTCCGTGCATCGCACGGGACACTTACTAGTTTTGATTATATTGAGTAGTTAAAAAAAAAGAGTAAAAGACATTTTTGGTCCTAGACTTATAGTGGCACGGACAATTTTAGTCCTTTATAAAAAATTCAGACAATTTGTGGACACTCTTATTATGACGAGGACAATTTTGGTCCTCCGTTTACATTTTGGTTAGATGGCTGTTTGAGAGGAGGGTATTTGAGTAATTTCATGCTATCTCCTTCTCAATATTCTATCACTTCTGTTTTGTTCTTCGTTGCAGAGAGGAGGCTATTGCTAAACAGATTCAATCTAATTTTCTTCCCCAAATTAAGTTTCAATCCAAATTTCTTCTTCAAATTGAGTTTCTGTCTATTATCTCGTTGTTCAGCCTTCCAGTCTCGTCCTTCGAGGACATCTTAGGAGGAAGCCGAGCGAATTTCCTGGGTGGAGGAGGCGGGCGAGAGTAGTGGCAGCGGTAGTGGTCGCAGAGATTGGTAATGCGGAGCAGGGGGTTTCGACGACAAATTGTTTAGCGAATTGAAGGACGAGAGAGTCGTTCCGGTGAATCGGGCTTGTTTGTTTGGTGCCGATGCAGGACAGTTGTGTTGGCGGCGAAGACGAAGTAGGATCTTTACAGAAAATGATGCGGTTGAGATATGAAGAGGCAATATTGAGTCGACTCGGGCCAGCAAACAGTCTGAACTATAGAGACCAAACTCCGAGCTAATCTGCCACGCGTCGCATCTAGAGTGAAGATTGGAACTCTCGGTGGAATCCCCACTGCCTATCAAACTCTCCATCCCCTCAACCGAGTCGAACTCGCCTCCCGGCCGCCACCAAAATCAGTAAACGGAAACATCCCTTCGGTGTGCTGCTCCAATCTGAGAAACTGAAAACCTGCCTTCGTAGCATCCGACTACCTCGAATTCTCACTGAGAGATATGAAACTCAACCCCTCTCTTTTTTTCTTTTAATTTTCAAGTATATGAAAACGGGCATGTTCAATTTCACTTTAGCTTCTTTGTTTTTGCGTGAATTGGATGTGGGCGATCCTGGGAAACATAGTAATACTCTAAAATTGAACTTATATGCATATGTGTGCTTGGGAACAGTGTTTATGGAGCTCCTGATTTGGTTTTCTGCAGTTAGACTTTAGCTAAACTTGTAATGTTCTTAAACTATTGTGAATTTCCTAAAATTTTATTCTATTTTGCTTCGTGAATATGAAATCATGAACAAAATAAGCACGAATGTAATATTGAGAAGGAGATAGCATGAAATTACTCAAATACCCTCCTCTCAAACGGTCATCTAACCGAAATGTAAACGGAGGACCAAAATTGTCCTCGTCATAATAAGAGTGTCCACGAATTGTCTGATTTTTTTATAAAGGACTAAAATTGTCTGTGCCACTATAAGTCTAGGACCAAAAATGTCTTTTACTCTAAAAAAAAAAAAATCAAAGTGATTTAATGTCACTCTTGCTTTTCTTGTAAACTGTTTTATTGATGATTTAATGCATTAAGTTTTAATCTTCAAAAAAAAAATAATCAAAGTGATTTATTATAAAAGGTAACAAAATCTCGCCCATATACACACATATGTTGGTCTGTAGCAGGGGTGTATGTGTAATTTTTTTTTTTTGGATACTACGGCAAATACCCCGAAGAACTACCTTATCGATCTTTTACTGGGCAATACCCAAAGCATCAACTCGAAGAAGATTCCTCAAAGTCTCGGGTAGATCCGTCCAAATCACCATCCCACAAACACCTTTTGGCCAAATTGACGAGTCTGTCTGCACAGTCCTTGCCTTCCCCTAAGGTGTGCGAGACCTTAGTGATCCCATGAAGTACCATTAGTGATGGACTATATGAACCCGGGGGTCTGGATTATACAACCCGAATATATGTCGAATGTGATAAACGAATAACAAAATGATAAATATTGTATTAATTGAGTGTATAATGCTATTACAGTGGTTCGGGACGTGTAATAACGATACAAGTGTTGTAGGAAAAGTGGAAGATGCTTGAATAGGATACTGGGGGGTGTTTTTATACCCCCCGGCCGGACCGGGCCCGGGTCACGCGGGAGGAACGGCGATCCGCGCCGCGGGACTCGCTCCACGCGAGGACCCGGTCCTTGGCCGAGCGCGGAGCTCGGCTAAGGTGCAGGCCATGGGGCCGAGCCCATGGAGGTCGGCTCGAGTGCTCGACGGCGAGCCGACCTCACGCCAGGCCGACCCCGGGGTGGTTGGCCGACCTCGGGGTGGTCGACCCCGCGTAAGCAGACCCCGGGGTTCCGAACCCATGTTGGCCAACCCCGGGGTGGTTCGTCACTCCGTGTGCATAGTAGCCGGGGACCCCGTGATAGGTAGACCTCTCCATGGTCTGCCCGGTCGCGTGCGTAGTCCACTCGGTGCCGGGTGTGATCCGCTCCATATTGCTTCACTCCGTAATTATTCCATCATCGTCCCCCACTCTCGGGGCTGCGAGAAGTCGTCAGCCCAAGAGAGTACCAAAGCCGCTTGATAATTACGGACCCCCTCGTGTTTTAACGCTTTATCCTTCGTCTATGCATGTTGTTGTGCAAGCTGTCGCCCGAGCGGCGTCCATGGAGAGCGTGTTGGGGACCCTTCAGGCGCAGCTGGGGGCCGAGAGAGGGGTCGCAAAGAGTTGGAGGCGGCACACAAGGCCATGGGGAGCAAGCCTGCGGTGTTGGAGGGCAAGTATGCCGAGTTGATTGCCAGCTATACGCGGGAGCGCCGGGCGCATGAGGCGGCTTTGAAGGCAGCCGTGTCGAGCTACAGGGACTCCGAGGTGGGCTTTGAAGGCAGCCCTGTCAAGCTACAAGGACACCGAGGTGTTCATCAAGGATGTGAAGGCCCACCTCGCCGAGCATGCGGTGGAGACCTTTGGGAACCTTCTACGCGACCTCATTGGGAAAGGGCTCGTGGCTGTGCAGGGGTTGCAAATATACAATGTGGGAGAGTATGTGATGCAGCGTAGGGTTTAGTTCGTTCTTTGCAAGAGATACGAGACCCTCGACCCCGTGGAGTGGGGTCTCCCGGCTGACCTCGGGAACCCGGAGTCACCAGCAGACCCGATGGAGGTGTCCAATGGAGATGTTCATCTAACTTCCCCTCGGGGTTCGGTCACGGACCTTCCGTCCAATCCGGACTTGATTTCAGACCCTCCACATGGTTCTTGTGATGATGTCCCTTTGGAGCGGATTCACATTGACCCCGTTGGCGTTGAGGTTCTCCTTCAGTCGGGCGATGGGGAGACGCGACTCATCCGTATGGCGAGGTCACACCTCGTATCGCCCCTAGGGTGCACCGCGAGGCCGGCCGAGAACTCTTCGAGAGGTCGGCCGAGACCCCCTTGAGAGGTCGGTCGAGACCTCCTTGAGAGGTCGGTCGAGACCTCGTCGAGAGGTAGGCGGAGACCTCCTCGAGAGGTCGGCGGAGACCTCCCCGAGAGGTCGGTCGAGACCTCCCCGAGAGGTCGGTCGAGACCTCCCCGAGAGGTCAGTCGAGACCTCCTCGAGAGGTCGACCAAGACCTCATCGAAAAAGTCCGCCAAGACTTCCTTGGGAAGTCGGTTGAGACCATGCCGAGTGGCGAATGAGGTCGGACCTCGGGCTCCCCTTAGTGTAGCCCTACGACCCCAAGCCACCATACTTGGGCCGTTAAGCTCTTCCGTCGAGGTTGGTACGCGAGGTCGGACCTCGTACTGTCGCTAGGGTATCTAGATTGTGTTACGCCCGTTCGGCGATAGGCAAGGTCGGACCTCGTACAGCCCCTAGAACATCTTAGCGATTCTGGGTTTGGAGTCCATTGACTCGCGCCCTGAACCCTTCCGTTCGACGATAGGCGATGTTGAACCTCGTACTGCCCCTAGGGTGTTAAGATTGCGTCACGCCCGTTAGACGGTAGGCGAGGCCGGACCTCGTACCGCCCCTAGGGTGTGTGCTACGTCTAAGCTGGCTGTCGCGGTCGCCGCGCACACAGTCGCCTTCCCAGGGTCGCCAGACCCTGAGGAGGCCGGCCCCGCGGTGCCCGACCTCACGTGTGCCCGTGTTCTTTCACAACTCGGGGTAGGATAATTGCTCAACGAAATTCATTATTCCATTACGAACGAAAACAAAACATTATTGTGGAGAGTCGGGCCGTTATTGGGTGGGGGGCCAGGCTGTACAATTGTGCTTCTACTGGTAAAATTTTAGCAAGTGCTCCGAGTTCCACACCCTGTCCACCGTCTTGCCCGACGGGGTCCTCAAGTTGTAGCTGCCCGGGCGTACTATGCTTCGACCACATATGGTCCTTCCCATTTCTTGGCGAACTTGCCTCCGTCATGGGGTCGGCTTGCCTCCCTCCTCTGGAGGGCGTAATCGCCGACTTAAAAGTAGCGAGGCCGGACCCTGTTGTCGTGGTATGCCTTTGTCTGGCGCTGGTAATTTTCCGCGCGAACCATGGCGTCCTCCCTTCTGTCGTCGATGAGGTGGAGGTCGGCGGCGTGGTGCTCCTCATTGAGGTTAGGGTCGTACACTGCGACCCGATAGGATGGTATCGCGGCCTCGGTGGGAGACCGCGCCTCGAGCCCGTATGCTAGCGCAAACGGAGTCTCCTCGGTGGCTCTTCTTGGGGTGGTGCGGTATGCCCATAGGACGGTGTCCAACTCCTCCACCCATGTACCTCCGGCCGCGTCCAGGTTCTTCTTGATCCCATCCACTATAGTTCTGTTGCGTTCTCCACCTGTCCATTTGCCTGCGGGTATGCCACTGCCACGCGGGTGTGTTTTATGTACCATTGGTCGTAGAACTCCTTGAACTCTTTGTTCTCGAACTGCCGCCCATTGTCGGAGATGATTGCATGGGGACTCCAAAGCGGTACAAAATGTTCCTTCGTACGAACTCAGTGCACTGGGTGCTCGCAATGGTGGCGAGGGGCTCGGCTTCGACCCACTTAGTAAAATAGTCTATGGCGACTATTATGTACTTCATCTTCGCGGACCCCATGGGTAGAGCCCCGACTATGTCGATTCCCCACCTTGAGAATGGGATCACCGTCTTGATAGGCGTGTAGCTGGTTGTTGGCCGACCCGGCTCCGCGTGAAAGTGCTGGCAGGTCGGGCACCCCCGGGCGTACTCCGCGCACTCTTTGGCCATATTCGGCCAAAAGTACCCTTGCAATAGGGCCCTCCTCGCCATGGCGAAGGCTCCTTGGTGTGCCGCGTAGGTGCCCTCATGTATCTCTTCCTTGACGGACTTGGTTTCGTCTTGGTATAAACACAGGAGGAGGGCGTCGTTGTAGGACCTTCTGTAAAGGGTGTCGCCAAGTAGTACGTAGGTCCTCAATCCGTGCTATCTTAGAGACATGCTCCGGGGTGCCGAGGCCGAGCTTGGAGAGCAACTCCGCGTCCCCGTTTTGACTTCGGGATAGCTCGGTCAAGTCAGCTATGTGGAGGTCGGCCTCGGAGCTCTCAACAATCATGTCGTCGACGTAAGCTTGCAGGTTTCAGCCGAGGACCTTCTTGAACACCTTGGCCACCATTCTTGTGTATGTGGCTCCCGAGTTCTTGAGCCCGAAGGCCATGACCCGGTAGGAAAAGACCCCTTCGGGGGTGGTGAACGCCGTCTTCTCTTCGTCGTCCTTGTGCATGAAGATTTGGTGGTACCCCCGGAAGGCGTCTAGGAAGCTCATGAGCGCGCATCCCGCTGTCTCGTCCACCAGCTGGTCTATGTTGGGTAGCGGGAAGGGGTCAATGGGGCATGCCTTGTTGAGATCCGTGTAGTCTACACACATCCTCCACGTATGTGGTTTAGGTGCAAGGACTACGTTCGCGAGCCATGTCGGGTATAGGACCACCCTTATGTGCCCTATCTCGAGGAGGGTGTCGACATCCTTCTTCACAAATTCTCGTATGTCCGCGGCGAGGTAGCGCTTCCGCTGCTGGACCGGCTTGGCTTTGGGGTCCACCGCCAGCTTGTGTGTGATGACCTCCCGACTGAGGCCCAGCATGTCCTCGGGACCCCAGGCAAACACGTCCTTGTAGCTGTGGATGACCTCCATGATCCAACCCCGGAGGTCGGCCGGGAGGCCTGTACCCACCTTCACCATCCTGTCGGGTCGGCTGAGGTCCAGAATGACCTCTTCCGTCTCCTCCGCGGGTTCGGCTCGGGGCCGCTTCTCTTCCTCTCGAAGCGCCTTCTCGGTTACGGTGTGTACCTGGAGGTCCTCCTTGTTATTTGGCGGTATGCCTTCAAGTAGCAGCTCCGACTGATCTTCTGGTCTCCCCACGCGACACCCACTCCTGTGGGGGTGGGGAACTTGAGGCAGAGGTTCTCCATGGAAATGATGCAGCTGAGGTCTTCCAGGGCAGGTCGGCCGAAGTGATATTGTGGGCACAGCTGATTTTGACCACCATGAACTCCACCTCCCACCTTTGGACGTGCGGCGGGGTGCCAATTTGTACCTCGAGGGTGATGGAGCCCTCTATTTCGATGGAGTCCCCGGTGAAACCAGATAGCGGGGTCCGTACCGGGGAGAGCTGCTTCCGGGATAGCCCCAGCTGCGTGAAGGTGTCATAATACATGACATTCACGGAGCTCCCCGTAGTTACCAGTACCCGATGGATGATGATGTCTTTGAGCTCCCCGTAATAATGCGTCTCGGTAGGGCAAGGGTCCATCTGGGAGGTCGTCGTCGGTGAACGTTATTGGCTCCCTGCGTGTCCTCTTTTTGTGGGGTGTTCGGACGACCTCCCCCACGTATAGGCTCCGCGCCCATCTCTTCCTCTCAGCGGGCGTGTATCCTCCCTCCGGGCCGCCGAAGATTATGTGGATGACTTTCTTCTTTGGCGGGCTGTCCGGCTCGGTCTCCTCGTCCTCCCTGAGTTGGCCGAGTTCGCTCTTGCGCGGGATAGAGGCGGATGGCCTGTCTCCATCCTTCTTCTTCCGGGCGTTGTCGGGGCCTTTAGCGTGGTTCTTCCGGGACCTCTTCACATATTGGCCTAGGTATCCCCAATGGATGAGCTCATCGATCTGCCTCTTGAGGACCATACGTTCGTCCGTGTCACGCCCGGGCTGCCGATGGAAACGGCAGTACTTTTTTGGGTCGGCCTTAAGGGAGATCTTCAAGCACTCCTCAGGGAACGACACGATGCCCATGTCCACCGCGTGGTCCAGAATGACACTCACAGGCTGGGTTAGCGGGGTCAGGTGTCGTAGTGGGGCTAGACGTGGTCCCCGATCATGGGGTTGAGGTGCCCTGTCGCCCGGCCCCGACCTTCCTCCTCCTCCTTCTTCCTTTTCTCCGCCGCCTAGGTATTGGCATACCGCGCGGCGCGGTCCATCAACTTCGTGTACGTCTTTGGCTCATTTCGGACAAGGTCGTTGTGGAAAGGACCGGATCTGAGGTTGTTGGTGAAAAACGGGATGGTGGACCTTTCGTCGAAATTGGTCACCCTCATGGCCTCCTTTTTCCACTTGCTCAGGTACTCCGCCAAGGTCTCCAACTTGTGTTGCTTCAGGTAGCACAGATCGGCGAACTGTTTCCTTCGTTGTATGCTACCCGCGAAGTGTGACATAAACTTCTTAGCTAGGGCAGCGAAAGTGGGGATGGACTCCGCCGACAAGGACCCGAACCAGTCTTGGGCCTGGCCATCCAGGGATGTGCAGAAGCTGCGACACGTGATTGCGTCATTGACACCCGTCATCATCATGACTGCTTTGTACCTGTTGAGATGATCCCGTGGGTCCGTCGCCCCCGTGTAGGGTTTGATGGCCGGGAATCGGAAGTCCCAAGGCAGGGGCTCGGCCATGATGTCGCTCGCGAAAGGCATAGCCAAGGCGTCCCGAAGCTCAGGGGACTCGTCGCGCGCCTCGATCTTGCGCATCTGCATGCGTAGCTGTTCCATCTCGTCGCGTTGGGCGCTCGGAGAGTCGGAGGTCACCCATGGTCTCCCCCGAGCGCTCCACTAGCGGGGTCGGCTCCCGTAGCCCCGGAACACGAGGTTCATTGCTCCAAGACCTCCGCGAACACGACGACTCTGCCTGTCTAGCATTTACGGCCGGCCTCGGGCCTAGGCGGTCTCGCGCCGGCACACGCGGGCCCAATTGCCCGAGCGCGGATGTGGTCCGGGTCGGCCGAGTCCTCTCCTCCCGTTGCTCGTG
This sequence comes from Ipomoea nil, assembly GCF_001879475.1. Lineage (NCBI taxonomy): Eukaryota > Viridiplantae > Streptophyta > Magnoliopsida > Solanales > Convolvulaceae > Ipomoea > Ipomoea nil. The sequence goes on along the minus strand of NW_017619385.1, from coordinate 1,862,527 downwards.
CCGGCCTCGGCTGGCCTCCGCTTCGCCTCGTCTCTCAGATGGTTGCGGTGAGTTGACTTCTCCATCGGCCGGCATCCCGGGCGCCCGAGGCACATGAGTTATGGGGCCGCCGTGCTCCCTCGGAAGGGGCGGAGGTGGAGGTGCCGGGGCACCCCTTCGTAGCCCCGCCACGACGCGGTTTAGCGCGGTCGCCGCCTGCTCGAGCGCGGTTGCCTCCTCTTGAGGAGTCGGAATCGAGGATGGGACGGGTGGCGCCGACCCGCTCTGGGGGCGATCATTGGTGAGCCGACCCTGGAGGTCCTACGCCATCCCCCGCTGGTTCCCGTTGATCCGGTCTCTGAGGTCCCCTCCTGTCCCCACAGGCATAGTCTGCCGACTCGTCGTGGTCCCGTTGGGGTGATTGGCGAGGGAGAGGTCGCGCGTGTTGCGTGAGTCCTGCGAGTTGTGGGTGTTCGACCCGGATCTTGTCATCGCTGCGGATGAAGGATAGTAGGGAGAGCGCTTAAGCTTATACAGCCGCTCTCAATGAAAGCACCAATGATGGATTATATGAACCCGGGGGTCTGGATTATACAACCCGAATATATGTCGAATGTGATAAACGAATAACAAAATAATAAATATTGTATTAATTGAGTGTATAATGCTATTACAGAGGTTCGAGACGTGTAATAACGATACAAGTGTTGTACGAAAAGTGGAAGATGCTTGAATAGGACACTGGGGGGTGTTTTTATACCCCTGGCCGGACCGGGCCCGGGTCACGTGGGAGGAGCCACGGCCCGCACCGCGGGACTCGCTCCATGCGAGGACCCGGTCCATGGCCGAGCCCATAGAGGTCGGCTCGACGGCGAGCCGACCTCACGCTAGGCCGACCCCGGGGTGGTTGGCCGACCTCAGGGTGGTCGACCCCGTGTAGGCCAACCCAGGTGTGGTGGCTGACCCCCGGGGTGCCGAGCCCATGTTGGCCGACCCCGGGGTGCCGAGCCCATGTTGGCCGACCCCAGGGTGGTTCGTCACTCCGTGTGCATAATAGCCGATGACCCCGTGATAGGTAGACCTCTACATGGTTTGTCCGGTCACGTGCGTAGTCCACTCGGTGCCGGGTGTGATCCGCTCCATATTGCTTCGCTCCGTAGTTATTCCATCAATTAGTTTTCTGCAATCCACAAGCAATATTGAACAAACCTGATCCAAATCCAAATCCTTTAGAATGACCTTCATCACCACCTCCAAATCAAGCTTCACACTAACCGCTTTCCATCCTTTGGCTATAACAAGGTTAAGCCTCTCTCATGTATTTCTATAATATAATAGTACAATTATTAGTTTACAAATATTGTACTATTTATATATATATATATATATATATATATATATATATATATATATATATATATATATATATATAAAGTAATGCATGCTACCCACCCCTCTTAATCTCCCTCTTGACATGACACTTTTCATTTAATGATTTAGTCTTTGATAATAAGTTAGTGGGGTCTTAAATCATGACACGCAATTGTTATAAGTCATGTTAGGGTGGATTTCAGGTGTGGGGCGGGGGGATTTCATGATTTTATGATTTCATTAAGCTTTAGCTGCATAAACCTGGCTTTAATCCACATACAGATTGCCACGGATAGAGCCACCATTATGTAGAACAGAAATACTTACTCCACTAGAATCGATGCCATTGTCTAACTCATTTAAGCTTGAAATTGAGCATTGATACTAAAGTCACCAACTGCATCTAATTGGCTAGCATCTGTTGTGACTTCATCAACTTTGTGGAATATTGAAGTAAACATAGGAGACGCGGTAGTAACAACAATTGTTTGAGCCTCACCAGCTAAGATCTTTGATTCCTAAAACATTTAATTGGTCCGTACTAGTTTAATTAATAACAACACTGTTTCTGGTTCAGTCCCTTGTGTTCTGTCAAATGCCAAAAGTTTAGTACAATTGCAGCTTTATACAAACCATATTTCAGAATTTATTCCTCCAGAGTTGGGGAATTTATTGAGCCTTCAAATGTTTCTTTGGTTGGGCGAATTAGATTGAAGGTAGTGTGCATCATTGGCTCCCTTTAGCTTAGCTCTCTGTTGGATATAAGTGAAAGAGATATGTCGATGATTTGATTTTGCCCTTTCTCTATCACTTCTTTTGGTATATTTTCATCATTCAATTTGTGCAAGCAATGCATACTCATTATTCTGACGATATTCATGTTTGCAACTCATACAACAAACCCATCACCTTTAAATCTAATAAATTTATGAAACTGAAAATAATATATATTACTTTCGCCGTCAATTTTTTACAAAGGTCGTAAATAATAATTATATATGAGGTCGTAAATAATAATTATTTTACATATATATATATATATATATATATATATATATATATATATATATATATATATAGAGAGAGAGAGAGAGAGAGGAAGGTTCAAGTGCGGCAGTGTACTTAGGTGCGACGGTGCGGTTAATTGTAGGCCATTAGATTAAATAAATCCAACGAATCATATTCATCAAAGCTTTTCTGATATTTTCGCGCATGTTCTCACACTACGCGAACTGCAAGGTTAAAGTCGTCATTGGGTACCAGAATAGATCAAATCATAGTGTTGTGTGTTTTATGTTCGTTATTGGTGCATTATTAACCTTACTGTGGTGTATTTGAAGATTCGTGTTGGTGCCAAGTTGAGGTGCGCCCACGCCTTCTCATGCGGTTAGTGCGGGCGCACTAATAGTTATACAAATATACATTATCCATGTTAGAAAATGCACACCAAAAAAACATGCACAAATTAGATACGCATCACCAGAACGCACCATTAGGTATGAATAAAAGCATCACACAGTGTTCAGAAATACACGATTGTGGTGGTGAGTTATATGGTGTATTTTTTGGGTGTGTTGTGTGTTTTTTGGTGTATTTGTGCATTTCATTGTGGTGTTTTTTCCTAACACTATTGGTGTATTTTGTTAACACTGTTGGTGTATCCTGACACGCGACCGATATAAATGACCACTACAATTACCACAACACTCCCCACTTACCAGGACGCGCTTAAATCTTTAAATCTTCAAAAATTAGCCGCTGCCATTAGATTAAGCAAAATGGAGGATGCTAATATAGCCGCACCGCCGCACCTAAAGCCACTGTCGCATTTGAGCGCTAATATATATATATATATATATATATATATATATATATATATATATATATTAATACACACAACGTCGGTTCAACCATGAACCGACGTCATATGTTCCTAATAAAATTTTTAAAAAATTAATGATATACGACATCGATTCACGGTGAACCGACGTTGTATATTCTATATATATAAAAAATAATATGACATATGACGTCGATTCCACCATGAACCGACGTCGTATGTTCAAATAATTTTTTTTAAAAAATAATTTAATGATATACAACGTGGTGAACTGACGTCGTATACTCTTTAAAATAATAATAATAATAATATGACATGCGGCATTAGTTCGTAGACAAACAGATGTCGTGTGTGTTAAAAATTAAAAAAAAAATTATATTTAAAAAATTATAGGGATATAACGTCACTTCTTTAAAAGAATCAATGTTATATCTCTATTTCAAAAATTTAAATATATGCTAAACTCTTAGCTTTCACTTCCAGAATTGTCTTCTATCTTCTTCCAAATATTCAGAAGTCTGTAGTCATTGTCGCCATCACTGTCGCCATCAACGTCGCCAAGTTTGTAGCAAAACTTTCCTTCTTCTTCCTACTAAATCCACCGATGATGCCGCCATCGCCAAGCCATAGTTGGGTCTATGGCATGTTGGTGTCGTTGGGTTTGTTGCAGAAAGAAGCCAAGATCGTTTTCCTCGGCCTTGATAATGCCGGCAAGATCACTCTTCTTTACATTCTTAAGGACGAGGTTCTGTTTTTTCTCCCTAAACCTTCGTTTGTTTTACTACATCAACCATAACAATGTCGGAAAAAAAAAATGACGTTAAAAGTTTTTTTTGTGGTAGTGTAGTACAATGATGTATATATTGTTTTGAAAAAAAAATATTTTTAAATTAATAAATGTCATTTTTTAATAGTACATATATAGATATACCTAGATTTAAATCAAATTTAATTACATGCACGTATCTACCACAAAATTTATTGATATTTATTAGTTGTCTCCCTTTAATTTGACTTGCGTGATTTGAGGCCCCAACAAATTGTTCCAAAATAGAAAAATCAACTTTTTTCCCCAAAGTGAAAGTTGGCAAGTGTCCACTATAAGCATGTATAAAATGAAGCAAATTGCAAGAAGGCTCATCATATCACAGCTATTGGTGTTAGAACTATGGCCACCACTTCTCTTCATCTTCTAGTCATTCTTCTTTGTTTTTCTCACCTTATTTGCTTGAATGCCATCCCAATTACAAGTAATTATTCTTTCAAATTAAAATCATTAATAATTAATATTCTTGGTTATTCATGCATGTTTTATTGGCCCTTCAATTTGATATTGTATTGATTGCAGGGAGCAGAAGGCTGGTGCAAAAATCTCAAGAAAATGATGAATTAATTGATACCCACATCAAGGTACCTCTTTCTCAATCTTCATGGATATATGCTTCTCAACCCAAATAAATTAAACATTACTCCAATTTCAATTCATTTTTTCATCACAATAAGTTGTAAGGTAATTAAGCTCTGTGATTAAAGCAATTCAAAATTGTTATGCTTTTGTTTCCATAAATACTACTCAGCCTATCTCAATTTACCTGTCATTTTTTTTTTTTTTTTTGGTGGGAAATTTACCTGTCATTATTTATTATTCACGGGCCAAATTAAATTAACTATTTCTTTTTTCCATATTTTCTTTAATACTTTTAAAATACTTTTTAAATTTAGTTTTTGTGTTTAATATATGAATTTTATATAATAATTTAAATTACATTTTTTGGCATACAATTTTGTAACATCAATCTGATATGATTTGTAATTATTATTTATGTTAATAATTAAAAACACATGAATTAGTTTGACCACATTTCATTTACTGGGTGTTTGGTTTCAATGATGGAATTGGAAAAAAAAAAATGAATTACAATTTTATGGGAAAGGAATTGTGATGGAATAAAGTAGGAATTCGAATTTTATGGAATAAAGTAGAAATTTAAATTTTATTGTTTGGTTAGTAAGAGTAGAATTACCAAAATTTTTGTTTGGTCTACATGGAAACTATAAAGGGGATAAGTAGTATAAAGATCAAAATGACCATCAATGATGATGATAATAATAATAATAATAATAATAATAATAATAATAATAATAATAATAATAATAATAATAATAGTGTTCTAATTATATTATTATAATAACATTATTATAGTTATTATAAATTAAAATTAATTATATTTACAATACTATAATAAAATATAGTAAATAATGTTGGGTGACAGCTTGGAAGTCGAGTTCAACATCCTATCATCAAAATGCAACATTAACTAATATGCAAGTATAAAAAAAATAGTTGTTTTTGCCACTAGCTACTCCGTATAACTTTTGGTGTAGTGGTAAGATCCCATTGATGACATTCTATGTAGTTGAGGTTAACAGGTGTTAAGAGAAGATTGTTGGCCGACGACTCAAAAATCCGATAATTATACTATATATAAGAGGGGTATTTTTGTCCTAACACTCTATTAATCTTTCTTATGAAGACGCATATATATAGAATCCTAAGGAAGCCTTAGGAGTTTCAATTTCACAAAATGGAGGAATTGAAATTCACCTCCAAACAAACTATGTAATTTATCACTTTGTAGAATTTGGGAGAAGTAATTGCAATTCTCCCCTGCCAAATGCCTTGTTATTACTACAATTGAAAGATATGTTTCATCATAACTAAAAGTTTAAATTGATAATTGAACTCTACATTTACAATTTATATATTATATACTAAACATGTACACTCTCATTTATATATATATATATATATATATATATATATATATATATATATATATATATTCAATTTTCAGTTTTTTTTTTTTTTTTTTGTTACCATACAAGAACACACATGTGAAGATGACTTTTCGTATGGATCTATCTCTAATATCAAATTTAAAAATGTCTTCCATCTCAATTAAAAATTTAAACTAAAAATTGAATTATACATTTATGATTTATATATTATACGGTCAACTAATGCAAATATGTATTCTAATGTGTGTATGTATTCTTGTGAATTACTATACTTAGATGCAGGATATGGTGGAGAATAGTTGGGATGCAGACAACATAGTTATGAGAAGGGTAGTGGCTGAGCTGAATGATTATCCTGGTTCTGGGGCCAATAATCGCCATACTCCAAAGCCACAATGAGAGCATGCATGTGTTGGCTGCACCTATATATATATATATATATATATATATATATATATATATATATATATATATATAATCAGGTGCGAACTGACCTTATTGCACCGCACTTAGATTGCACTGCAAGGTTCTATAATCAAGTGTGAACTGACCTTATTGCACCGCACTTAGATTGCACTGCAAGGTTCTATATATAGACATGTCTGGGAACCAAAGCGGTGCAATCATGTAATAGTTGTGGTGCAATCTTTTAGAAGTTCACAGGTCCGTAGGTTAACGTCGGTTCTCACCTGATTATGATTATATATATATATATGGACATGTAATGTGGAAATTTACTTGTGCATATAGTCATAAGCAAATATGAGACCGGAAAATACAATTATATAGATACTATATATGTATGTCTGTGTGCATCGGTGTGTTTATGTATGCCTCTATGTTACATGTGTGGGTAAAAAATGTGAGTTTAATATTTTTATCTATGTAGTTTGTATGCAGTTTTTTCTGTATAAATGTGATGGATTATATTGGCCCGAGTGGCAGGGACAGAGCTAGAAAATTGTGAGTGGGGGCGAAATTTAAATAACGTTAGAAATGTCAATTACAAAATATCAAACAATCATAATAAGGTTAAAATACAAAATATATTATAAATTACAATAGAATGTTTTTGATATATTACACGATAGTTAGAGTCGGAGCCAAAAATATACTTGAGTGGGGTGACAATGTGAAAATATATATCACAACATATGAAACATAAAAAATTAGATAAAATAATTTGAATAATACTATATTCATAAATACGTTTTAATTTAATTTTTTTAGTTAGATCAACTTTAAGTTTTACTAAATTAATTCGAATACATGAAGTATAATATAAACTTGTATATTACATTAATTGAATGATTCATAAAAAGTAGACTAAAAGAATATTTAATTTGTTAATTAAATAATTTATAAAAGTAGACTAAAAAATATTTATCTTGGGAAGGAATGAAAGAGATAAAATAAACAAGTGAAGATAAGAAAAAGGTTGTTAATGAGATTTGAACATATGACCATAGGTCATCTTAACATAAAATAATAAAGTTTAACAAACTAAGCTACTCAAACAATTAATAATTTAAATATAAATATTTATTTTAGGAAAAATGACACTTTCTTCCCCTGAGTTATATACTTATAGCACTTTTCCCCCTAAATTATTTAAGTGGCTCTTTTTACCCCTAAAATATTAAATGGACATATTTATCCTTAAAATAAATATTTAAAATAAATATTTCATTTATTTTTCTTCTCCAACAAATTATTACTATAATTTGGTTCAAACCAAACAGATATTATAGCACCAAATCAAAATATTCCAATTACAATTTATAATCAAAATGCGATATTTAGAGTTTATTAAAATCGCGAACTAGAATGGTCGGTTCATGTTTCGAACTGAAAAAATAAAATACATTTATTGTTGAGTTTAGACTATTTTAAAATAAAGACGGTTCAAAATCGCGAACCAGATCCGGAACCGTCGGTTCACGGTTCATGATCCAGTTTTTTTTATTCTTAAATTTAATAAATTGAAATCTAAATATTGGGTTCTAGATCTGAATTATAACCGAAAACTTTTAATTCGATTGCTATAGTGTTCGGTTCAGTTCGAACCGAACCGTGGTAATCGCTACATATACACAATAATTTGTTGGAGAAGTAAAATAAATAAAATTTTTACTTTAAGGGTAGAAATGTCAATTTAATATATTAGGGGAAAAAATCACCACTTTTAAAATAATTGAGGGGGCTAATGTGCTTTCATAAATAATTGAGAGGGAAAAAGTGCTATAAATATATAACTTAGGGGGAAAAAGTACCATTTTCCCTTTATTTTATATAACATCTAATGTGTATATATATATATATATATATATATATATATATATATATATATATATATATATATAAGGGTGGGTTGGGGGAGTGGGGACAACTACCCCCACACTAGCTCCGTCTCTGCCGAGTGGTCTGACTCAAATAATCCAATAAATATAGAATAATAATAAGAAATAAGGACAAAGACAATGAATGTACGTAAAATTAAATATTGGTGTCACGGAGACAAGATTATATTAAGGCTTATGTCAAGCTATTACAAGAGAATTAGATGATCCAATGAGATAAAGACGAGTGCTTTTATACTAAGTCATGCTCCAATTGCTTCCGGAGTAGTTCCGGGAGAAAAGGGCTGATAGTTTGAGCCTCCTTGACCAAATCTCACGCCTCCACTACGTGCACTATAACCATCCATGAAGCTGCGGAGGCCGAAGGTGTTGTAACAAGACAAGGATGCATTAAATGAGAGAGGAAAAATTCTGTTACAACATGGTAAATATATTGCAGATACGCTAATTTGCCGTTTGAGAGGATTAGGAGTTAGAAATATGTTACAATATATATATATATATATATATATATATATATATATATATATATATATATATTTTGAAAGAGAAAGTTTAATTCATTAAATTAGAAGCAAGAATGTCAACAAGAAAAGCAGGTGGTTCATCCAATCACTCACTGCAACCTGACACAGAAAAAGCCTCCCTAGCAACAGCGTGGGCAGCACAATTCGCAGATCGCTTAACATGACAGAACTGTACATCCTCAATCTCATATGCCAAGCTCTTTACATCATCAACTAAATACTTTTATATACTGATTTGTGATGCGTTCTATGTGTTAAAATTCAGAAATTCCATAATTTCGACTTGATTTAAGATCATTTTCAGATGGTCGAAAATTCCATAATTTCCAGCAGTGTGTAATTATCTTAGTTATTATTCGTATTGTGAAAAATATAATATAGATGAAATACAATTAAGAATAAATCAATGTAATTATGTAAATTCTCTCTATAAGTTTATTTGAATATGCATATAATTAGAGATTATATTAACTATACAAAATTTTAATTTTAATTTTAATTGTAATTTTGTATTCTATAAAAATAATAAATACTTGACTAATGGAAGCTCAAAAATATTATTATATTAAACAATTTAAAATATTTTAATTTTTTTATTTTTTATTTATAATTATAATAACATAATTTTTTTCCCGTGCATCGCGCAGGTGAATTACTAATTAATATATATAGTAAGGGAATCACAGGGAGATTAGGATATGAAGTTATAATCTCACTCAAATACATAGAGTCCTAATACTCCCCCTCAAACACAGGGTAAACTAGGACATAGAGGCATAATTTAACAGTTTCATTTGAGGTGAAATGAAATTGAATAACATTTCACATATTTGAGTGTATATTGTACAATGAAGTTGTAATTATATCAAAATGATCATGTAGTTGTGTTTGAATAAAACTATATGTATATAAAATAAAACAAAATAATATTTTCACATATTTGAGTCTATAAATATCGAATGAAACTATAGTTATATCGAAATGAAACTACAGCTGTGTTGAACCGAAAATGCAGTGCATACAAAATGAAACTGAATAACAGAGTTATTTTTTGCAGAAGGGTGCGTAACAGAGGGAAACAGATGCCATTTTTTTTTTATTAAACAAAACGATGTCGTTTTGATGGGCGTTGCATAATCGATTATGCACCACAGTGCACGATATAATTTGCCGGATAGGATGTTAGATTTTAAGTTTAAAAAAAAATAAATTATTTCCCAAAAAAAATAAAATAAATTATAATATAAAATTTCAAGCATTCAAAAATCAAAATTACAAATTTTCAAGCATTCTATTAAAACGACAACCAAATATCCATTTTTTTTTTTAAAAATACAAATTTAAAATTTAAAATTCAGACAAATTTAAATTATAACTTTTCATTCATCTTCAACGCAATGTTGAACTTGTGATTGTGACGCCGTGAAGAACAAATCTGACTTGAACAATAAAAAGACGGAAAGTCATAAGCGACAATTGAGAAAGAAAGACCTAAAATCCTAAGCTAAGTGTATAAAAATTAGAAATTAAAATTGAATTTTAATTTTAGAATTGGGTTACACTCGCCATAGGACACCAAGAAGCAAACACCATGGTAATACCTAATAGCTGAACCATTGCTCCAACAAGTTCAATTCTCCATCAGAGTATCTTACATTACAGAATGCAGTTTCCATTCCTCTAATCCAGTGACAAACTACATCAACTTCCATCTCAACTTCACTATGCAAGAGATCCTAACCAATCAGATTTCCTTATTCTATATTTCTTCTGTAAAAATATCCTCTATAGTATTGATTTCCCTGATAGTTGAAAGTTGTTTAAGTTATCCTCTTCATCTACCAATAGTCAAGAGACAATTTAAAATCTCGAAAGCTAAATCAGTTAAAATGCATACCTTCTTCTGGCTGCCACAACAATTTGATGACATTGCCCGTAACTTTCCAGAAGGGAAATTCTTAAAACTTTGTTGTTCCATACGCTCATTCTGAGTTTCTGGGCATCCTATGTGTGCAATCATGTGTTGAAGAACTATTTTAGATTACCAATAGTCATTGCAAGAGCAGCGTCCTCCTCTAAAATGGTGAAAGCGGGTGCGATCTCTAATAACTACTGCCCTGTTGTAGACCCCAGACAAAATCTTGGCAAAGTTGTGGCAGTCAACGCAAATCCGGAGGTCTTTAGCAACTCTAATTGTTGTGCCGGGTGGAGTTGAGAGAACACCAAAAGCTATTGCCAACTTCTCGCTGTGATAAGACAATGTAAACCTCTTTTCTTCCACCTCCGTGTTGTGCAGCTCTGATGTTATTTCAGCGACATATCCTGCAATTTTAAGTTGCCTATTAATCTCGTCCAGCATTTCATAAACCTCGGTCATCCTAGGATGTGAAACATCGTCCGCAATGAATTCATGTATTTCGCCCTTCATTTCAATGGTACTGCAAGCCGGGGTTGTATGGATTCCATTTTCTTTCATCAATTTCCTCAAGTTCACTACCTTCTCCCAATCACCCACTGAAGAATACATATTCAATAATAGCACATAATCTCCGGCTTCTTGTGCCTTGAGCTCAATCAGATGTTCAACAACTCGTTCACCGAGGGCAGGGTTGCGATGAATTCTACAAGCTCCCAGAAGTGTCCTCCAGATTGTTGCATCCGGCTTGACTCTCATCGACTCTACAAACTCATACGCCTCTTCAAGTAGACCGGCACGGCCCATGAGATCAACCATACACCCATAGTGATGAACATTAGGCAAAATCCTAAATTCCCTGCTCATTCTATCAAACAACATGCGCCCCTCGTCCAAAAGGCCAGAGTGACTGCAAGCAGAGAGAACCCCCGTGAAAGTCTGATCATCTGGCGCCACGCCTGCTCTCTGCATCTGTTTAAAAGCCTCAATAGCATCTCTACCATAGCCATTACTTGCCAAACCCGAAACCATGGCACTCCAAGACACAACATCTTTCCTAGGCATGTTTCGAAACACCTCGTAGGCCTTCTCCACACACCCACAACGCGAATACATTGTTATAAGCATATTAGAAACATTCATTGCATCCCCATAAGCATGTTCTACGATATATTGATGAACTCTTTCCCCAAACTCCAATGTGTTTAGCTGTGCACAACCCTGAAGTACCAGCAGACAAGTAACATCATCTGGCTGGCAACCATTAGAACTCTGCATCATATCAAACACACCCAAGGCATCACGACGGCGGCGATTTTTCATGTAGCAAGTAATCAATGTGTTCCAAGCAACAGTGTCTTTCACAGGAATTTCATCAAACACTTTGCAGGCGTCACCGTACTTCTTACAATACGAGTAAAAGTCCATCAACCCAGTGAGCAATAAACTATCAGATTGATGCCCATCTCTCAGAGCCTGAGCGTGAACCTGCATCCCTCCAAACAAACACCCAATCTTTACAATACATTTAATTACAAACGACAATGACGAAGAGACAGGACAAATACCCAAAGAAAGCATTTCTCGATACAGCTCCAAACCTTCTTCCGCTAAATTTCCCATTGCATAAGCCCTGATCATAGTGTTGTAAGATGACACATTGCGCCTTGGCAATTCATCGAACACTCTCCGGGCATAACCCAAATCCTGAAACGGCGGGAGCGAGAGGCGGGACAAGAAAGCCGAGAAAACCAGGTGGTTACGAAGGAGACAAGTGCGCAGGAGGTAGGCATGGATTTGGAGAAGATGGCAACGTTGGGTACTCGATTTCACCAGTGAAATAACGATTTCTTCATTTGAGGAGCCGAGGCTTGTCGACGAAGATGGCGAAGAAGGAGGAGACAGCGAGCGATGGTGGTCCTGAAGTTGCGTTGTTACTGCTAAGGTTAAGCGAGGAAGAGATGAAGGGTTGATTTTCTCACGAAGAGAAGAGTGAGAACGGATTGACTTCATCATTGCTGCGTAAGAAATCAGAGATGGCGAAAAACTGCAAATCATTAGGAATTGTAGAGGGAGGCAGCTCGCTCGCTCAGTCTAGGTTGATTCATTCCCTCTCCTTCTTTCAATTGCATATGCTGATTCTTCGGGAAAATGACTGAAATGTGAAGATAGAAGTATACATTTCTTAAAATGTGACTTTGCTAAAAGTTAGACAAAAATATAAAAAGCACATTTGGGAGATGCGTTTGATGTCAGAATTGGCCAAATAAAAAACGCAAGTCCCACTTGCCTTATGTTTGTTTGTTTGTTTTTTTTTTTTTTTTCTTTAATGGTTGCCGGCAACCAGCAACACCCAGCTCTTGATTCATGGTGCTCTTCGGCAATTCGAGAAGAGCTACAAAGCTTCTGATGAAAATCCTTTCAGTTTTTCCAGATATTCCAATCTGTCTATGTGCATCAAATCCAAATGCTCGAGAAGTTGCAGTCGATAAAGGGACTTCTCCGTGGCAACACGAGTCACCTGTTTCTCCAGTGAGAAGGCCACTGGTTGCAAATTTGACACCAAATACTACCAAATAAATGTAAAAGCAATGAATAACATGAAAGGGAAAGGGAAAGGATCACAAGCATGGCAAAGAAACAAAGGAGGAGACCATGGTCTTTCCTGTGGCCCTTTGGTTCGTCTCGCTTTGATGCACGCCATACTGCAGTTGCAATGCCTGAAACCAACATAGATACCAGCTAGGAATATAGTCATTATAGCGAGTACTCTAATTGGCCATTTGAATAGCTAGCAAGGTTGGTCAGCATCAAACTTTCTTGTATACTGCATTCAATTCTTTGTTGTGATAATAATATTGTACCTTTAGTCGAACGAAGTCTCTAATGGTAGAGACAACTCTCCTTGTTCCCATGCTGTCAATGGATACATGTGTTTTCTTTTTTGTCATTTAACTTGATTCCCACTAAATTAAATTAAACTCATACTTGTTTGGTGCTTTCATCCATGGCCTCCTTTGTTTCTTTGCCATGCTTGTGATCCTTTCCCTTTCCCTTTAATTTCATGGTTGTTCATTGCTTTTACATTTATTTGGTAGTATCAGTGGCCTTCTCGGCTTCTCCTTTGCTGGAGAAACCGGTGACCGGTGTTGCCGGCGGAGAAGCTGCTTTATCGACTGCAACTTCTCGAGCATTTAGATTTGATGCACATAGACAGATTGAAATATCTGAAAAAACTGAAAGGATTTTCATCAGCAGCTTTGTAGCTCTTCTCGAATTGCCGGAGAGCATCATGAATCAAGAGCTAGGCGTTGCTGATTGCCGGCGACCATTAAAAAAAAACAAAAAAACAAAAAAAAAAACAAAACAAAACAAAACAAAACGCTTGCGTTTTTTATTTGACCAATTCTGACATCAAACGCATCTCTCGAACGTGCTTTTCATATTTTTGTCAACTTTTAGTAGAGTCACATTTTGAGAAATGTATGCTTCTACCTTCACATTTCAGTCATTTCCCCCTGATTCTTCTCCTTCTCCTACTGCTCCTTCTTACTCTAATCTCCATTTGAGTTCTCTAACATTTATATATGTTATAGATATAGAAAATTCTCCATTGCTTCTGGGTTTGACCTTGCAAGTTAGGGAAGTTTACCATCTTATCATTCTTTCGTGATGTTTTACAAATAATAGCTATTTTTATTAGCGGATTGGGTTGACGGAATTGATTAGCTGATATTATTAGCTGATTATAAAAAGATATTTGGTAAATTAGCTTACATAACTGGTGCAAAAAAATTTTTAGGGTACATAATTTATTTTTTCAAAAAATTTATCAAAAAAAATATTTTTGAGCAATTTTTTTATATTACAAAAAATTAATTGAAAAGTCATATTGACTATTTAACCAAGTTAAACAAGCCAAAACTAACTGATAACTATCTATGTTATCAAACTGAGCCAAAATTAATTAATGCAAAAGAGCAAGTTTCCCTCATAGCTTAACTTTTTAAAGTGACAAATTGTACTGGGGACCATGGGCTATGTAGCAACTATGAAATAAAGACACAATATCATTTTAATTACATTTCAATTTTATTTGAAAGTACACTTTATTTTTCACTCATACTCGTTTCATTATAGTAATGCTAATGTATCATTTTAATTATATTTTAAGAACTTTGTTTTTTAGTTACTATATACACTATACATTTTCAATTTTTGTTACTGCAGTATTAACTTTCATCAATGTTTCAGTGATAAAATACCCACTTGCCAATGGCAGCTATCGAGTTCAGAAGCCTAAATCTCCTAAATCCTGTTAGGTCGGTCAATCTCCGTCCATCTTGCAATTCAATTTCACCCAACTAATTCTGATTTGTTCCGAGAGGCATAAAGATTAACTTAAAAAAAATTGTCATTTGTGGGAATCAAATTTAAAGTTGTCACTTGTGAGAATCAAATTTAAAATATCGTAAGGATCGTTCCAACAAAAAGTTCATTACCACATGAATTACCCTTTGGATTTAAAGAATATAATTGGTACTTTGTGTTGTATTATTAATTACTCCGTGTAGCAAACACATAATCTTGCAATTACAAAACCCAACAAAACATACTAGTCCTAAGAAACCACTTTTAATGCATAATAATTAACATAATTGAAACCAAAATACAAAAGATAATAATGAAATAGGAGATCAGAAATGAACACTTTATTATTGTCTCCAATTATTATAATTATTATAATTCTTCAGCTGATAAAGCATGCCGATGTTGCAGTAAATTCTCAGAACTCAATGGAGCTATGAAGTATTACTTCATACTTCTTCTTCTCAGCAATTCTTTTTTGTATGAAATAGCATTGTCTTTGTCCTCCTTGTGTATGTCATGGTTTTCAATCAACTGCTCATGCAGTTGATCACAAAACTTATCATGATCGCTTCGAACACCCTATATATACAATTCAAAAATATATATTAATATGTATATAAAATTTAATTTAATGTAATAAAGTCCGGTTGCCCTACACCTTAACCCGACAGGATTGTGAGGGGTAAATCATAATGGCTCAAGCGGTCTTTAAGTGGAAGGATTAATGTCTGCTGCTAGGGCTTGATCTCAAGTCCTTACCGACTGAATTGTGAGGGGTAAATCATGATGACTCAACGGTCCCAACGGTCTTTAAGTGGGGGACCAGTGCCTGCGGTTAGGACTCAATCCCGAGGGGCTCAATCCCGAGGGGCTCAATCCCGAGTCCTTACCCCTTAATCCGGCCACCACTTGATGAGCACTAATTGAGTTACCCGAGGGCCCTACACCCTAACCCGACTGGATTGTGAGGGGTAAATCATGATGCTAACTAGGGAGTCCTTGTCCCTCAATCCAGCCACCACCCGATGAGGACTAATTGAGTTACCCAAAGTTCCAGAAATGATTTTCGGGTATCAGGATGAGTTGGAAAGCACCTAACCCGAGGGTTTCAAGTGCTAATTAATATCGGATGATTACAACAAGATAAATATAAATAATATTAAGGTAAAAAAAAAAGAAGAAAAAAAAAAAGAAGAAAAAAGTATGAACTCAACTGGTTTTGTGTCTGACTTTGAGTGTCCGTGGTGGATGAAAGGCTGTTTTTGCAGTTGTTGGGATGACATCTTCTTGTCTTCTAAAGTTGTGATATAATAATATAATGTTGGATTTTGTATGCCTTTCTAATTTTCTCAGGTGAATAAATAAATGAATGAATGGAAGAGAGAAGAACAAGGGAAAATTGCGCCACACCAAAGAATCCCTATACTCATGGAATACATTTTAACAATAATTTTAATTTGGCCTTCCTTTTTTTATCATCCACAAATCATAATATTGAGGCACTTGTAATGATACACTATTCCGGATCATCACATTTGCATTTCTTAAGCAATTTGCAGGAGATGAGTTATAGAATTAGTATTTTATTAATCGATGCATGGAAAAAATTATATTATTGAGAATTTAAATAAAAAAAGTTTTTAAAAAATATTAATTTTTACAATATAATAAGAAAAAATATTTAATGCACCGTACCATCGATGTATAGGTGCTATACACTAGCTGTTAATTATAATGCGACCCCTCATTACAATGAAAAGGCATTATTGATCGAACCCTTTTTTGCAAATAATTTTGAATTGTTATAATTATTTATTTATATAAATAATGACTATTTTCTTTTTTTGAGTAAATTTAAACATTAATAGAACTCATTTCCTTATATGATTGTAAAATATATAGAATTAGGGTTATACTAAAAAATATAAAACAAGACTTACTTTTTACATAACATTTTTCTCTATTCTCACAAACTTCAATTACGATTTAAAAATTATGTATTGACATTATTATTCTCACCTATATATATAGCATTTGCCTTATAGTGAAGGTATATGATTATTTTGATATAATATATGAGATTTGATTATATAAAATATTTCAAGAAAACTCATAATGACTAATATTCTACTGATCGAAAATCCTCCTAGGATGTTTTACATTAACAAAATAAGATATAATATACACTTGGGCATATGCTTATTGTTTAAATCTTCGATTTTCCTAGCTAGTTATTCTTGTACTAAAATGATTTACTATTTTACATTTTAAAGAGAAAATTACACTTTTGATCCTGTGACTATTGTGGTCTTGTTAATTTGAGTACTTGACTTTAAAAACTATCAATTTAATCCCGTAACTATGCATTTTTAACATATTTGGCCCTCCCGGACAAATATTACCGAAAAAACGTAATTCTTTTAAAATTGTTTATTCATGGGGGCAAAATGGTCATTTTAAGCTAAATGTTCTTTTTCTTCTTCTTCCTTGTTGCACCAGCGGAAAAACAAAACTCAGGCAACCCACCGGAAAAGCAAAACCAAGGCAACCCACCGGAAAACCCATCATTGAATGATTTTGTCAAAGGGAAAACAAAACCCAAGCAATAAATGAGGGAAAGAAATGCACAAATCTACATCTCTGTCAATGAACTGGATAAGCGATCACAATAAAACCCAGGCCACCGCTGATAACGCTTGAGACTGCAACTGCCGGACCAAACAAGAACCACCTGAGATATTTATCATTTCCAAACTCCGAAATCTGTCGTGTTCGTATGTTTCGGGAGCCATGGGCCTACCAGAGAATCAAGTGAGAGAAATTGTTGGCGGGCTCGAACGCAGCGGGCTCGAACGACCCAATTTCATAACGTAAGACTACCGCTACCTTCTGAATGTCCCAAGGTGTTCTAGAAACTCGTTAATTGTTGTTGGGCAAGCAATCCTCAAAAACGGCCACACTTTGAAACAATCGTAACAATTCTTGAAAGTTATGCAGAGTCACCCAAGCGCGATCCAGACTTCTTTTCATCGTACGAGCAGCAGGTGGGTGTTGGGAAAAATTAGTTGGGCAAGGAAGAAGCAAAATATACAAAATATACCCTCTTGCAGAAAACAAGAACAAATAATCCCCTTTTCTTAATCCGTGGGTGGTTTTGTTTTTCTGCAGGCGCAACAAAGAAGAAGAAGAACATTTAGCTTAAAATGATCATTTTGTCCACATGAATAAATAATTTTAAAGGAATTATGTTTTTCTGGCAACATTTGGCCGGCAATTTGGCTGGGAGGACCAAATGTGTTAAAATTACATAGTTAGGAACTAAATTGATAGTTTTTAAAATCAAGTACTTAAATTAACAAGACCACAATAATCACAGGACTAAAAGTGAAATTTTCTCCATTTAAAATGATCAATGAACAAATCAAACGTCAATGAAATAATGTACTCTATTTCTATAATTTCCCCCATTCTTTTTCTAAGGTTTTTTTTTAATGTTTTATTATTTGTAATCATATTTAAATTCTCGAAGAGATGCCGACAATTTTCTCTTGAATTCTCAGAGAACATGAAAGAATAAGAACTCCGAATAAAACTATCAAATTCAAAGGAATTCACTCCGGATATATAAGTGTCTATCTCATTCTTTTTCAAAGATTTTTGTTTTCCTGTTATAATATTTGTGGTCATATATTTAAATTGTCCAAGAGCTAAGATATGCATGATACTTATATCAATTCTTATCATCTTCATTATATGGAGTATAATTTTTTTTTTTTTAATTTAAGTTAAAAGTAAAATTTATTGCATTTGTTGAAAAACTTTAAAATTATTTCAAAAATAATAATATATAAAGAATTAAATTATATATATATATATATATATATATATATATATATATATATATATATATATATATATATATATATATATATATATATATATATATATATATAGGGTCAGGTTCCTGTGAGGTCAGGTCTCCCCGTGCGATCAGTGCGGCATACACCATTAGATATGCATAAATGCAACACACAGTGTTCGTAAATACAATATATGTGTGGTGCATTTTTTTTTGTGTGGTGCATTTTTTGACATTTCATTCTGGTATATTTTCGAACACTGTATGGTGCATTTATGCATACCTAATGGTGTATGCCGCACGGGAATACCTGACCTCACAGGAACCAATATATATATATATATATATATATATATATATATATATATATATATATATATATATAACAATAAATAAATATGCTAAGAAGTTGCTACACTGTACAATTAAAAATGGTAGTGAACGGCATTGAAATTGAAGAGTTTTCAGATGAGCCAATTCCATCCTAGTAAGTAGTATCCACTTTATGTGTGCATGTCACCAATTACTCCTATGAACTAGGTGGATGAAAAAAATTCTTATTTTTAAATAATTGAATCTATAGGCAAAATTATTTAATTTCTAGTAGGATCAATTTATACCACTCAAATTTAATTTACTACTTATTACCCATATATACATATATTTTGAAAAAGAATAATATTAAATTAGTACATTGACCCCAATAAATTTGAATGCTGTCTCCGTCATTGCAATTAGCTAGCTAGGCTAATTATACACAATTAAAAGACTATATATTTTTTAATATATAATTTATATTCTACCATGATACCCTTCAATGTTATAAGTTACTGTTGTAGTTTGGCTTACATTCCACAAATTAGTAGCTATGTTTATAGACATGCATTTTGCTGAGGAGTTAATGCCACAAGCTATGGTGGATTGCGTTGGCTAATGAATATTGGTAAATAGATGTTAGCTCAGGAACAAGTATAATGCAACTATTCATCAATACAACAATCAAAGAAGGATATATTAGATTTCATTGGAATATATAAACTTCCATTCCACGGGCTAGCTACGCTATGTTCATATAGATTTGAGTAATTGGACATGTAGTTGCAATCAATGGGCAATAGATAGATTATCTTATGCGCATGTCATTGTCAAATGCCATTTTAGAAAGACTATTTTTGACTCCTTATTAGTGTCGCGATGCAAGACTTTACATTACAATATTACAAAATTTGTTATGCATGAGGCTTGAATCCATTACTGAATGACAAAGTTTAGTAGATCACAAAGGTCACGTACCTACCACCTTCAGTTGTGTGGTAGGAAAGTCATAAAATTCAACAATATAGAAGTCAATTTCTTAATGAAATAGACATTGGGACATGGGAGTCAGCGTCATCAATAACGAAATGTTCTCTATTTTTTATTTTTTATTTGAAAGGAATAAAAAAGATTTTTTTAAAATAGGTGCTCAATACAAGGTGAAATCAAATATAACCAACATAAAGGACCAGATTGAGAAGAGTACCTCTTGCTAGTGCATGAGCAAACTTATTCGCTGATCTCGAAATAAACTGAATAGACACAAATTCAAAATGTCGTTGAAGTGTTCGGCACTCATTTAAGACGCAACCTGCATAGGAAAGATCATGTGCCATACCAACAAACCATTTGCAAACTAACTGGGAATCAGAATAAATGGCCAACATAGTATCACCCCTCTCCTTGGTCCAGGACAATGCTTCTTTCATAGCCATGACTTCAGCCAAAAAAACATCTCGCAAGCAACGAACAGAACCATTCTTTGCCGCCACATAATCGCCGTTGCTACTCGTCACAAAACCACCAAAAACCATTATCTGTGTCAAGAAAAACCGCCCATGAGCTTCTGGAACTGTCGGCGCCGTGATGGTGGCATGCATCTGGCCATCCTCCCATTCAACCAGCAAATTTGTAATTTCATGTTTAATTGAAAGAAGATGCCAATCCTTACATGTGTCGCTAAATTTCTTAGGGATCGGAATTGGATTAAGATTTATTTGTGATGGTGCATGTATGATTTGAATTGTATAGTAATTAGGAAGTAATTATGCATTAATTGTTATAGATTTTTGTTGGAAGTATATTACTGTATAGACTCTTGGATAGTTAGGGCCCAACCATACAAGAGGTTTAGAAGGTGTATAGTTGCCAAGAGATTGGGAGTATACTATAGCCTACTCCACTTGCAATTCTCATCTAAATCAAGAGGATAAGCGAGTTCAGAAGTAGATGTGGACACAACATGTTCCATCAAATGAATCAAGTAGTAGAGTGGTTACTCGGGTAAGATTCGACTACTTGATAGGCTAAGGAGACCAGTATTCAATATTGGCAATGGTTAAACATCTTTCATTGAATCCCAATTAGTGAATAACCTACGTCAAGTCATTAAAGAATTTACAATTAACCATAATATTGAGTTGGAAGAAAAGCATGACAATGACAAGCTTGGGGTTTGTGAGTTTACCAGAAAAAAAAAAAAACTAACATGTTTCCTTACACCACTCAAATGATCAAGCATTGTTAATTGATATTATATTACCTCTTTTATGTTGTTTTAACTAGAATTTGGAGACTTAGAGAATGCAAATATGAACTATCTTAGTTAGGGTATGAAATATCTTCTCACAATAGCAAATCCAAGATCTTTCAACGACAGTAGAATACTTGGCAAATGTCAATACAAGAAAAAAAATGGTATTACACTAGTTCTTTTGGCCTTTACATGTAATCCTATTACCATAACGGTTATAGCAATGATTTCTTCAAAATGCATAGTGGAAAAAGCCATTTCAAGAACTGTTAAAATGCATTTTAAACAAGTAATCTAGTAAGTTTAGTTTGCAACTAGTGTAAAAAGCTAAACATTCACATATTCATATTATACATTCATACTAGTAAAACTTCATCCGATGAAGAAGAAAAGTAAATCTGATCCAAACTATTATTAAAAAAATATTGTATCAATATCTCTATCCCTTACTTCTCTTCATTTACTACTTATATAAAATCAAACACACACTATTTTCTTAACTCGTAGAAACATTACAAATCAAACTTAGAAAAAGTGTCAAGTTATCACCTTTACATTACACATTTAAAGCTTGTTAGTCACCATAAAGACAAAACTATAATTTGCAAATAACATAAAGTCAACAAAGAGAAAAAAAATAAAGGATAAATCATACTCATGCCAACAATATAATTGAAAGATAAAAATGACTATTTCATACATAAATATAAAGACAAGAACAAGAATCACACGTTTCTATTTTAAAAATAAATTAACTACTTTTTTGTTTAGGACACCAAAAAAAAAAAAAAAACAATATTCTATAAGGTTCCATATTTGCTGATTTCATCATCTTGGAAACCATCTTTAATTTTTTTCTGCAATCTTTAGAAAACAAGTCCTTAAAATTAAAAACTTATGTAGCAATTATCCAGCAATTAAGGGTATGTTTCCAACTAAAGAAAGACACTGGTGGAAGGACAACAATCAGAAATGAGAGACTTGATCTCTTCATCATCATCATCAACCCTAGAACCATAACCAAGGGTAGAAATGGGAACACAAGAAGAATTATTTGCATTGGATGAAGAAGAAGAAGAAGAAGAATCCACCATTCCCACAAGTCTTCTCTTCTTATAGTTTGCCTTGAAACATGCTTGCCTTAATCTTTTTGTTGTCTCATCCAACTGCAAATCTGGTGTTCTTAACAACAGCTTCCTCTCATTTTCCAACACCTTTATGGCCTCTCTTATCTTGTCCTCCCCTTGGTTCTTTCCCAATTCCTACATATATAATAATAAAATTATATATTATCATTCATTAAATACTACTAAGATCCCATTGCATAATATATACAATATTATTATGTCATACTGGTTCAATAAAAATTATCTATCATATTAGTCAATCAAATACTGCATAAAACCAGCTTGGTTGACGTGAGTGGCTGTGCACTCTCATCCCTTAAGAGAGGTCGGGAGTTTGAACCCCTTCTTGTACTGAAAAATCAGTCTAAGTATGATACGAGCTTAAAGGTGCCTCTTACCGTTAGGATTTGCTCAGGACACCTCATGGCCGGACAAAAAAAAATATTTCACGAAATCTAATGCACTAAATAATCAAAGTCTCAAAA
The DNA here is from genome assembly GCF_001879475.1 of Ipomoea nil. Lineage (NCBI taxonomy): Eukaryota > Viridiplantae > Streptophyta > Magnoliopsida > Solanales > Convolvulaceae > Ipomoea > Ipomoea nil. Next base: position 1,839,325 of record NW_017619385.1, on the reverse strand, counting down.
GTCATATAAATAGATGGAATTAACCAAAACCTAATGGCAATGTTCACCAAAAACCAAACAAATCACTTTAAGGCTTTGATTAGTAATCAAACAAATCATGGAAATGTTTAATAAAAATCACTTTAAGATGTCTACAATATAAAATTAAAATTTTAAATATTTGCCTACTTTATTAATATGTTTAAAAAATTAAAGAAGCATCCATCCATAAACTTTTTTTTTTTGAAAGCTACTGGCTCTATTACATTGTAGTATCTGTTCATATACTTTCTCAATCTACTGAAACACAAAGAACCAATAACGCCTCCACTGAGGCTTGAACTCATAATCTTCCAAATGGAAGTCCAACCCGGGTACCATTAGACCACATAGTCCTGGTCCATAAACTTAATTATATTTACCTTAAAATTAATTATTCTTTCAAATTCAAAATAACCAATAATTATTTTAAACCTTAAGCATAACTAACGAGCTTTACCTAACAGAGTCCTAAATTTTAGAGTAACCTTAAAATAGTCCTTCAATTCTCTCTAAAAAGATAGCACATTTTTCAAATTAACAGATAATTCTTTCCACAAATTAACAGATAATTGAATTGTTAGTCCGTATCATTTATGACAATGGAGCACTTAGCAAAGAAAATGGCACCACCAAAGGAACAATACCAATTGCCAATAAAAGGAATTATCATTATAAATTTTAACAAAGTACCACCCTACCACCCTATCATGTTTCTTTTTAGACCAAAAAAATATTATATAAAAGAAAAAGAAAATTAAAGGGAAAATTACAAAAATATTACGGTGACTAATCAGTAAATTACACATGCTCGTAATGGACCTAAATTTAAACCCGACCACCCTATCATGTTACTTTAAAAAAACGTAAATTTCTTAATTATTTAAGGTAAACGTAAATTATAATTATAATTTAAAAAGAAAAAAGTGAAAATAGTGTACCTGAACATTCTTGATTAGGGATTCCAAGCTCATCAATTTCCGGTGAGGCCACCGGCGAATTCCCAGTTCCCGGCATCTTTTCTTCAACAACGTTAACCCAATGTTTAGCTCCTTCGCAGCTTGACTTATTGGCATGTAAAAGTAGTTGGAAACAGTTTCTCTGCTCAAAGTTTTGGAAATGCAACATTTTTCTTCAACCCCACTCCCACTTTTCTTACCCTTCTTATCTTCCACACTGCCATTGGAGATCTCCATATTATTATTACTATCACCATTATTGCAGACTAAGGTGTTGTTTTCAGCTTCAACATCATTTGCAGCTATGCCAAATTCCTCACTAATAGATCCGTTCAACTCTCCCAATCCATTGCCAAAACCCCACAATGAATTGCAATCTGCGGGTTAAGGTGTCGATTAGTACCAGTGTCTTATGTACCAGGTGACGTGTGTGTTTTTTTGTGTAATTCAGGGTAACTAACCACTACAAACCCCTGCCACACTAAACTGTAGCCACTTCTAAGGGTGAAACAGCTGGCCCACAATTTAGGCCTACTATGATCCATACCGGAGACCAAGAATCGATATTTTGTTAAGGATGTCTTTTCCAATCAACCACACCCCAGATTGGTGCATTGTGTGTTTATACACATACATGCATATGATGGAAAATGGACATTTCTAAGGGTTTTTTTACACTAGATAGTGCCTTTTGTATTACCAAATATGTGTTTATATACACATACATGTATATGTATGTGTGTATGTATACTAGTGTAGGTGTGAATGCATATATTACCTTGCACAATGTTGTGGCTTGGTTCAATATCCATGGATGAATAAAGTTGAGCTTCATTAACAAATGCTTCCATTGCTGAAACTGCTGGGGATGCCTCAAAAGGACTCTCTTGCATTGAAAAACCACAATGGTAATCCCAGAGAGAGTATTCCGAGTATCCACTGTTCCAAAACAACAACAATCCAGAAAACATTAAAAAACCAAAAAACAAAAACCATTACAATAAACACTAAAAGAACAGACCTGAAATGATCATAATCAAGAAGTGGACAATCAATCTGGGTAAATGACTGAAAATCAACTCCATATTCTTGTTTGGGCATCATTTTCACATCATACATCGATGAAGAAGAAGAAGAATGGGTTTCCATTACCCTGGAGAAACAAGAAAGGAACAGAAAGAAAATTCCCAGAAGTATTTGAGTGTAGAAAAAGAGTGTAAGAAGGGGAAGCTAAGGACGATGAAGTGGGGGTGGGGGAGATAATTAGGCAAAGAGGAAATGGTTCAAATGTGAAAAGGAATTATTACTCCGCAGTGAATTAATGCACAGGAAATCGTGAGCCGTCGGACGTGTATGCGAAGAGTTTGGAAATTGATGTAATTAATTAATCATCATACTTATTTGTAATTTTTTTAAATTTCCTCTTAAAGGATAAGTATGTAATAAATTATAGAAAAGAAAATTAAAAATGTCATAAAAATATTTTAATAATAAAAACTAAGAAGAGTATATTTATGATATAAAAAATAAATTACAATATAGTAAATAAAAATTCCATATAAAAAAATAAAAATATTTTTAATTTTTCATAATTTTTAAAATTAACTAATAATAATGCAATGCTTTCTATTTTAAAAGTATACATTCATAAATAAAATTATATACATAATAGAATATAAATATAAATACTACACTTTTATGTGAATGTGCATGCCTTTATATAATAAAATGTGTATTATTATTTACAAAATATTGTATAATCGACATCGAATAAACGGTAGTATATTATTCCACATCCCAAAAGGATTGTCTACTTTTAATACTTCATAAATTCTAAATACTATGTTTTGTTTTTTTGTTTTTTTTTTTGTTTTTTTTTTGCATATATATATTTTTTGTGTGATATCACATCATTTTATAATTTTCCAATTGCTTAATGATATTTAATAAATGAAAAGAAAATAGACCATAATGTGATAATTTGATTTACGGTAGTGTCTATCAATTAATTAATACGTAAAAATAAATACAGTGTATGAAAATATGAATATATAAATCATGGAAGAATGAATATATAAATCGTCATTTATTCCGTAGTAATTGAAAGTAATTAATAAATGCTACTATGATTTTGCTAATCCAATCTTTTTGTTTTGAAAATATCATCAACTAACTATCATATGATTATTGAAATAATAATAATAATAATAATAATAATAATAATAATAATAATAATAATAATAGAAAAAAATTACAATTTTAGTCATTGAGTTATATTATAGGACGGGTTTCATTTCCGTCTCTAATTAATATAGAGTGGTAATTTTACCCCTTAATTAGTCACTGTTATATATGATGAATGAAATTATTTGGATGGAAACCTAAACAACTAAAAATTTTATAAAAATGACAAAATTGTAATTTCAGTCTAGCTAGCTTTCTTTCTCATTATCTTATATATATATATATATATATATATATATATATATATATATATATATATAGAGGAATAAAGATTAAAAAATAATCATTGAATTAAACTACACACAAAAATGTAATTTAATCAATAAGTCAAATTCATGTAATTAAATCAAAAGTAGCTTATACTCCTAGTTCCATGCTGACATGGTAATTAATTTTTTTAAATGAATTTTTTAAAATTTAATAATTTTTAATAAAATAAAATTTAAAAAGTTAAAGAAAAAACTACCACATTCCCTTTGTCTTTAGGTTGGAGACGAAGAAAGCTCTTCTTCTTTGGTCAAAGAGGAAAGGGGACAAGAGTTGTTTTTTTTTTTTTTTGTTTTTTTTTTTTGTTTTTTTTTTTTATTTAAATTTTAAAAATTAAAAATTTAAATGTTAATCTTTCACATAGGGAATTGGAAATACTAATCACTTTTGATTTTATTGCACAAATTTGACTTGGGTTGTATCTGATAAAATTTATTTTAGAGCTTATATCTTATTTTAACTTGCAACTTAACTATAAATTATAAATTCTGTTTGATTAAACATAGATAACTTAAAATAATATCTTATTTTGAAATATTACCGCACAAATAACGTTTAAAAATAACTTAGTAGTTACTAGCTTTTAATTTTTAAAATAATAATAATAATAATAATATTTATTATTATTATTATTATTATTATTATTATTATTATTATTATTATTATTGGTTGGGGCCGGTGGGCTAAGCATGTTTTGACAACTACACATTTATATACCCCTATGTCTCATTTTAAATCTTATTTACTATTTCTCATTGGTTAAACTAATTATTTTTTTTTTTTTTTTGTATTTGTTACTTATTTTTAATTTGATTTTTGCATTTAATAGTACTTTTAATGCAATTTATAAATATATAAATTTTATATTTTAATACTAAACATAATATTATGAAAAATTAAATTAAAACTAATTTTTGTCAAGTCTTGTTAATTGAATTGAACCAGACAAAACAAAAAATTAGACATGTGGGGTATGAGATAGTGAAACAGAAAACTAAACTTATATATATATATATATATATATATATATATATATATATATATATATATATGTCATTTTTTAACATATTGCTTGGGTTTATGTTCAATAATCTCGTTCATCATAACAACAACTAAATATGTTACCTTAATGGATAATTAAAGGTGTTATTGTACTATTGCAACCCATGTTAAATAGAGAAGAAAATTACATTGCACCATTATATTCATCGTACCTTATTAGTAGCTTAAGCTCCTAAATAAGTTATGTTAAACAGAGTATAATTAAAATCGTCACCTTTTTCAAAAAAAAAAAAAAAAAATCGTCACCTTGGCAACTAGCTAATTAGGAATACTATTACTATACACCTCCATGTTAATCAGGAATGAAAATAACACATGCCTTATAACTTAGAGATTGAAATTACTATTTTTTAAAATATAATTTTAATTTCTCAATTATTCCTATTTAATGTCAAAAAAAAAAAAAAAAAAAACTATTTAATGTCACCGACCATTTCAGTTGCAAAGTTACTCTTCAGTACAGCCGAGTTGCATGATTGTCCCTCTGCTAACGTTTACATTAATTACCATTCTTCTTTTTTTTTTTTTTTCGTTTTTTAACCGTCATCCAATTGTTATTATTAGTGAGTTTATTCATTTTTTGTCATTCTTCCAAAGGAAGAACCCCAATCCGACATAACATTTGAGATGATGTAAATTAGGCTAGACTTGTGCTCACTGCGCACAAGGAACCCCCTCACTTTGAGAGGTTCTTCCCACACTACCGCTGGTGAGACTCGATCCTTGATCATTCTTCCAAAGTTTCACCTCTATAACCAGTTGAGCTGCACATGCGAGTATATTCATTTTTTGTCATAGATTTATATGTGGCTATCCACTTTAAGTCATTTTTTATCAGAACATCCACTTTTGATCCTAGTATTGTTGTAAAATGACCATTTTTGGATCTGCATCAACAAATTAATTTAAATATCTTTAAATACAATGGTATTTCGGTCTTAAATTATGATATTTAAAAAAAAATAAACATAAATATAAAAAATATAGCGGGTCAATTTACTTTGTATTTTAAAAAATCAAAGTATCTTTGTATGTAATGACATTTTAATGATTTTGTTGACGAAGGACAAAAAATGATCATGTCAAAATAATACTAGGACCGGATAAGCATGTTCCAATAAAAAGTACTAAAAGTGAACTGTCACTTATAAATCTAAGACAAAAAATGAAATTTATTATTATTATTATTATTATTATTATTATTATTATTATTATTATTATTATTATTATTATTATTATTATTATTGTTGTTGTGTATTTTCATATTGGTAACCACGAGTTTATGCTAATTGATGATAAAGAATACTAGATGGATCAAAATCACCCACATTTGAAGAGTAATTTTGTAATTAACAATTGCCATAACCTGAAACTATTAAACCGCGGGAATAATATCTGAAAGACTAAAATTACACTTTTAATTAATAAAAATATAGATGGGTAAACTTCTTAGATTATTTCAATTAATTGATTGATTATTGTAAGACATTATGGCATGTAGTTATTTAATTAAAGTTATACCTTTCAATTTATTTTGTATTTGAAACAAAACATGCAATGCAAGGTGTACAATTCTGAGTATAATACCAGCATTATTTAAGTCACTTTACGACTTTACGTTATAATAATAATCTGTAGTTCAACAGGTAATTTGACGTGTATTTTAATTCATAATTATATAATTAATAAAGATTCAGGAAAATGAAAAAAGAAAAAAAGTAAAAATCTAAATCAAGAAGAATCGTGCACCAATCATTTAGAGTAACGAAATTAGACAATTAATGTATACGATGTATCAGACTATTAGTTTTTATTGTCATTATGGCATAATAGAGAGGTTACGTTAAATGTACTAAAAAAAATGCCCCTTTTAACTCCTTAACAAATGATCGGTAGTGGTAATAATGTATTCATTTTATATTATAGAGCTTATTATGCGTATGGGACAATCATAGTCAAGTTAGTCATCAACATACATGATTGGATTGATATCTAATAGCACATGACCCCAATTTTTAGATGACCCAATATTTTTTTTTTTTTGACATAACTACTTAAGAATTTAAAAAAAAAAATCTACAATTAAACTTAAAACTCATCAGTTTTTTTCCAAAATCACTTTGATCTCTCTCCTAATAATTAGGACCTAATTATAATTAGGCATGGCAAAATCATTCTATTTCCCCAACAACGCATGATGTCTCAAGCCATGAATCTGCAAGAGATAACTTAAAACTTGTACCATTCACCACCAATACCGCGCTTTGAGAAATTGATCCAACAACACCCTTGATCTCACCTTGCACAAACTCATTACTGTCGTCATATTCAATCTCCACAAATTACAATGCCAATAATCACTGCCAATGCATCAAACGCAATAATATATATATATATATATATATATATATATATATATATATATATATATATCTACTATACTAATAAGAGCCCAAGAGAGTTAGGCCTATAATGGGTAGAAAAAATGGCGGTCACAGATTTTAATCAAATGAATGGCTCAAATTGATTAAAAGATTGATCAGATTTAAATTTTACACTAAAATTTCCTAAAATACCCACACACCGTTACTAATTCCGTTAAAATTTTAAGAATTGCCGTTAGTTCACTGTTAACTTACTCATTGATTTCAATAAAAAAAAAAGGTCTTAGGTTCGAACCTCATCCCAATCAAAGTTGGCATAATTAGTACTCTATTTTGCTCTTATTAAATTATATACATAATAATTTAGTAGTTACAACAAAAAATAATACATATGCATTTTTTTAATTTAGAATTATGTGTCCACATTGTCTTTATTCAAAAAAATAAAAATTATTCATTATCAATAAATTAAATAAGATAAATAATTTTATTAGTTATATTGTCTTTATTTTTCTTCAATATAAAAATTCTTTATATTCAAATTTATTAATTGATTATATTCGCTACATTGTCTTTACAATGTCTTTATTCAGTGAAAAACAAATTATTAATTATCAATAAATTAATTAAAATAAATATTTTCATTAGTTATATTGTCTTTATTTTTCTCAAATGTAAAAATATTTACATTCAAATTCATCAATTGATTATATTCACTACATTATCTATTATCTTTTTTGTGCATTATTTTTCTAATTAAATATCAAAATTATAACATAAAATAATGCTATATATTTATTTACCAAGTATTTTATTAATACCATGAAAAAATTAAAAAATATAATTAATAAAGCCAACCATATTAACTACTTGAGAGATTTTGTGACAAAGAGAGTATTCAAATCACACAACAAATTGAAGTGAGAACTACCTCGCAATGTACTTGTTTGACAATCAGCAGTTAGCGGTTAGCGTTAGCGGATTTGACCAGCGAATTTATTTAATTATTAACATTGGGTAGAAAAAATGACCGCCAAATTATTAAATCAAATGAATGGTTCATATTGTTCAGGTTTTAATTTTTTTCTTTTAAGATTTTCTAATTTATCCTTAATTATATGATTATCCATTTAACTTTTCCGTTAATTCACCGTTAGTCTAATTCTAATATTAAAGTCTAATATAGAATTATAACTACACCATTAATCTAATTCTAATATTAAAGTCTTAATAGAACTTAACCACAAATCCTAATGTCGGAATCTTCTCAAACAATATTAGTATATATTTAATATTTTATGCCCTAATTTTTATTTGTTCTCCCTTATGTCCCGTATTTGGTTTCAACCATACCTATACAATTATTTTATTGACAATTATAATCAATATTGACTATATTATATTGCATTTGTAAACTTAGAATTACCTATTTAACCCGCACGGGCTTAGCTTAATGGTTTAGTGGGTAGTATTTGGGAGAAGAGACCAAGGTTTGAACCTCGGCGGCGGCAATGCGGGAATTATGTCCAAAGTGGGCAGATTCCTTGTGCGTATCAGCATTTGGCCCTGTCTGAACCATTGAGTCACCGTGATTTACAACTTCCCACAATGCTCTGTCGGGTCGGAGTGTGGGGGGCCCTTGGGGTTGGGGACTCAACCTTTGGGAGAAGAATTACCTATTTAAATACGCAAATTCAACCTTCAATTATCTATGCATGAACAATTTCAATATAATTTTTCCTTAATATACTTTAAAGTACTTATTTTAAAAAAACATTGGGCATTATCCCAATCGCGCAATGCGTGTAAAAAACTAGTATATATATAAAAGTTCAAATGTGGCGGGGTCTTCCCGTGCGGCGGTGCAGCGGAATTTCAGAATACACCAACAATGTAAGGAAAACACACCACAATGAAATGCAATAAAACATCAAAAAATACACAACAAATCCAAAAATTACACAATATAACTCACCACCCCCAATGGTGTATTTCCGAACACTGTATGGTGTTTTTACTCACACCTAATGGTGTGTTTTTGGTGATGCGTATCTAATTTGTCTCTTTTTTTATGGTGTATTTTCCTAACGTTGATGGTGTATATTTGTTGAACTATTGGTGATGCCGCAACGTAAGACACCGCCGGACCTGAACTTGCATATATATATATATATATATATATATATATATATATATATATATATATATATATATATATATATATATATTATTAAATGACACCAAGAATCCACCTTGTGACTGATGTAATTTCTGTCGTAGTTGTTACATCAGACGCCACCGCCATGGCTTCGGTGGAGATGACTTGGCAAATCATCGTCGGGGCTCAAGGCTATTGGTACGTATGCTACTTTTAGTTGCCCTAGCTTTAATTTAAATTGGAAATGAATTGGAGTAGGAATTGTGATTTTTGCATTCAATTGGTGTTACACCGTTTATACTTTTGAAAGGAGCCTGCGCGGCATTTATTGAAAATACGTTGAAATAGAGTCTGGCGGACCAAAGTCCGAATACATGGGTGCTGAATAATTAACGGCCGAAGTAGCTAAAACATGTGCTAAATAATTATCTGATCTAGGAACAAAACTGACTGAAACATAATCAAAGGAAACCATTCGGTTTCTGCAAGTATCAATGGCATAGCCGAGGTACGAACGGGGTGATTCCTTGGCAAGTGTTAAATATTGTTGTAATGTCAGAAAATCCGTTAGGATGCCTACCGATCTCTCTCCACGATCCCATAACCAAGATAACACTTCCTTACACGCAATCGTTTCTGCCATAAGCGGGGATAAACAGTCTATCAACGGCGCCTGAAAAGCTGAGATATACGATCCGTGTTCGTCTAGGAGTATTGCCCCAACAGCGGCCTTATTTGTGGTATGGGAATACGCCGCATCAAAGAAACATTTATTCCGTATAGCTCCATGAGTTATCCGTGGCAAGGTGGCCATGTGTGGTGCGGCAGTCACGGCAGCAGACTGCCTTGCCGGCCCTTGGCGCTGTACGGGTGTTACCGTGGCCGGTCCATGCGGATGTGGCTGGGGCCGTACGCGGTCCGGGTGTGCAACTTGCCATGCCCGGGTCGCTGCGATTACAGCTGCAATTATCTTCTGTGGTCTGGGCAAACATGCATCCCACACAGCACCATTTCTCGCCCGCCATATATAATATAACAGGCCCACTGCAAAAATAGTTCCATCATCATCTAGAATGTTTAATATTTCATTAAACCAAACATGGAAAATATCTGTGATAGTATTGGGAATTGGAAGGTGAGATTGTGCCCAAATGCTCCTTGTATAATCACATCTGACCAAAGAGTGCATAACATCCTCATGCATAACCCCACACATAGCACATGTTGGGCTAATCTCCACTCTCTTTATAATGAGGTTCCTTGTTGTGGGTAGTATATCATTCAAGGCTCTCCATAAGAATGTTTTCCATCTCGGGGGTACTTTGAGCTTCCACAATTTGGGCCATTTATCAAACATCCCTGTCGTTTGAACATAATTCCCCACTATTTGTCTATATCCACTTTTAACCGAGTACTCCCCTGTTATATCACCATACCAATACCACATATCCTCATAATCCGGTGCCACAGGTATTTTCAATATTCGTGCCACATCCTCCGGAGCGAAAATATCTATTAAAATATCATGATCCCATGTCGCCGTTTCCTGATCTATTAACCCCATAACAGTTGCCTGAGCCAAGTATGGTGGTTTCTCAGTCAATACTTTCGCGTCATTTTCATCCTGTAGCCATGGATGATCCCATACAAGAGTAGTCTTCCCATCCCCAATCCTGCGCCTAACTCCTCCACAAATTAAATCCTGTGCAGCCATAATACTACGCCAGCAGAAACTTGGGTTATTTCCTATACAAGCATCAAAGAATGTCCCCTTAGGATAGTATCTGGCCTTAAATATTCTGGAAACCAACGATTCAGGTTTGGTGAGCAATCGCCAGGCCTGTTTTCCCAACATAGCTAAATTAAAGGCATGTAACTCCTTAAAGCCCAATCCCCCATACTTCTTAGGGATACATAATTTATCCCATGCCTTCCAATGGATGCCCTGGTCATCTTTAGATCTCCACCAGTATCGATTCATAGCTCTCTCAATAGCTGTGCAAATATTCATAGGTAGTAAAAAGACGCTCATAGAAAAGGTGGGCATAGATTGTGCCACACTTTTCAACAAGACCTCTTTTCCCGCCTGTGAAAGTAACTTCTTATTCCATGACCCAATACGCTGCCTGATCTTATCATCAATATATGAAAAAACTGCTCTCCTATTCCTCCCCACAAACGATGGAAGTTCCAAATACTTTCCAAAATTCGGAGCCTGCACCACTCCCAAGATACTGGCAATCTCCTCTCTGTGTTCATCCCGCGTGTTCTTACTGTAACAAATACTTGACTTATAGTAATTCACTGCTTGCCCGGACATTTCCTCATACAGCGACAAACACTGTTTAACCACCCAGGCCTCCTGCGCAGTTGCTCTAAAAAAGAGTAAACTGTCATCTGCAAAAAATAAATGGGATATAGGGGGGGCTCCCCTAGCTACTCTGCACCCATGTAGATCTCCCCTCAACTGCGCCTGTTGTAGCAGCAATGAAAGACCCTCAGCACAAATAATAAAGAGATAAGGTGACAGTGGATCACCCTGCCTCAATCCACGAGTCGGCATGATCTGCTCACTTCGCATTCCACCAACCTGTATACTATACGAAACTGAGGTTACACATAGCATTATCAGTTCCACCCACCTCTCATCAAAGCCCAAAGCTATCATCATACTACGCAAGAAGGGCCACTCCACCCGATCATAGGCTTTCGCCATATCCAGTTTCAAAGCCCCCCATCCTGTGATTCCACATTGCTTTCTGTTCAGATAATGCCCAACCTCAGCAGCAATCAAAATATTATCTGTTATTAACCTGTCAGATATAAAAGCACTCTGGGTGTCTGATATAATCTCCCCCATAAGTGGTTTCATCCTGGCAGCTATAACCTTGGCCATAATTCTGTATACCACATTACTCAGCGCTATTGGTCTATAATCCGAGACCAACTCAGGGGATTTCTTCTTGGGGATTAATATTATATTCGTATCATTCAGACGAGCAAGAAACGAGCGGGTATTAAGACAATTCACAATATGGGCCGATACATCACCACCCACTACATCCCAAAAATGCTGGTAGAACCCCGGATTCATTCCATCCGGTCCTGGTGCCTTGTCAGGAAACATAGAAAACAGTGCACTCCTAACCTCAGTAACATCAAAAGGCTGCAGGAGCGACACATTCTGCACGTGCGTTACACGAGAGGCTATACTTCCAAAGAATTCCCCATTACCACTTGGAGAGCCGGAGGTAAAGATAGTCTTATAATAATTGTAGACAACATTCCTCATGGCCTCACCCTCCACCCAATCCCCACTATCATTCATAATTTTCAAAATAGTATTCTTTTTCTTGCGATGAGATGCATACCTGTGGTAATACTTCGTGTTTGCATCCGCGTTCTTAAGCCAATGCTGCTTGGCCCTCTGCCTCCAGTATGCATCCTCCTGGGCTTCAATACGACACAGGCACTCTTCCAACCGCTGGAACTCAGCTAATGAGGCCGAGTCATTACACCCCCTCAGACGAAGTTGCTCCTTCCGTAAGTTCCTAATCCGCTCACCAAACTTATGAAACCGTTCACCTCCCCAACGCATCAAACGATTTCCACAGAGAGAGATACACTCCTGCAACCCCCTTCCTGCACCTTCACTCCATGCCTTCTCCACCACACCTCTACATCCTTCATCGTGGAGCCATGCCATCTCAAATCGAAACCCTCTCCTCAAACCACCCGTTCTTTCCTGAAGATTCAGAATCCCAAGGAAAAGAGCAGAATGATCGGACTTTCGGGTTAGAATATTCTGCAAACTAGCATCCGGCACATTCTCACGCCAACTCTGGCTAGCTAAAACTTTGTCTAATCTTTCCTCTATCCAATTTGGTGTGCCTTTTTCTTTTTCCCAAGTAAACGGATATCCCATCATGGGCATCTGCGCTAGGCCACACTCCTCTATAGTCTCACTGAAACCATGCAACAGTCTCTCAGGGTGAGGGTTTCCACCTCGCTTCTCAGATTGAAATAGTAAATCATTAAAGTCTCCAATCATCACCCACGGAAGATCCGACCTGCCAGCTAAAGATCGAATAAGGTCCCACGAGTCTCTCCTTTGTCCCCTCTGTGAAAAGCCATAAAATCCAGTCATTCTCCACTTTTCAAACCCCGGTATAGTCACTTCAACATCCACATAGTTTGTGGAGTAACTTATCAATCTCGCTGTATTATTTGCCCTCCACAACAGAGCCAATCCACCACTGAACCCAGAACTATCAATACAAAAAAGCCCATCAAAACCAAGCTTAACCCGAAGCCGCTCCGCATGATCCCGGTCAACCTTGGTTTCTATGAGGAATACAAAATCGGGTTTCTTAGAGGACACCATGTCCTCAATCTCGCGAACTATCTGTGGATTACCCAAGCCACGACAGTTCCAACATACGGTACTCATTGGGACCGGCGGACCTGATCCACAGGTCCCGCCATAAATAAAGAATCAGAATCCACAACCATATTCCCATTCAAAGCACTCACCTCTCCACCCTCCATCCTCCGTCTTTTCGGATCAACCCGCACTCCCTCTCCCTCACCACCAACACCCTCACCGCCCACTCCATCCACACTCCTATTTCCCGAAACCACCCCACCCGTAGCCATGCCAACCTCCACCCGAGACTGCCCATCCCCTCCAACCCCAACACCCACTGCCAATCTCCCACCCTCACCCCCATAGCCAATCTCCCGTCTCCTTTCTTGGCCCAGCCGAAACCATTTTTCTCCCAATTCCTTCGCCGGGCTCGAACCCCCCGCCCTCATCGACACCCCAAACGGATACTGTTCCGGCTTCAACAACGACCGGCGAGCTTGCAAACAAAACTTATCCGTGTGACCCATCCTACCACAGAAGAAGCAAAACATGTGGAGGCGTTCATATTTAAAATTAATCCATGTCGACGATCCATCCCTCAGAATCATCTTCATCCTCCGTTTTAAGGGTTTTGAAACATCATGGGTGATTCTAACTCTATAGAAGGAAGTCCATTGCCGCTCAAAGTTTCGTTCATCATACCGCAAGAAAACCCCAACATAGTCCCCAATTCTCTCCAAAACTTTCACTGTGCGGTATCCCTTGGGGATGTCCGAAACTTGTACCCATAAATCCACGGAATTCAGACTAACCTGTAGCGGATCATCACCATCGTTCAAGACTTGGCATAGCAGCGTCGCATTCTCAAACGCCCAAGGTCCCTCCTCCATAACACGCCTCATGTCCGGCTCATCAAAGAAGGTGAACAAAAACAAATTAGGCTGCACATCCGTTATCTCAATACCCATGAGAGGCTTCCAAGCCGAAGCCATAACTCGCTTCATCACCTCGGTTTTGAGAATTCTATCCGTTAAAAACCGACCAACAACGGTCCACGTCTGCCTCGACGCCGGCAGGGTTGGGTCGCCGAGCTCCTCATCCTCAAACCGGACGCCTTGCTCTTCTTCATCCAGCGAGATGTCAGGAGTATGTGTTATTATTTCCTGGACGTCCATCGAAGCTTAACCAACAACTCCAATGGCAGAAACGTCGCATGCACGTACGAGGAAACCCTAGAACGCAGGGAGAGACGGAGAAAACCCTAGGTCACAGGGAGAAAAATCTTAGATATATAAGTTTACACCGTTTATACTTATTTGAAGTAAAAATCATATATTTTGGTAGGGACTCATTTATTTTTAAGAGCGGGGCCACAAAAATCTAAAAAGACCGGCCCTGGTAGCCAATTGACTTGATAACCACAATGTTTCAAGTTTAATTCTTCGTGTATGGGAGTTGCTTATTGGACTTTTTTTGTATGAATTGATTAGCTATGACGATTACGATCACAAGGCGGGTTTCACCAAGGCGGGCTTTGTTTTAATCCTAAGCCCTTTTTATGTTTTTGTAGTCTTTTTGACGCCTAGGATCATCACAAGGCGAGCTTCACCAAAAGCGCATATTCAGATAATGACTACAAATTTTTCTATAAATCAAAGTTATATTATACTTATTACTCTTTATTTTATTTTGTACGTACTCTTTGTTAATATGACTAAGTGTCAATTGGTACCCAAAAAAAAAAAAAAAAAAAAAAAATTTCTCTTTCATTATATCTAACCCTTAATTCTTTATTTTTTTTTCTTAGATAAACTAACCCTTAATTCTAACAGTATTTTTAATTTTTTTTTTTTGTTAATCTTTCACTCATTTATAATTACTATAGAAAAATAGTTATATGATAATAGATTTTTTGAAAGCACAAGTAATATTTATAATTTATTCTCATAGTTCGCTATCCAAAAACTACAAGTGCATCACTCCATCTCAAGTTACTCTTATAGATTGGTTTTTGTCGCTTGCAACGACCATTAGTAAACGTTGAAAACTTGCCTTTTAATTTTCATAAAATTACAATCCCCAAAATTGGAATTTTCTCTCAATGGCACCCTTCTCTAGATCTACTATGCACAAAAGAGGAAATAAACACAAATTAACTCAAAATTAAGTCTAATAGATTTTTGTGTTTCAGTAGGTTGAGAAAATATATAAACAGATACTACATTGTAATAGAGCCAGTAGCATTCAAAAAAAAGTCTAATAGATCTAGAAAATATTGTAATTATGCATCAATAGTCAATACGGCAAATTATGCTGTGCAACCGTGTGTACCATGCATAATGCCCACTGTTGCAAAACGATGTCGTTCCAAATTTAAAAAAAAAATCATTTTTTATTGTCGTTAACGGCGTTAGGCGGTTTTCTTTCGCATTCAACATTTCATTCTCTCTTCGCAATCACACAGTTTAGAAATTATGAATCTACAGTATAGAAATTATGAATCTATAGTATTAGATTTGTGAACATGTGATAGATCAGAGCTAGCTATATTTTCTTAATTTTATAAATATATGTTCATAATTATAGTATATGTTTATAATTTTCGATGTTCATATTCCCAATTGTTGAACTCTGTATTCACGAATCACAGAACTATATGTTCATAATTTGATAACTATACAGTTTAAAAATTATGAATCTACAGTACAGAAATTATGAATCTACATTACAGAAATTATGAATTTGCAATATAGAAATTATGAATCTACTGTATAGAAATTATGAATCTTTACTGTATTTAAATTATTACGATTTAGAAATTATGAATCTACAGCATAGATTTTATGAATCTACAATATAAAAATTATGAATCTACAGTATAGAAATTATGAATTAGAACCGTGCGCACCTTACATGGTGCACACGATTGCACAGCATAAGGTTCCAGTCAATACCAAGGTCATTAATTAGAGAGCTTTTGTAATGATATTTTCAATCAGTTTTAACTCCGTAAAAAGTATAAGATTTAATTTTAATATATATATATATATATATATATATATATATATATATATACTAATTTTTTACGCGCATTGTGCGAATGGGGTTGTTATATCGTCGACCGCGGTGCACATGCACCGCGGTCAAAACGGTGCCGTTTCTTTAAATAAAGAAACGGCGCGCCGTTAGTGTTAACGGAGCGCGCATTGTTTTTTATGTTAATTACTGAAAAAACCCGTGTATCTTGAAATCAATTTAACACTAAGAATTCTACTTGATTTTATATTACGAGACAATTTCGCTGTTTAATTAAATCAATTTAATCAACATATAGATAACGAAATTGAAAGTGTAAATAAAGTAAAGACACAGTAGAATTGTTACGCAGTTCGGAGCTCCTTCTCCTACGTTTGCGGGGCAACCCACGTCTGCCCAATCCACTAGATGTTCACCACAGAGTATTACAAGAGGTAACTACAAACGGCTCATAGCCTTTACCACTACAACTCTTCTAAAACACCTACTCAGGACTGAACCGTGCATGCCATAACCATCTTTGGTGTAGCACTTCAGCTGTCACAGGTACTGATTTGTAGTACAGGTTTAAATCACAATTAATATAATCAATATTAAAGCAGTAATGTAGGAAGCTTGCAGATGAGATCAGAATTTCAGAATTGGCCACTTCCTCTTTCGTTTTCCCTTCCTTATATACTGTACGCAACTCCCATTTCACCAAGCCTTGATTGTAGCTTCATATGTGGCTTGAATTATTCTCAACCACTCATTCATTAAATGAGATCTTCAGACTTGCTTCTTTGTCCAATTCATTAACAATAAATCTCCACCACACATTTTAGCTTGGTCCAATAATACTAATTACAAATCAATTTTAATTAATATTACATATTAATAAAATAAACTAATAAATTAGCCAATCTAATGTGTACTATTTTGTACACTTACAATCTCCCCCTTTGGCAATTTATTTGGTAAAACAATAGTATCATTATACTTTGGGAAAAGGAATGAATATTTTATTAACATCCCATAGTATACGTACTGAACATATAAAGAAAACAAATGTGAAATTAAATTCTCTTAAGACTAGACCAAAGCTTATTTGTGTGTGGGATTTTATTTTGAATCTTGGTTGATGTTGACTCTCATACTTCATTCAATTAATAAATACTGAATCATGCACAAATTTGTATTGTATCAAACATACCATATATGTCACGCTTTCCATACTGTAATTTGAATTACTCCCCCTAACTTGGTGCTTTCCTTTCTTCATATGCATTCCAAATAAACCCAATTCATACCATGCAGTCAACATACCAAATATACCAAGACATTCATACTTTCATACTTAATTCATTCATAGTCATCCCAAAAATATTTATATAGTACCAAATTATTAATATACCATCCGAACCAGGGATTAACATCCATACCAAAATATATCAAAAACCAAAAAACTTACCAAATATCCAAACATTCCAAAATACTCCCCCTTTTCGCCAATACTCCACCTTTGTTTATGCCAAATAAATGACAAACAAACCGGTGAACATCATTTTAGTGGATTGGATTAACTTGCAGACGAGGTGCCCGGCTCAGATTCATCACTCTCAGAAATAGAACCAGTGCCAGCGCCAGGGTTAGATCGAATCCGAGCATAGATAGCCTTCATTCTGGCGATTTCCTCCAACTGAGCACTCAACAATTGTTCTAAGCCATCAATGGTTATTTGTTGAGAAGCAACCAAGGTTCGGACTTGTGCAATTGACGTTTGAAGAGTAAGAACAATTTGACGGCGATCCATGAACGTCGGAGGTTCCTTGATAGCTGTCGTAGGACGGGGATTCGGTGCAGAGGCAGTGTCAGCTGATGATGCAGGGGCAGACACAAAGGGCGTGGCAGTTGGTGCGCCGGTAGTGATCAAAAGCGTAGCTCTATCATCATAGTGATCCTTGTTCGTCAACCGATCATCATATTTATAGACTGAGGCATTAGCAATCACCTCCTCATCTGTGTAGGGCTTGAACCCGTGTTCCTGTAGAAGTCCAAAAATGAGACTAGGAAACGGTAGGTGTACCTTAGGTTCCCTATGTCGCACAAATTGAGCAAGATGGCCAAAGATGATTTCTCCAAGATTGAGTGGGAGCCGGTTCCTGATCTTGTAAAGAAGGGCAGCAAGCTGGTCAGACACAAGATGATGACGAACAGCCGGCATCCAATTTGTTGAGGCTAGCCGTAACAGAACAGAGTAGACCGTGGTGAGCTTTAAGCTTTCAAGTCCGGTGTTTGGCCAAGTGACGATCTTGTTGTGAGTTAAAGCAGCGGCTAGGAGATTAGGACTCGGGTCTGGAGCAGCTTAATGATTTGGAGTACCCAAATAGGAATTAATCGCTGCCGGACTTAAGGGATACCATTTATCCCGAATAAAGACTTGTTGAAATCGCGGTGACCCCTCCGAAAACGTATCCAAAGTTAAATTCGTGTAGAACTCGGCAGTTAGCCATCTGGAATACGGGCCAATATGGACAAGGGAGGCAAGTAGGTATTGATCTCGCAAAATAGGTACAATGTTGCATTTTTCTGTCAATTCCTCCACATTGATGGATTTCTCCAGAATAAAATCCCTAGTAGCATGAACATTCCAGTCAGAAATCAAATCTGGAGACAGTAAAATAGGATGATATTTCTTCTTGGGTTGTTTCATCTTTGAGCCAGAGCGGGCAGTAGCAGCTGCTGGAGCAGGGGCCGGACTAGGTACTGGGCCTGAAACTGATCTGGACCTTGTCATTCTGGGTGGCAATGTGGACCCTCTTTTTGATTGCTTGGACCCAGACAAGTAGACAACGTCCTCCAATGCTCCAATTTTTATTTTCTCGGCTGTACCTGAAACAGTAATTTTTTCTTTCCCTTTTCAGGAAGATTTGCCCACGGGCACAGAGGTAATGGGAACAGAATCATGTGAGGTGGGCACAGGGATGGGAACCTCTACAGATTTCGAGACTGGAATAGTTATGGGAATAGAAAATGCAGCACACGCCATGGGAGACACATATTGGTTAATATTTCGAATGGTGAAGGGAGATGACACAACATGCATTAAATCAGATAATGGCACAAGATTTTCAGGTAATTTATGTGAGGAAGAATCATACGGATCACCTTGTAAAGGAATGGAAGGGGCACACAAATCACTCGAGGTAGACACAAACTGATTTGGCATAGAGATATTGAAAAACTTTCTAGAAGCAAAAACTGATTCATCTAAAGGTGAAGATACTACCATGGTTTCCGGGGATGAGACCTTCAACTCAGATTGTGGCGGAGGCGGTTTGGTTGATTCGGCCGGAAAAGTCCACGGCTCCACAGATATGAACTTAGCTAGAGCTTGGATCTGTTTGATTTCCCTGTCCGAGAGTCCTTCAAGAAGGCCTGCATGTTGCTTGATCGTTGCGAGAACTCGATCCGTATCATCAGATGTAAGCGGAGATTCATCGTTGATGATGTGTCGAAAAAGCTCCAATCTTTCGGATTTGGTTGTGAAAATGGCGAAAGGATTGTCGTCTTCCATTGTTGAAGGTTCAATGTTTGAGAGTGGTAAAGATGAAGATGAATGGTGTGGGTTTGGCGTGTAAGAGCAAGAAAGTCAAGAAGGCTTTTTAATTAATGAGCTTCTTAAAAGTTGTGATGGATGGGATGAGTGATGTGACTAGTTTGTAGGGGTAGTAGTAGAGTCATACTAGGAGAGAGTGATGGAAGAAGTTTGAAATTAATATTTCAATACATATTATGTAATGGTGGAATTAATATATAGATAAATAAGGTAGCCGAGCCGGTTAAGGAAATAAACAGGTATATGGGCGAGAAGAATTAAAACTAAGTTGGAGAGATTTTAGAATTTTCCTGCAACAAATAACCAACAACTACGTTAAAGAAAATTAATTAGAGATTATTTGTTGTACCTGGTGTTGATGATTAAGCTGTAGGATTGCAAACACCAAGAGCAGCTCTAAGCAGTTCAAATCTCAATTTGTCTAACGGCTTGGTGAATAGATCTGCAAGATTTTTATCTGTTGGAGTATATTCCAAGATAATTTCTTTCTCTTCGACTAGCTCACGAATGAAGTGGTGTCGAATGGCTATGTGTTTCGTCCGGGAATGCTGGGCTGGATTTTTTGAGATGTTGATTGCGCTGGTGTTGTCACAGAACAATGTCATACTTTGTTGTTCTATACCATAGTCAGTTAACATCTGACGCATCCAGAGTAATTGTGTACAACAACTGCCTGCCGCTATATACTCAGCTTCAGCTGTGCTGAGTGAAATCGAGTTCTGCTTTTTACTTAGCCAGGCGACTAGATTTTTTCCGATAAAGAAACATCCGCCTGATGTACTTTTTCTGTTGTCAGCATTTCCTGCCCAGTCAGCATCACTATATCCTGCAAGATTCAGATTAGTATCGTTCGAGTACCAAATACCATAATTTATCGTACCTTTAACGTATTTTATAATATGTTTTACCGCCTTTAGGTGTGACTCTTTTGGATCGGCTTGATAGCGTGCACACATACCAACACTTACCATAATATCTGGTCGACTGGCTGTTAAGTACAGTAGGCTGCCTATCATACTTCTGTACATAATAGAGTCTACAGATGTTCCTTTTTCATCTTTGAACAATTTTGAAGTCGTAGAGATAGGAGTACGGGCATCTTTTGCAGATTCAAGCCCAAATTTGGATAGAAGATTTTTCGCATATTTTTCTTGTGAAATAAAAATCCCTTCTGTAGTTTGACTTACTTGTAGTCCAAGAAAATAGGTTAGTTCGCCTATCATGCTCATTTCAAACTCTTGTTGCATTACCTTGACTAGTTGGTCTGTCTCTCCTAGTTGTGTGGATCCAAAAACGATATCATCTACATACACTTGAGCAATTGTTATGTGTTTACCTGATCGTTTTATAAATAACGTTTTGTCTGATCCTCCTCTTTTGTAGTTGTTCTGAAGAAGATATTGAGTAAGTCTTTCATACCAGGCTCTTGGGGTCTGTTTTAAGCCATAGAGAGCTTTTTGTAATTTGTAGACATATTCTGGATGATGGGGATCTTCAAACCCTTTTGGCTGAGCAACGTATATGTCTTCTGAGAGATAGCCATTTAAGAAGGCTGTTTTAACGTCCATCTGAAACAACTTGAATTTTAGGGCACAGGCAATCGATAGGAGTAGTCGTATTGACTCTAGCCGTGCAACAGGGGCAAAAGTTTCGTCGTAGTCGATTCCTTCAATTTGGGAGTAGCCTTGGGCTACAAGTCGTGCTTTATTTCTAGCAATGTTGCCAGCTACATTGGTTTTGTTGCGAAAGATCCATTTGGTACCTACAACATTGACATTGTCAGGTTTGGGAATTAGAGACCATACCTTATTTCGTTCGAACTGCCCCAGTTCTTCTTGCATGGCCTTGATCCAGTGTTCGTCTGTTAGAGCTTCTTTGACATTCTTCGGTTCGATTTGTGAAGTATAACAAGAATATCCCGCTAATTGAAGGTAATCACGTTTCGGTTTACCTCTGGTTTTTACGCCGGAACTAGGATCTCCAATTATGTTTTGTATTGGATGAGCTTTCTGGATGCGAGTAGGGATATCAATGTTACCATGATCAGTGTCAGATTCAGACTCAGACTCAGTTTCTTGCTCTGGTTGAGTTGACATGGGAGATGGCATAGGAGACTCTGGATTAGGTTCTGGACAACTTGTGTCAGGTTCTGTCATTGGTCCAGGCTGAGACGTTGTGATAATATCACTTGGTTGATCATCGATTACAACATTTGTGGACTCCATAATGGTTTTGGTAACTTTGTTGTATACACAATATGCCCTGCTGTTCGTTGAATAGCCGAGGAAGATGCCTTCATCGCTTTTTGTTTCAAACTTTGCGACAGGTTTTCGATCCTTCAAGATAAAACAGCGTGATCCGAAAATGTGAAAATATTTAATGTTTGGTTTCTTACCTTTCCATAATGTATACGGAGTCTGATTCGTGCCTGGACGTAGATAAACCCGATTGATGATGTGACATGCAGTGTTCACAGCTTCTGCCCAAAATTTTTGAGGTAGTCCTTTGGCATTGAGCATAACTCGTCCCATTTCTTGAATTGTGTGGTTCTTCCGTTCAACAACTCCGTTTTGTTGAGGTGTTTTCGGAGCTGAGTATTCATGTGTGATTCCTGTTTGGTTGCAGAAGGTATCGAACAGATTGTTGTCGAATTCTCGTCCGTGATCACTTCGGATTCGAATGATGGGCTCATTTCTTTCTTTTTGGAGTTTTAATGCCAAAGTTTTGAAAGCTTCAAGGGTCTCAGACTTGTCCCTGAGAAAGGTAACCCAAGAAAAACGAGAATAATCATCTACACAAACGAGTATGTATTTCTTACCTCTAACACTTTCTGTTTGAGTTGGACCAATGAGATCCATGTGGATCAGTTCCAAGCAGTGACTTGTGTTTATAGTGTGCGGCGCTGGATGAGAGGATTTGGTTTGCTTTCCTGCTTGACATGCACCACATATGGTTGGTTTGACTTTCAGCTTGGGTAATCCACGAACACCTTCGATTTTCACAAGTTTGTCAAGAAGTCTGTAACTTAGATGTCCTAGCTTTTGGTGCCAAAGCTCAGTTTCATCTACATTGATCCTGCAACACAAAACATTGTTAGTAAGAATATAGCAATTGTCAGTTGACCTTGTACCTTCCATAACACATTGATTTGCTTTGTCTAGGACATTGCAACTATTTTTGTTGAAGCTCACGTTCCAGTTCTGGTCACATAGTTGACTTATACTTATAAGATTTGCATGAAGTCCTTTGACTAGTAGAACTTTCTCCAGTTTTGGCAGACCAACTACGTTTAGCGTGCCTATACCAGTGACTTGTCCTTTTATACCGTCGCCAAAGGTAACTTCACCTTTGCTTGTGTTTACGTTACTCAGAAATTTAGCATTTCCCGTCATGTGACGTGAACACCCACTATCGAAGTACCATTTTTCTTCTCGGCCTGTACTCTTAGAGTGGAAAGATACGAATGAGATATAATCTGTCTTTTTCACCCAGATTTGTCTTGTAAAGGGTTGAATGTTCTTGTGTTTGAATTTCTCGATTCTTTGATCCTTGTAGAAGTAGTAGCATTCCGGTCTGGTGTGACCCCATAACCTGCAATAATGACATACTGGGTTATAGGATTTATAGTACGGCTTGAGTGATCTTACTGTACCAACGCGATGTGTCGTTGTGCTAGATTCTGGAATATCTCCTCGACCAGGACCTGACGCTTTGACAAACACTGTTTTATCCTTTGAGCTGTTTCCTGTGAATCCTAGACCAAATTTTGTAGATGTCTTTCTTCCAGACTTAAGGATCTCATCAAGAGTAGACGTGGTATCCATCATTTGGATTTGGCGTTTGTAGGTGTTCAGCTCCTGCTTCAAAGTCTGTACCTCTTGTTTTAGTCTTTCTTCTCGGGCCAATGCCTCTTTGAGAAGAAGATCCCTGTCAGCTATTTGAGTTTGATACACTTTCTTTGTGTTTGTTACAATCCCTATTTCACTAGTTAATCTACGATTTTCTTTTCTTAGTGCTGCCCATTTGGGATACAATTTATTAAACTCAATTTCAAAAGATGATTCACTTGACTCTAAATCTTCTGCAGAATTATACTCGCCTCCTTCTGAGTCAGCAACATCTTCATGACACGGTTTAGCAGCCATATGTGCAGTAAAGGCAACAAAATTCCCAGAAATTTCGTCTAAGTCAGATCCTCCTGTTTCACCGTCCGAGTCATTATCACTCCAAGTAACTGCTGACATGGATTTCTTGCGTCGAAGATAGGTGGGGCACTCTGCTTGTACATGTCCGAAGCCCTCATATTCATAGCATCTGATCCCTTTACTGGTGGATTTCTCTTTGGACTGTCCTGGACGTGAACCAGAAGACTTGAAGGTTGATGAACCGGATTTAGAACTCGCTTTAGATGATGACGCCCCCTTTTGCATATTTTTGTTTCGTGAACCTTTTGACACCTGTTTCAAAAGTTTAGAAAACTGTTTAGTAAGAAATACAACTGGATCATCACCTATTTCATCTAAGTCAGGTGCACAATTATTTTCTTCAGCGGTAAATGCTACTGTTTTTTTTTTTGTGATCTGTTAAGATTTCCATCTCATAAGTTCTTAGATTCCCCATTAGTTGTGTTACAGTTTTTTTCTCCCAGTTGTCATGTTCCTGGATTGCTGTAACTTTCATCCGGAACCGAGGTGGCAGTGATCGTAGAATTTTTTTCACCAACTTTTCTTGAGCGAACGATTCTCCGAGGACCATAGCTCGATTTGCTAGCTCTTGCACACGAGTGTGGAAGGTCACGATGGTTTCATCTTCATTCATTTGGAGCTCCTCGAAGTCTGACTGTACCAGTTGCAGTTTCGATTGTTTTACCGACGATGTGCCTTCATAGGTAGCCTCTAGTGCTTCCCATGCGCCTTTAGCTGAATCATGGCCTGCAACAATAGGGAATTGACTTTCATGAATTAGCCCATAAATAATATCTAGTGCCTTATCGTTGTGTCCAGCACTTGTTTTCTCAGTTTGGGTCCATTCATTTTCAGGTTTCGTCACTCGAGTTTCATCTTCACTGCTACTGGCTTTGGTTGGATGTTCCCAGCCTGTTACAATTATACACCATACTGCTTCACCTTGTGCTTTGAGATGAGTGCATGTGCGCACCTTCCAATACGCATAGTTGTCACCGACTAGCTGGGGAAGAGCTTTAGTGTGCTCCATTCTGTAACACTCAATAACCCGTGAGATCGAACAATTTAACAGAATTAGAAATAATAATACTAACCGCTGAAGGATTGAGATCAAGGGGCACGGAGTAGCCCGATCGTCAGACTAATAACTTAAGTCTGGAGGCTCTGATACCAAATGAAAAGCCCGTGTATCTTGAAATCAATTTAACACTAAGAATTCTACTTGATTTTATATTACGAGACAATTTCGCTGTTTAATTAAATCAATTTAATCAACATATAAATAACGAAATTGAAAGTGTAAATAAAGTAAAGACACAGTAGAATTGTTACGCAGTTCGGAGCTCCTTCTCCTACGTCTGCGGGGCAACCCACGTCTGCCCAATCCACTAGATGTTCACCACAGAGTATTACAAGAGGTAACTACAAACGGCTCACAGCCTTTACCACTACAACTCTTTTAAAACACCTACTCAGGACTGAACCGTGCATGCCATAACCATCTTTGGTGTAGCACTTCAGCTGTCACAGGTACTGATTTGTAGTACAGGTTTAAATCACAATTAATATAATCAATATTAAAGCAGTAATGTAGGAAGCTTGCAGATGAGATCAGAATTTCAGAATTGGCCACTTCATCTTTCGTTTTCCCTTCCTTATATACTGTACGCAACTCCCATTTCACCAAGCCTTGATTGTAGCTTCATATGTGGCTTGAATTCTTCTCAACCACTCATTCATTAAATGAGATCTTCAGACTTGCTTCTTTGTCCAATTCATTAACAATAAATCTCCACCACACATTTTAGCTTGGTCCAATAATACTAATTACAAATCAATTTTAATTAACATTACATATTAATAAAATAAACTAATAAATTAGCCAATCTAATGTGTACTATTTTGTACACTTACAATTACCAACTGACACTACAGTATATCTAAACCGACACTGCCTAACGTATTATTTTTATATTATCAAATAAAACTGCAGTTATATCAAAATGATACTGTAGTTGTGGTGAAATTAAACTACAGTGTATATAAAATGAAACTGAATAATATTTTACATATTTGAGTGTATATTGTACAATGAAGCTGTAATTATATCAAAATGATCATGTAGTTATGTTTTAATAAAACTATAGTGTATATAAAATAAAATTAAACAATACTTTCACATATTTGAGTCTATAAATATCGAATGAAACTGTAATTATATCGAAATGGAACTGTAGTTGTGTTGAACTGAAACTGCAGTGTATACAAAAAGAAACTGAATAACAGAGTTACTTTTTGCGAAAGGGTGCGGAGCGGTGGGAAACGGATGCCGTTTCTTTTCATTAAAAAAAACGACGTCGTTTTGATGTGCAGTGCAATATAATTTGTCGTGCGAATGTACTAATGACCAATGTTTATATTTAAATAAGTATTTCAAAGTATATCAAAGTTATAAGATTATATAGGAGAAGTTCATACATAGTTAATTAAATGTCGAATTTGTTTATTTAAATATATAATTCAAAGTATATAAATGCAAGATAATAATATAGGAGATTCATTATAATTGTCACTAAAATAAATGTTTGCAACTTTGTAAAATTGATAGTCTAAATACTTAGTCTATAAACGATATTCTACTTTTGGTTTGAATTTCTCCAAGTCTTCTGAATTCTCTTTTTGGTAGCATTGTCATTGTCTTCATCTTCACTATTTGTCCTTTTTTTTTTTTTTTTTTTTTTTTTTTTTTGGTAGTATGTCATTTGCAATTGGGTTACTGGTGGTAGCGGCATAGATGGCAGCGTTATGCAATGGAATTATGGTGTAGGAAACTATGGATTTGCCTTGTGTATATGATTGGGATCTTAGTTGTACTATATATGAACTCTTAATCTTGAAAGGGCATGTTAATATTTTGCAGTGGTAGTTTTTCCCTACATGTTTTATGTGGACGTATTGAATAAAATATTAATATTTACTATATTTGTATAAGGCTCATGAGTAGTATCTCTTCTTCTATTTTTTTAACTTGTTTACTTGATAGTAACAACAATAACTTTGCAGGTAGTCCGAATACTAATGCTGCAACGTGTCCAGTTTCATCAACAATTTCCACATCCATTTTGCACTTGTTCATTTTCAAGTTCATATTTTAAGAATTAGTATGAATGGATGTAGAACTTGATGATTTGTGTGTGTGTGTGTGTGCGTGTTTTTTTTTTTTTAATTTTTTTGTTTTATCGAATTGATACTAACCTTGGAGTTAAATTGTTTGTCAATTAATTTGTGCATAAACCTTTTTTAAACAATGGCTACTTCGTATATACAGTGTGTTTTTGTTGTCAAGGTTGATGCTGATTTTGCCTTTAATCTAAGCAGGTTGAGTCTAAAAGATGAAATGAATTATAAATTTATATTAGTTCTAATATATTTAATGAATGCACAATAAGTATTTTACATATACAGGATCAATGAATTCAACAATGGTAGCTATTTTAAAATTTCTTCATTTTCTAGATTTGCCAAACTGATTGCAGCATTGTTGTAGTCTCATAATCTTTTCAATGCATCAAGTGTGTTACGATGCTTTACTGCCCTACATTGACAATTTTAATAATGAGTTTTAAATGTAGCTACGTAAGATAATGATCTAATTAACATTTACATATTGATAGGGATTATACGAACGGACCGTATTAGGTCGCTCTAAATACCTGCTTGGTACCCAGACGGGTCGCCAAGAGGAAGTATTCCCGACCATTTACTGACTCGGCCGGACCTACCGTAGAGTGCCGATCAGGACTCAGCTGATAGCCCCGCCTTCCAAGTATCGGATCATTCCTGATATTCTTAGGTCGGGAACAAGGTGAACGACCTGGGCCCCTTTGCTTCGTGATTAAGAATGGGAACTCTATCAACATCACCCGAGGGCGGCAAAAGCAAGGAAACCAGGAATCCTAGGGCGCATGGTGAAATCCGCAAGGCCTCCGGTCTGTCCCGCTGCATGGAGAACATGCGTCACTCATGTCGAGTTTTCAGCACGTGTTCCCTTCAATTCCCTATAAATTGAGCATTAAATGCAGGGAAGATGGACTTTTGGCAATTTCTACCTAGCTTTAAGAAGCTTGGAAGCCTCGGACCTACTGTCACGTAACCCGAGCTTGAGGGCTTAAACCAACAAGCAGACCAGAACAAGATCTTCGTATGATCCGACCCCCGTACTTTACGGGCCGACCTATAGGAATCATCGTATTTACTACATCATACATTATTATCAGTATAAAAGCGTACTAGTCCTTTAGGTGTTATGCTCAAGTTCATTTGGTTCAACCACTATTGTTGAATGAGTTCTTGTGGATAGAGAAATTCCTAGTTTAAGGAAAAAGATTAGATAATGTAGTAAAAATTTAAACATTTTAAATCATCTTGATATTACGGGGTAGTTTCCCATTTCAATTTATTGAGTTATTTGAATACTCTCTTTGTCAGCAAATCCTCCCAAGTAGTTATTATGATTGATTTCAAATTATTTTATTTTAATTTTTTTTCATGGTATTAATAAATACGGAGTACTTGGTAAACAAATATATAACATTGTTTTGTATTATAACTTTGATATTTAATTACAAAATAGTGTAAAAAGAATACAAATGTAGTGAATATAATCATTTAATGAATTTGGACGTAAAGAATCTTTGCATTTGACAAAATAAAGACAATATAAGTAATGAAATTATTTTCTTATTTAATTTATTGGTAATGATTAATTTTTTTTATTAAAGGCATAGTAGACAGTTAATTCTAAATTAAAGAAATGCATATCTATTATTTTTGGTTGTAGCTAATAATTTATTTATTAATTTAATAGAGTAATAGAGTGAGGAACATACTTTTCATTAACAACAATGAAGTCATTGATTTTTTTATTTCCATTAATTCGTTGTTAAGACAAATTGTTTTAGGAGTTTGTCAATGATAATTACAACAATTACTGTCAATAGAGGATGGTGATAAATAATTTGAAATATATGGTTACAATATATATTGTTATAAAGATATAGTAAAAATTAACTTACAAATTTCTTTAAAGTTTTCATGCATTGATAAATTCAATTGGAGCTAGTAGGGTGTCATTATTGTCAATTGTTTGGACAATGGTCCTACCGTGTAAAGTCTAGACATAGTTGTATTTCTGATCGACAACTTTGTAGTTATGTCGCGCAGGTTTGACAATAGCATTGGAAATAGTATACCAGGAGTTGGTCTGTAGAGTGATATCATACATTCCAATGCCGTGATCAAACACTGTTGCTTGAACTCGAATTCCATACATTCAAATATATCATTTATGATTATACCATTCAAATAATAATAATAATAATAATAATAATAATAATAATAATAATAATAATAATAATAGTAATAATAATAATAGTAATAATAATAATAGTAATAATAATAATAGTAATAATAATAATAGTAATAATAATAATAGTAATAATAATAATAGTAATAATAATAATAGTAATAATAATAATAATAATAATAATAATAATAATAATAATAATAATAATAATAATAATAATAATAATAATAATAATAATAATAATAATAATAATAATATTTGCGGTGAAAGTTGCGGATAAAGGAGAAGAGAAAGTGGTTTTAATTGGAAATGGTAAATTATGCCATTTCTTTAAAATAATAAGGATAAAGATGGAAAAAAGCTAGGAGCTTTTGTTAAAAAAAGTTACTGGCTCTATTACATTGTAGTATACACAAAGAACCAATAACGCCTCCACTGAGGCTCAAACTCATAATCTTTCAAATAAAAGTTCAACCCAGATACATTAGACCACATAGTCCTAGTAGCTTAAAATAATCTATAAGCTCCTAAATAAGGCCAAACAGAGCCATAACCTAAAGAATGGAATATAAATAATGGAGCCTGAGATACTGGCTCAAAACAACAGCCAGAAATAATAGGTTAAAAGTTAAGATCACATACCACTAGACTAGACCAAGAGAGTGGTTGTGAACTAATGGATCATCCTTAAAGAGATGAAAGGGTGCCTATTTATAATGTATATGCCCCTCTAGATGCTTGACAAATGTACGATTACAGATTGCTTTAATTCTTGAGGACACACGTGTCCCCCACTACCTAGATGCCAACGATCTTGGAGCGTTATGCTGTGCATCCGTATACACCATGCATGGTGCATCCGGATGCAAAAACGACGTCGTTTTGACACTAACTTTAAAAAAAAAAAAAAAAAAAATCAGAATTGCATAACTACACATCCATAATTTCATAACTATAAATCCAAAATTGCATAACTACACATCCATAACTTCATAACTATAAATTCAAAATTGCATAACTACACATCCATAACTTCATAACTATACATCCAGAATTGCATAACTACACATCCATAACTTCATAACTATAAATCCAGAATTGCATAACTATACATCCAGAATTTCATAACTAAAAATCCAGAATGAATGAACTAAAAAATGAATAACATAATGTTGTTGCTGAGAATCAGAACTGATTTTTTTTTAAGTAGGACGCGCGTTTTGATGCAAAACGACGTCGTTTTTGCATCCGTATGCACCATGCGTGGTGCATAATGCACATCATAATTTGCCAACGATCTTTGCACGGGTAAGTAGAACATCATTCTACTTTCTTATACATGAAATCTTGAGTAACTTGGGTTGTTAAGAACTTGTGTTGTTATACTTGAGGTTGTGGGCTTGAATCCTCTAACGACACCTCTTTTGTTTATTTTGTTCTATGCTTCCTTCTTTTCTTGGCAATAAAAAATAAACTCCCATTGAACTAAGATCTATCTAGTAAAATGTGTCCCAGTAGGATCCCAAGGAATCGTAGCACGTTTTATCATGGGAAACCTAGGCTACAACGCTCCTAGCACTTGTGGGAGGTAGCAAATAAGGTTTTAAGGAAAAGAACCTTGTGTTCGAACTCGTGCTAAACGTATACCCAAACACTCAACCTTTTCCTTCCCAATTTTCTGTTTTCCCATATAATATTAATCTTTCCGTAGGATTATTATTATTTTGGGATTTTCCAACTTATTACCCAACACCACTCCCCTACAAAGTCTGCAAAAAATGAAAGAGACTGCATATAGCTCAAAGATAAGCCATCTGGTTTTTACTCTCAGCTTTTTGGATCAACAGAGACGACATCAATATGTCATGTCCCATTACAGGAAATAGCCAACAACTAGCTCGCAACTATAATGAGAAAAATGATTAACGCAATCTTTAACCCAATATTTATCTTGAAATCGGATAGATATGAAATGGGATGCTAACTCTTTACATACTTTACTAAACCAGTTGGCTCCATTGTTTGCTCAGATCACTTGTCAGTTGTCACAGGTGGCTTTTGGCTGGTAAATTCTTAACAAGATCAGATATGATTCTTAATCATGATAATTCAAAAAATTATCACTCTTATTAAATGTGTCTCTCTGTGTGTGTATAGGGACTACTACTTGTTCAGTTCTGCAAGGCTCATCTTCCAAAGCATGATGAGATGATCACTCTGGTAGATGAAAATGGCGATGAAAGTGATAAAAAATACATGGCTATGAAGATAGGGCTGAGTGGTGGATGGAGGGGTTTCGCTCTAGACCATGAACTGGTTGATGGTGATGCACTGGTTTTTCAGTTGATTGAACCAACCAGGTTAAAGGCAAGCAAATCTTAATCCCTCCTAATCTTTTTATTTCTTTCTATCTTGCTCTGGATTGATAGTTTGCGGGTTTTTACCTATAACTTTGACGATTTAGGCTTTCATGGTTAACTTCACTTTGAATCTCCAGGTTTACATCATTAGGGTAAATGAATCGGAAGAAAATGGTGCAGAGTAGTGTTGTGTAGCAGTAAGAACCAAATGTTAAGGGTTGAGTGCAATATGAATTTGAATATAAGTTAATAGTAAAATATAATATTTCAAGAGTATGAGTTAGAACAACATATTTTCATCCCTATAGTGTGTATACGGGAAAGGTTTTGGTGTCTCCTCCTATGGAGTGTTTGGTTGAATCGAATTGAAAATAAGTTTCTTGGAATTGAAATTTGAAGAAAAACTATTAATATGTTGTTTGGTTTATGGGAGAAATGTTTTCTAATGAAAGTTGAATTTCTCAAATATGATATTTTTGTGTGAATTCGGATATGAATCAGATCACTTATATTTGCCTTTAAAAAAGAATAAACAAAGAAAAATTACTATTCTATTCCTGTTTTAGATGGCAGAGACTGGGAGGAACTAAAGGAAAGACAGCAGAAGGTAATATTTCGCAACTCGAACGACCACGGATGGTAATTACAGAAATTAGGGACTATAGGTGGTGAAACCACCAAACTCAAGGGACCTTGGTTGATGTTTACTCTTATCCTTCAATATACAATAAGGCTACTTATACTATTATACTAACTAGCATTTTTACCCGTGCGATGCACGGAATGGATTTGTTATAATATATTAAGAATATTTGGATCGATATACAATTATTTAAATTATAACATAAAATATATAGTGTAATTGAAGATATGGTTTGGGTCATTTATGTTTGTTGATGTTATCATTGCTTGAATTCGAGCAAATAATTGCTCAATTAATAGCTAATGTCTAGATGTACGCATGCAGTGTTATAACTTTAGATATTTATATATCATTGTTTCTGATTTTTATAAATTGGGCAAATGTGCTTGTTCTCTAGCAACTTAGTTATAGTAATCAATTGCTATCCTAATTCATTTGTATAATAAGAGATATTTTTTGTCTAGATATATAGCAATTATATCATTTGGGAAAACAAATACATAATATATCATCGATTGTATTTACACATTATTGAAAAACTCTTTGTAAACAACATTGGTAGTCGTAACACAATCTTGTCCATCATTGTCTAGAGCTAACACCTTCAGGCCATCAGGATGGGTGACTCGGGAGAAAGCCATATACAATTGTCTGTGATTAAAGACTGATTTTTTTAGCAATAACCCAACGTGAGTTAGTGTTTGGCCTTGGCTTTTGTTGATAGGCATGGCATATGCAAGCATCAATAGGAATTGTTTACGTTGGAACTTGAAGAATCTCGTATTAGAAGGAGTGAGAAACATTTGGGGAATACGAACTTTGGTTCCTTGATGTGTCCCATTAACTATTCTTGCTTCGACAATGTGATCTGTCAATCTTGTGATTATGAGCCGCGTCCCGTTACAAAGACCAAGAGAGTAGTCTATGTTCCGCAATAACATAACAGGTGCACCGACCTTTAATTTCAATGAATGATTAGGAACACCCTAAAATCTCAAACTATTTAAGAATTCAGTAGTGTGTACTTCTGATAGATTTTCACCGTATGATTCTGCCTTACACAAAGAGTCATAACTTGAATATGTTCGAACTTCTGTAGTATTCATGTCGCACATGTACTGATTAATTTGATCAATAACATCTAAAGTCGGTGAGAGGATCGCTCGGCTTTCTAGGTGCAACTCATCAAGCATGCCATATCTCGCGCTTGGAAAGGTGCTTCCACTATAGTTGTTATGGGATCGGGTCCACATTTCAACAGAAACCGTGTTGGAATATCGATCTCAGACAAATTGTGTTGTAATCCCATCTCTGATGTCTGCAATCCATTTTGAAAACCAATCAACCGTCTGTCTATCTTTCTCTAAAGCTAAGCTCCGTAGTCTCAAGTTTTTCATGAGCCTCAATACCTTGCAATTTGTCTAGAGGTGTAAAGAATTAATAGTTGTTCTGCCAATTACTGGTCTCGTTGCTTTCGGAATAACTGTAAGAATCTATCTAAAATCACCACCCAAAACTACAGTCTTTCCACCAAATGTCTTTTCAGCACTACCAGATATGGCAAACCTCAATAGATCCCTCATGGTTTTGTCCAAAGACTCAAAACAGTGTTTGTGCGTCATTGGTGCTTCGTCCCATATGATCAATTTGCTCCTTATTATAAGCTCAGTAAGGTCACTGCCTTGTGATATATTGCACGTGCAATCTTCATTCAATGAGAGTGGTATAACAAATCTGGAATGCGTCGTCCTGCCTCCCAGCAAGAGCAAAGATGCTATTCCACTTGAAACAACGTTGATAACAGTATCTCTGCGGCTCCTTATCTTTGAGGATAACATTCTCCACACAAACGTCTTGCCTGTTCTTCCGTAACCATACACAAAGAACAATCCACCTCCATTAGAATCAATAGCATTCATCACAAAGTCATAAACATTCATTTGCTCGTCCGTCAAATGTGTTACCAACGTTTCGTGCTCTCTCTTCAACGATTCCTTGTCATACGCCAACTCTTCGGCTATCAACATGTTTTCGATCAAACCCATGATGCTTTCGTCTGGAATTGGCATTTCTGGAAAGTCCCTAGAGCTTTTCCCCCACAAAGATAGAAAATTCTCCAACTCCACCAGAGCGAACTATTTCTTATATGAATCCGATAACACCAACTCTTCATAGTCCAAAAAAAAAAAAGAAACAAAATAAAAATAAACAAATGTGTTTATTTATAAATAATGATAAGCAAATAACAAAGTCGAATAAATAGATTAGAGCCCAATAATATATATTAGTTAATGTACACTAATCTATACTAATATGAATAGTAAATAATTGGTAAAAAAAAAAGTAATAAAGATTAATTTTTAACAAAATTTTATATGAAAATTAACTAAGAGGGGTGTATTCAATCATGACTTTCATAGAGTTTTAAAGACTTTTATGAGCTTTAAAAGTTTGGAGGTATTCAATTCAAACTTTTAGAAAGTCTTTACAAGTCAGGTAGTATTCAATCAAGATTTTTAAAGAGTCTTTAAAAGTCGTGTATACTCGATTAAGACTTTTAAAGATTCTTTAAAAGTCATGTGATATTCAAAAAGTTATGAACTTTGGTAGACTTTTCGTTCTCAAATATGAATAGTTGAAATCCAACCATCAACCCCAAGATTTCAAAATTTTCTTTCTAAAAACTTTGAATGTTTTTTC
Source organism: Ipomoea nil (assembly GCF_001879475.1). Classification (NCBI taxonomy): domain Eukaryota; kingdom Viridiplantae; phylum Streptophyta; class Magnoliopsida; order Solanales; family Convolvulaceae; genus Ipomoea; species Ipomoea nil. The sequence continues at coordinate 1,803,981 of NW_017619385.1, read as the reverse complement.
TCTCTATTTAAACTCTATTTTTTCTTCCTATTTAAACTTTATAAACCTATCTAAATTTAACAAAATTATTTTTTCTTCATTATCCTATATTTTCCTCATACCCAAACTCTATCAATTTTTCTCTCTCCTAAACTTTACCGTCTTCCTCTAAAAATTCGAAATAATATTATTTTTATTTCATTATTGCTTGTTTATATTGATTTTTATTTTTTCTATGAATTTTTTATCCCTAACTCTCTCTAATTCTCCCTAAATACATGAACAAAGCAAATTTTTCATCGTTAAATTTTTAGTATATGTTTCATAATATATTAATATTCATATAAATACTTATATCTTTTGATTTTTATTCTTTTTATGTTTACTTTCGTAATATATATATTTTTCCTTTTTTTTTAACAACAGGTTACTACGAATAGCGAACTACTGTTCGAAACAACAACTTGGGGTTGCAAACAGTAGCACATTGTTGTTGTTCACAGTCTCAAATTGCTATTGCAAATAATAGTTTTTTGCGTGTAGCCTAACAATATATCAAGTATAGTTTTTTATATATGTTATTAATATTAGATTTTTTATTTTATTTTATGCAACTTGTAATTATATTTTTAAATATTTTATTTGATCAATTCTTTTATTATAAATTTTATTGTTCAATATTGTTATGAATTTCTAATGTAAATTTTTTTTGTTGATGATTATTAATAATATATATAAGTAATTAGCATATAAGTCTCAGCATACTATGGATAAAAATAATAATGTTGAGAATGTTGATGTGGGTGAAGAACTATATAATAAGAAGAATTTTATAATATATATTATAAATGTTTTGTAAGAAAATTATATAAATAATAAGAATCAAAATCATTGAAAGTTTGTAAGGATGTATTCAATTTAGAATTTCAATGACTTTTGTAAACTTTTTAAAATAAAAAGTCGATAAAAGTCTATGAAAGTTTTTTATATAGACTTTTATCGAGTCTTATAAAGTTTTAAAAAGTTTTGAACAACTCTATGAAAGTCAATCAAAGTTTATTAAAATCTATCATTTTAAAAGTCTTTAAAACACTACAAAAGTCATGATTGACTACACCCCCCTAATATCTAATGAATTGGAAAAAGAATTAGTTAATTAATGATATGAAAAAAGAATTTCGTTGGAATTTTAATGAATTGGAAAAAGAATTAGTTAATTAATGATATGAAAAATTCTAATATATGAGATTATTAGTTAATTTCCATATAAAATTGTAGTCAATATATACTATTAATTTTGTGATACGAATGAGATTCTAATATATTACTTACCGTACACTAATCTATATACTAATATGAATGGAGCAAATACCAATTTTAGTCCCACTAGTATTAGAAAAATGACGGTTTTGGTCGACATGTTTAATTCTTACCAATTTCATCCACGATTATTGTTTTAGTACCAATTTTCATCCACGACTATTATTTTAGTACCAAAGTTCATCATGTCGGTCACCCCTCCATTTAAGACATGCCGAAATCTAAAAATTTTAAAGGCATTTTCGTCCTTTTCAACTAATTAATATTCCAATTTGAGCATGAATAAAGGGATTTAAGCCCTAAAATCGATCTCAATTCGCAGTTCTCATCCTCATCCTACCTTAATTTGAGGAGGAGAACTGCGAATTTGGATATATATGATACAGAGTATTTTAAGAAAATTTCAATTTAATACTGTTGTATTGTATTATGAATACTAATATTTAATGTAGAATTGTAGTACGAATAGGAAAGTAGAAAACAATATATTCTATTAGGACTAGTTTATAATATTAGAATAGGAATTTGAATGGAGAATTGATACTTGAATTAGTCTATAATTATGCTTCGTTTGTACTAATTTCTAAGTGAACATCAGGTGTTTATGCGCACATAAAGCATATTTCAGGTGTTGATGGCTTGAGGAAGGGAAATGTAGATTGAGGCATACAAGAGCTTAAAATGAGGACAAATCAAGATGATATTAAGGCAAGGTGGACAGGTGGTGCACAAATGGAAGGCACGAGGATAACAACGACCAACGGAGCATCGGAGCGAAGGAGAAGACGCAACAAGTGACACTTCGGTTAGCTTTTGGATGGTCAGGTGTCACGCTATTGGTCACGCCGTGACCCGCAGCGTGACAATCTAACCATCTGAAAGTAGTTTGCACGTCACGGTGAGGGTCATGCCGTGACCTTCATCGTGACCTGCAGACTACTTTGCGGATCCTAGGCGTCACGATGGATGTCACGCCGTGACCTCCATCGTGACCATGCAATCTGAAGGTGGTTATTGCGCGGTTGCAATAGTGTAAAAGGGGGATAGGCGTTATTTTGGGGGTATCGAGTAATTTTCTAAGTCTTCTTTTTAGGTTTTCTCTCTACAAGTCCATTCTAGAACATCAATCCATTGTAATCCATTAACATTTTGGGAAGATTTAGAGGAAGTTTATCATTTGTAGTCACAATTCCTACTTCAATTTCATATTACATACTACAAGTTCTATCAAGTTAAGTTCTCAATTTCTTACTTTTACATTTCACATAATTTGTAGTTTGAATTCATTGCATATTACTTTATAAATTGCTTTTAGTTTATCAATTACATTATGAGTAGTTAAACTAGTTAGGGATTTAGATTGAACTGCTTTGTATGAATGCCAACATGAATTGAATTGCCAAATCTAGGTTTTTCTATGCCTCTAGAATGAATGTGATTGTGAATTTGGAGAATTGTATGGACCCTTGTTTGGTTAGGGCACTACTATGCAAAAGGTCGTTGGATTTGGTATTTCACCTATGAGAATAGGGATTCACCATAGCCAAACCTATCACATTTCTTACTTACTCTTGAGAAAAGGGAGTTGGAAGGAAATGAGCCCACAAGATGTTTGATTAATTGCCTCACCTAGTCTAATTGCTATGAGAATGAGATCAGAACCTTGGTGAGAGTGCAATGTCCACGAGAGTGGCATTAACATTGACTTAACTTCCTTGCATTCATTGTTGAACATCGTTTAGCCTAGAATCTTAGAACGCTAAGAAACATTCGTACATTGCTATTTGATCTAAGTCCTCTCTTTTATCCTTGACTATTACTTAGAAATTTATTTGTTTTATGATTGTCTTTATGCAAACAAACATTTCAATTTGGTTAGCTTTCAAACACTTAATGATATTGTGTTTAACCACTCTCTACTCAATTCCCTTATAGTCATTCCCAGAGGACGACACTCACTAAAAGATCACCGCTAAAATCAACTTTCAAGAATTATAGTACAAATAGGAAAACAGAAAATAATATATATATATATATATATATATATATATATATATATATATATATATATTCTATTAGGACTATTTTACAATATTTTTTTTGGTGAAGACTATTTTACAATATTAGAATAGGAATTTGAATGTAGAATTATAGTACCAATAGGAAAATATGAAACAATATATTCTATTAGGAATTGTATTATACTATTTTACAATATTAGGCAAATATTAATAGTATAGGACTGTTTTGGACAAAAAGTTAAAAGTGAGGATTTTGTTTAATTTTTATGTATAGTATAGATAGATGCTTATAATTATTATTAATATACCAAAATTATTCTAACAATATAAGGTAATGATTAACTGGTAATAAATTCCTCGCCCTAGTTGAAATTTAATATACTTATACCATGGCGTACCTGTGCTTTCATCTTGTTTCCCATGAACAATACTTGTACGGGGTTCTTTTATGAGCTGGATCGAATAAAATCCCTGAAAAATGTGAGACCCATGAGTAAAAGCACAAGACTCTAACCATCATGTGATACTTCTATAAGATTTTATTCAAAGCACAAAAAAAAAAAAAAAAAAAAAAAAAAAAAAAAAAAAAACATAATTTATACCTTTGTTTTCAAACAATATTTCTTTACATTTCTTTTCTTACAAAAGAAACACCTAACAGCCTTTTGAATATGACCTGCTTGAATCTTCATTGGGGCCTTGTTCTTCTTCATTCCTCTTACCTAGTTTGAACGTAGCTTGTTACTATTAGAACCATCATGGAATACGAAATGAACAGAATTATCCTTCATTTCCTTCAGTATCCCTTCCTCCTGATGTAATAGCTAGATGTTTAAGTTCTAAAAAATCTCCACTTTTTCTTAAGGTTGTTATAGTTCACCTAGAGATGAGCAAACTTTGCTGGTGGAAGAAAAATAATGAAAAAGTGTACTAACCAATAATCAATCACTGATTCACTTCCATTCCCAACTTTTGTTAACTTTTGTGAAAGATTGGCTTGGAGTACTTAATGTTTTCCATAGTAATCCAAGATCTTGGTCTAATACGCCTCCATATGAAATTTGATTTGTTCAAAATAGTCTACTTAGTTCAACCCATGCATTAAACTTAACCATAACATTTCCAGACGCAAAAAGGTTAATCAAAGCTGCAAAAGTTCATACATACTTATCATTAATGTCGTGAGTTAACAATAACAGATTCAGAATTTTAGTAAATATTAAACTTTCAATATACAATGAAGTTCAACTTTAGATAATACTTAAACACACATAATGCCAAAATAAACACAATTCATTGGACAATCACAAAATACTTCAGTTAAATAAGTATGGTATCTTTGAATATACATATATCACTCTACCTAGATCCATTCATATGTCCCTTTAAATGTTAGACTATATGCAATGGCTCACCTTGGGTAGCAATATAATGTATAACTTCAATCATTCAAATATAATTCATTAAAGACATTCCTTAAATATGAATATTAAATTAAAATGTCTTAATCTTACAACTCACAAGAAACTCACTAATCAAACTTTAATGCTGCAAAATGTTACGTCAAGGAAAAATTTATGCTACATGTGCAATTAGCAATGAAAGATATACTTTTGCAAATGAGTCACACTTTTGTGAGATCGTCTCACAAATCTTAATCTGTGAGGCGAGTCGAATTTAAGATAGTTCTTTGTTACTTATCAAAGATATTATAATATTTATTACAGAAAATTTAATATATTTTTAAAATAAATAAATTGTTACTTATAATAAATAAATAAATATTGTAATATTAATATATGAAATTGTGATTCTATTTAGGATAAAAATGATTGTTACTAATGATAAATATTGTACTTATAACTAAAATTGTGATACTTACAAAGTGTAATTCTAATTTAAATATTATAATATTTATATGTGAAATGTTACTTAAGATAGAAATTATAATACTTATTTAGAAAATTGGTAGCAGATAGTTGATTACATGCAAAATGACTTTCTCAAAAAGCTAATTCAAAAAGCTGCTTTGAATAGCTTTTTGAATTTTAGCGTTTTAGAGCAATAACATGTTATAAAAAGATAATTAATTAAACACTCATATTGACTGTTTAACCAAGTCAAATAGTAGTTAATATTGGCCCCAAAATTGACTAATAATCTAACTATGTTACCAAACAGGGTCATCTAGTAGAGTTAAAAAAAAAAAAAAAAAAAAAAAAAATTGCAATCCAATAGAAAGGGATGATCGATTATTGGTCATCTAATCATCCAGTTGTTATACCATGAACCAGGGTCCACCTTGCAATATAGACCCAGTTCTAAAATACACAATTTACATACTGAATGTACACAATTTACATATTAAAGGTTCACAATTTACCTTTTACAAATTATAAAATTTAGTATGCAAATTGTATATTTTGAATCGAGTCCATCTTACAAGTTGTACCTGGATCCACAGAATAATTTGCCCCAATCATCACACTAGTCCACCTCATAGTGGATGTACTTAAATATAAAGACTTGTTTGTTGGTCATCTCTATCCTTAATATGTTGGTAGCTTGTAATAAATCAATTTCTAACCCAGCCATTTTATATCCTCTTTTCCAACAAAGTGTGACCAGCCCATGGAGAATTGCCCATCATAAGGCTAAAAGCAATACCTCCATTATAATTAAAACCCAAAATCCACTCCCATGAATTGGGCAAATTATGTTGTGGAATCGTCTGGACACGATTTCAAAATTGTTGTAATTGTGAATATAGGATTCAAAAATTATGAATATAGAATTTTATAGTTATGAACATAGAATTCTGTAATTGTGAATATATAGTTTAATAATTGTGAATATGAAGTTCAAAAATTATGAACATAGAGTTTTATAATTATAAACATAGAGTTCAGTAATTATGAACATAGGGTTCTGTAATTGTGAATATAGAGTTCAATAATTGTGAATATGAAGTTAAAAAATTATGAATATAGAGTTTTATAATTATGAATATAGAGTTCAGTAATTATGAACATAGCAGAGTTCTGTAATTGTGAATATAGAGTTCAATAATTGTGAATATGAAGTTAAAAAATTATGAACATAAAATCTTATAATTATGAATTGACCGTGAGCCACAACGAGCCTTTCCTGAAAATAGGTATCTGTTGTAATTCACAACAGGCGCCTAAAGTCGTTTGCTAATCAGAAAAGTTTTGACTTTTCTAAATATTTAAAATATTTCAATGTTTGGTGCAATTCTTGCCTTACGAAAGTTTGGGTCAGTAGTAATTACATTCTATAATATTAAGAAAAGTAGATCCTGGGGGTAATCTCAACGTAACTAAGATGGCTAAGGATACGAACTTGTAACCACAAGGTCACGAGTTTAAATTCTACCCATCTTGGTTTGAGCCAGTCATCTATGGTTGGTTTGCCTCCTTGTAGTCCTTAACCGACTAGGGTCACAAAAGCAGGTTTTACCTAGTGCATACCCACTGCTGCTGGAAATCTTGCGCCCTAAACCAATTAAACTGGTTGAAACTAGAAAAATAACAAAAGAAAAATATGAAAAGATAAAAATGTCCTTACTAAAAATAGGAAAAGTCATGAAAAAGACTAAAAGTATCCAAAAAATAATAGTCTGAATATTAAATGACAAAAAACGATAGTAAACTAAATTTGGAATTGCCACAAAAAAATAAGAGACCTCTAGTGAAATTAACTCTATATATTATATGGGTAATACTTGCGCGAGACCGCCTCACGGATCTCAATCTGTGAGATGAATTAGATCTTTGATTAATGAGTCAAACCATTAAACTAATTAACCAAAGATCCGACCTGTCTCACAGAAGCTTTTGGCTTTGATTATATATATGTTCAACAGGTTGTATTTGGCTTTATGCTCCCATTTAAGTAATGCTTGAATAAAAAAAGAAAAAAACATAAGTAAAGTCAAATGTGAATGGTCAATTGTGTAGTCGTGATTTTAAATTATTATTTCAAGTGCATTTTGGATAATTAAATTATAAATATTGTTGAGTTTATTAAATGAAACAATTGTTATTAAATATTCTAATTTAGTAAGAAGGAATGTTTTTAATGGATAAAAGGAATATTTTAAAATTTATATGGTATGTCCCTAAAATAAAAAGTGAAGGATCATTTAATAAAGTATACACAAATTAAGAAAAGAGTTCCATCCCAACATGATCGAGCATCTCCAAAGTGCACTGCAATGGGAGAAGACAGTATCTTTCGTGGGAATCTTTCACTCCTTCAAATTAGAATTATTTAGAGCAAGTCTATTAGTGGTTTTTACATGGTTTTTGCATAGCTTTAGTCTGAGTTAGAGGAGAGAGGTGAGAGGAGAGAGAATGAAAATGAATTACTGTAAATTAAAGTTTTTTATGGGACCCATCGCTTGAAAAAAAATTAAAAATATTTAGTGTACGCACGCATTGGGCGCACCATTAATAGGAATATAAGCCGAAACATCTCCCAATTGCGTTTCAACTATAGGTAAGGCGGTCATACTCCCCTCCCCTAATTTATAATTTGATTTAGCAGCTCTTTCCAAAAGGCATGCAAATAAAAAACATCTCCTGGATAAGCTTCGCGACCGGGCCGTCTGCGTAATAGAAGAGACATTTCGCGATAAGCTTGAGCTTGTTTGGAGAGATCATCATAAATGACTAAATTGTATCTTTCACGATACATAAAATATTCAGCCAGAGCTGTTCCTGTGCGAGGTATTGTAATGTAGCAGGGAAATCTACCGAAAGAGATACGGTAGGACCGTTCCAATTAAAATAGGTTTTGTACAATAACTTAATTTGACCCCTTTTTCAAAATTCAACTCTTGATCTGCTCTTAATAAAAAAAACCATCCTTTTTGCTCCCACTCATTTTTATAAGGGGATTGATTTGAGGTTACATCAAAAGTTTGCATTCAGCCATGTCTAATGAAACAATGAACTATACTTTGATTGTCCTATTGCTAGCTAGTATATATGAATGTATATTTCTGTCAAGACATGTTCTAACAAGTAAAGCCTAACCTAACCTGGACCTGATCATATCCCAGCATTACCAGAAAACGATGGCCCGGGACATCATTTTCGCCTGTTCTTTAAAAAGAGCTGTGATCTGAGGTATCTATACTCACGGGGCACTTGTGTTCTTATCGAAGATACCTTTCTCGCGACCGCCTGCCAAATCATGTCGACGGCATCATTAGGCTGGGATGGGTATTGGTACTCGAAGTGCTCGGTGACCTCCTTTAGCCTTTCCCACATCTCGGTCCACTTCTCTTCGTTAATGCCTCTGAGGAGATTCAGGAGATGGCCTTTCCTCGTGCTCTCGGAAGCTCTAACGAAAACGCAGAAGCTCGTGTAGTCTAGGACGTCTTCGTATGGAAGCTCGATAGCATCGCTGATTATCACGGGGACACAGTGGCTAGCAATGGCGTCGAAGAGGCGATTCGAGGACGGGGTGTCCCCGGCTATATTCAAACAGAACTTCGATGAGGCCATTCCCCGTGCTGCTGAGCTCACGCCGGTTGATCGTACGCTCCCAAAGGCGAAATGCACGCCTTTTTCGCCTTTGAGAAGGTTGTACAACTTCTCCCGAATAGCTCCTCCCTGGCAATAAGCAAATGGTAATACATTTCTTGCATATATATCAAGTCATTTTCTCGATCTAATTTCGGGGGAAGCCTAAATAGGAACAATAAGCAAATGGTAACACATTTCTCGCATATATATCAAGTCATTTTCTCGGTCTAATTTCAGGGAAGCCTAAATAGGAACAATAAGCAAATGGTAACACATTTCTAGCATATATCAAGTCATTTTCTCGATCTAATTTCGGGGGAAGCCTAAATAGGAACAATAAGCAAATGGTAACACATTTCTCGCATATATATCAAGTCATTTTCTCGATCTAGTTTTCGGAGGAAGCCTAAATAGGAACTTTAGTGTCATATTTCACTAGATAAGGTAAAAGAATAGTGATGTAAGGTAAAAGAAGATAAGAAACTTACGGCTTTCCTATGTATTGCACCTTGGAAATAGACCAAAATAGGGCGTTGAGCAAACCCGGGGGAGCTAAAGCCATCGATCGTCTTTACTATGTGCTTGTAAGGAGTGATCACATCCTTTGCAACGTTCGCTACATGAACCGGATACCTTCCAAAATCCGCGAGCACAAACCTAGCAGACCGGAGCTTCTTCCTCGCGGTCAACATACTATTCGGGTGGTGAGCGAGGACCAAATGGTCCCTCCCGCCAAACCTCTTCCACTCGTCTCTGCTCTGCAAAAACCGAACCACTTTGTCCTGCAGCATCCGGTTGATGCTGAATTTTTCCCTACGATGAACCCTCGAGTTGCGGTTGTAGCTCAGAGACGAGAAAAACGGGACGAACACCACGTTCGCTTCGCTCGAGTTCCACACTCTCACAGCGGTGCAAGGCCTAGCAATGCTCGGGACATTCGACGATAACAGATCAAGAGTCAGCCAATACTCGACACTATGCTGCAAATTTAAGCCCCCGGGGTACCGTGGCACCTCGCTCGGGTTACTAACATCGGGCCACCACGAATCGTTCCCACTTCCATTCCACGGTTTCCACCCCAATTGCCCGAAATGAAACTCGGGAGGCAAGTCATACATATACACTCTAAGACGAGCATTATTCACATCACACCTTCTATCCCGCCCCCTAATCCCCGAGCTGTTCATAGAACTCGAATCTTCACTAACCACAACTAAGCTCTTAACCTCTTGTCTAGGCATGGTTTCAGAGGGAAGCAAAAACGTTTCGACTTCTGCACTTATAGCACTGGATTTCCAGTAACCCGACGTACTATTAACAAGAACTATATTCACAACTGGTCTGGGAAGGAAAAAATCGGAACTAAAATGGAGGGACAATGTAGAGATGACCATTAGACACATTGATAAGACTATTAGACAAGAAAGAAACCTCAAAGTTAACATTTTTTCAGACTTTGCAGACATTTCTAATACACCAAACAATATTTAGAACACAGAGGATTTTAATTCTATCCTGTGACCAAAAAAAAAAAAACAGATTGATTATAAAGATTTTCAATTTCTTTCCCATAAACTGTGAAAAGTTATACTTTTCTATAAATAGATTCAAAGAACAGATTTGAGGTAATTTTTCTTAACAGTAGCAGCAAAATTACCCACTTCAATAAACCCCTCAACCATGCAGTAGAAACTACTTTCACCCAGAAGGATTTGTAATGGGTAAAATTGGTTAGATTGCTATTTTTACTGCAATTTCAACTCTCAAAATCAGTAAAGTTTATATCTTTACCAAAACGTATGCTCTTTAACCCTAGTAAAAATCCCCAGTAATCAGCCTGCAAAATAAAACAGATAGGTAAACGATAACAATTACATACATATAATCTGTAGTATAAAACCTATATACAATCAAATAGAACACAGAAGTAGAGACCTATACAAATTATAAGTAAAAAGAGTCCTAATAAGCAATTTGATGATGATGATGATGATTACAAGACTATAGAAATTATATTAAAATTAAAATTACTATTAAACACAAAAAAAAATTATAAAAGTAAAGAAAAAAGAGTTGATCATGAATAAACAAAATAGATAAAATGGGCCCAGAGAGTAATAAAACAACAAGAATAAATAAAAGATAAGTAAAATGGGACCCAGAAAGTAATAAAATAACTATAACAAATAAACAAAACAGGTAAAATGGAACTAGAAATAAAAGAACAAGAACAACAAACACAAACTCATAAATATAGAATTAAGAGTGTTAGCTTATAAAACTAGAATTGTTTTTTAATTCATTAAAGAAAAAAAAAAGCAAAATTCTGTCATGATTGCTGGGACTTAAAGGAAACTAATCTGAGTATTTAAAGAAGCCAAAACTTAAATTTCAAGGAAAAAAAAAAAATCTGACCAAAATCAACAAATAATTAGCTCTAAAATCAAGGGAAAAGGAAAACATAACAAAAAAAAATATCAAAAAGAAATCTTTTTCATCTGAGTTTTCAAGAATGATGGTGGCCATGAAAGTTCCAAAACGTGTGAAGAAACAAAGCCAATTTCTTCTTTTCCTTGTTTTTCTTTTGGGTCCCCTTTAAAGGGTAAAATACAAACACAAAAATTTAAGAAAAAAGAAAATAAAAGAAAAGAAAAGAAAAGAAAAGAAAATACCTGATAGCTGGATTTAATGCATTCTCATAAGGGCTCTAAAAATTTGCAGACTGAAAGATTTAAGTTTCAGACGTGTCGGGTTTTATACAGAAAAGAATCGACGTAGAAATTCTCAAACCAACAGCCTAATTTCAGATACTACTGAGCTTTCTTGATTACAATTAGCCATTTTTTAAAAATATTTTTTTTTAATTAAATTTACTTTTATTTTGACTGGTTGAATTGATGTGACCTTAGCGATATTCATGTATCTTTTTTTTTTTTTTTTTTTCGAAAAAATATGTCATCTATTTTAAAAAATCATTTGACATTTAGTATGATATGGGTAGCGCAATTAACGAACCAAATACGAACAAACATAAGTTGTTCGTGTTTGTTTATTAGGATTTTTATTATTTAAGAGATTAATGTCAATTCAATTTCTTAAGTCAAATAATTGTTTACCAAAAACTTATTTAATTAATTAATCAACTAAAATTAAGAGCTCAATTGTTTACCAAATTAAACACTCCATAGTTAATCTCAAAAGTCAAAACTCATCCTCCCCTAATAACACATTTGATTCATAGAATATGTCAAAAATCAAATAACATTTTTGGAATTAGACTTATTCCACTATTTGGTGACTTTTTTCTTACGAATATTATTTTCAAAAATAAACTATTCCCCTTGTAAAGAAAATAACTATTTCAAAAAGGTGATTTGACATTAGGCTATTCTTAAATTCTCAAAAATAATTTATATTTTTGTAATACTTAATTTGTCATTAACTATTGTTATGTATTAATTAGATTAGAAATTATTATTATTATTATTATTACTAGTAATTCACCCGCGCGATGCACGAAAAAAATTATGTTATTATAAATATAAATAAAAAATAGAAAAACTAAAATATTTTAAATTATTTAATATAATAATATTTTTGATCTTCCATTGGTCAAGTATTTATTATTTTTATAGAATACAAAATTACAATTAAAATTAAAATTATAATTATAATTATAATTTTGTATGGTTAATATAATCTCTAATTATGTGCATATTCAAATAAACTTATAGAGATAATTTACATAATTATATTGATTTATTCTTAATTGTATTTCATCTATATTATAATTTTCACAATACAAATAATAACTAAGATACTTACATTTGGAAAGCAAATTTCGAATTTTGTATGTGTAAATTTAAACTCTAATTGAACACATTTTTTATATGATTATATAATATATAGCTATTTTATTTTTCAAAAGTATATTTTTATATGATTATTATATAATATATAGCTATTTTATTTTTTAAATGTTGTGCTTTTTTTTTTTTTTAATAATAAAGGATGTTGTGGCATTAATTGTAACATTAATTATTTCCCAAACCATATAGCTTTATTATATAAAGGATTATTATTATTATTATTATTATTATTGTTATTATTAATATTGTTATTATTGTTATTATTATTATTATTATTATTGTTATTGTTATTGTTATTGTTATTGTTATTGTTGTTGTTATTATTATTATTATTATTATTATTATTATTATTATTAATTATTATTATTATTATTAGTAGTAGTAGTAGTAGTAAACGTGGTTAAACCGTTTAAGTACTTATTTGACCCTCATCCTATATATAATAAAACTTGTAAAGAGATTGATCAAATAAAAATAGAAATTCTTATAATAACGGATGTGCACCATGCAAAACTTGTCAAGCTAGTGAATCCAATAATATGTGAAAGTGTACTTAAGAACGTGTACAACATATGATATATAAAAATACAATTAAAGAACAGATGCACTTACTAATGATTTTGTAGTTTAGTAGTACGAAGTGACTCTCCTAAATAAAATCTTGATTCATCTCAAATCATGTCATGAATTCGATCCTCGGCGGGTAGTATTCAGTCTTTGTAATTAGGTGCAAAAAATAATGCCGTAACACCAGTGGCAGACTAATTAAGTATTAAGGAATTGAAAAATCAATCTGGGGCATCGGATGGGATTACCTTTCAAGGATGTTGAGCCGTTTATTTTCATTTCGTTGACAAATACAAAATAATAATAATAATAAAAATAAATTAATAATTAATAATTAATTAATAAATAAAGAATGACAGAAAAAAAAAAAAAAAAAAAAAAAAACAAAGGAAAGAATTGAATACATTTGATTGGAATAGTCAACTGGGTTGATTCCGTAGGTTCAACTAACCACCAAACCAAACCAGCTTGGTTGGCATAAATGGCCGTACACTCTCGTTTTTTAAAAGATGTCTGGAGTTCCTGAAAAAATCAATCTAGCTATAGTACGGGACTAAATGTGTCTCCTACAGTTAAGGTCTGCTTAGGACACGTCATGATCTGACAAAAAAATAAATAAATAAATAACCACCAAACCAAAGTGGAGGAGGAAGTTAGATGTTTTGGGGTAAAAAATGAATGGAAATTATTAGTTAGCTCATGCAAATCAGATTCTACATGTCATGGGTTTTGCATTCGGATGATGTTATATGTGATAGAGTTAATTAATTAAAGGAATTTAAAATACTAAGCTACACAACTGAATTTTATTTTTTCTTCATATTCTATGAATTAAAAGTCAAGAAATTGTTTTTCCACCAACTAAATATGAAAATTCACAATTGCAATGAATTGTTAAAGGAAACAATTTCTATATAAACCAAACATATAGTAAAGGTATAAAGTATTTTGAAAATGTACATGTTTAGTGGTTTTAATTAGTAAAAGTAGATATTATTTTGCAAAGAATTTTTTTTTAAAGACAAATAAAATGAGAAAAGGAAAGTATAGGCTTATTGGTGAAAAACTCAACAAATTATGGCAAATTTTACTGTGGACCATGGTTCATGTAGCAGTGTAGACCATTTTATAAGCTATATTTTAGTTTCATTTTGCACATACACTAGTTTTATTATAGTAACACTAAAGAATTATTTTAATTACACTTCATGTATCTGCTATCCAGTTTAATTTTATACACACAATAAGTTCATTATACCAACATTAAAGTATCATTCTAATTCCAAAACACGTTCACTTGACAATATACACATCTGTATGACCTTCTAGTATTCAATTGAAGGAGTATAGTGTGAGATTGTTGTTCTAAAAGGATTAGCAATAGATGCAAGCTTATGTATTCTCAAGCACGAAGTATTATCAATTCCATGAAAATCTAGCTCTAGCAAAGATGGATTATGCAAGCAACAAATACAGATTAAGATGAATAACAAGAATGTAAAAAGCGGAGGAGAATAAGAAATTGGATTAGGTTAAGGCAATGTGACCAAATTGGGACCAAGAGTGAGAGTCAATTGACTTGATGCTGGATGTCATTTAATTGAGAGAAAGCATTTCTCAATGTCATTCCACATTCTTAAGACACACAAGGACATTCTCATGACTCGTGAGTGTCTAAGAAGCATTTTATTAATTACATTGGTCTTGACATCTCATACTCCTTTTTCCTCAAAGGTGAAGTAAGGCTAATCAACCCTTGAGCCTAGATTAGGTAATTACCTCCTAATCGAGACTCAATCATGTTGATAAATATCATCAAAACCAAGTCTCATAACTTTTAATCAACCAATTCAAAGTCACATCGTCATGAATTGAGTCTAATCTACATTCTTATTTTCTTCTTAAGATGACTACTCACACATGATCATAGTAAAAATAACAACAAATTCAAGACCAAAGAACTAATCCATAACAAATCACAAAGTAATAGATCAAAATGACAATGCACTAAGCAAAATTGCAATGAAATGAAATTGGAATTGACTTATCTATTAAGGGATGACACTAGTACAAAAAAGAGCAAATAAATATAACTTTAAGCTACCATTTTTCAAAGAAAGGTAATATATTGTTAAAAAACAGGTGGCATAATCGTAAATAAATTAGCAAGAAACCGCAACCCTTTTTAAACCAAAAAAAATGCGATTTTAAAAAAAACCGCATTGACTTTCCGCGACCCTCTCTCCAAAAAAGGGTAGCGAAAAGTTGATCTCATAATTTTTTTTTTAAAAAAGTTATATACTTTCTGCGACCTCTTTTGAAAAAGGGTCTCAAAAAGTAACCTTGATTTTCTAAAACAAATCTAGATCTTGATTTTTTCTTTTATTCTTCACTCAATATCCTCTCTTCTATCTCTCGCCCTTGACCACGGCGACCACGTCCACTGCCACCGCGTTGCCCACTAGACCGGCCACCACGCTAGGTCGCCATAGCGACCGGAGCAGCCACCTCACCACCGTCATCGGCATAAATAAAGGTCTGAGAGACTAGAAAATCCAAGAGCTCACTCAGCGATACCGGAGCACCCCTAGTCAACGAAGCAACCAGAGGTCGCTATATGGTCTTAAACAAGCTCCCCGAGTCTGGTTCAATAGGTTACAGTCTTTCTTGGTCTCGGTTGGTTTTACTCCATCCAAGACTGATGTTTCCTTGTTTATTTACAAACGTGATTCTGTTCATTTATATCTTCTTGTGTATGTAGATGAAATTCTAGTCATGGGTTCTGATTCCTCTCGTATTACTCGTCTTCTTGCAGAGTTGGCCTTTGAGTTTAATTTAAGATTTGTGAAATGGGGGCTCCGTCTTTTTTTCTTGGCATTGAGACGATTCCATGGCATGATGGATTACTTCTTTCTCAGCAGAGGTATATGCGGGATATTCTGAAGCGTGCATGTATGGCGGATTGCAAGGCTTTAATTTGGCTACTCCTGTTTCATTTTGCCCCTTAGATCTCTCTCTTCCTCATTCTCTTCTCCTCTCTCTCTTCATTTCGCCCCTCATATCTCTCTCTTCATTAGTAAAGTACAACAATTATTTTTCTCGTTCTATTGTGTACTTTGTTTTTTTTTTTTTATTTATTTATTTTGGATAATGATAGTTTGATTTGTGATTCCTATGGAATTAAAAGGGATTCGAGATTAGTAAATTTGCACAACTATGAGTTTTTTTTAAAAATGAGTATTTGTGACCCTTCTTACTAGAAAGGGTTGCGGATACCTATATGTGTGTGTGTGTGTTTTTTTTTTTTTTAAATGAAGCCGAGACCCTTTTTCAAAAAAAAAAAAAAAGAAAAAAAAAAGAGAAAGATGTCGTGGATTCTCAACTTTTCACGACCCCATCTTATGTCTGTAAAAAGGTCGTGGATTAGTAGTTTTCTATTAGTGTAAAATTTTAAATTTAAGTCTTCAATCCTTGCTTTCAAAGTGTAAATGAAACTTGAATCTAACTAATGCTTGTATTGAAAGTAGAATGGAATTGGAATTGGAATTGAAATTCTCAAATTGAAGTTTAGGGTTCTAAGGATTAGAAAAATTAATTAAGTATGCAAGTTAAATTCTCCAAAGAAAAGTAACTTACAAAAGTGCAAAAGTTTTCCAAATAAAAGTTGACTTCTCCCATTTAAAATTTTGAAATGCACTGCGTCACGAGGCGTGTCACGTTGCGATTATCCTTGTAATAGCCTTGATTAATTTACAAGTACTTGTGTGTCATGAACCCTCTCACGTCATGATGACCGGCGTGATATAGCAGAATACCTCGCAGAAGATTTCGATGTCACGATGCTACTCGTGGTACCATAAGTTTCCTTTCATGAACCTTGTCATGAAGTGAAGAGGCTCGTAATAATAGAGCTAACTTTCTGAAGTCTTTCTCACGAGTTTTGTCACGTGTGTGACATCTTTACATGACAGTGTCTTCTAGCTTCCATCCTATTTTTGTTCATTTTTCTCCAAACTATCCTTGTATTTGTCATTTTTACCTTCAAAACACAATAATGTTCTTAATTACCTCGCCCCACACACTTTATCACATAATTGGACATTTTAAACACAATTAAGAAAATTCTAAGTCAAAATTGACCAATTAATATGCAAAATAAAAATAGTACAATTAACCACCTATCAAGTTTCATTTTATACATACAATAGATTCATTATAGTAATACTAAACTATCACTTTAATTTTACTATAGGTTCATTTGAAAATATACATACATGTTTGAACTTTGCTATTCAGTTTCATTTTATACACAATAAGTTCCTTATAGCAACACTAAAATATCATTTTAATTCAAGAAAATGATCAAATCAGCCCATGAACTTTACATAAGGGAATAATATAATGAAGCCCCTGAACTTTAAAAAATGTGCAATTAAACATTCCAACTTATTAAAATCAGTTAAAAAATAAAATCAGTTAAATAAATCGTGTTTACTAGTAACCAATAATAGTCTACCAGTAAAATTGCTATTGGTGACCTGACCACTGTTCACCGCCGTTGTCAAAAACAAAATTACAAAATTGCCGCCATTTAAAAAAAATGATTGTCTGGTCGCCTTTCTCTTGAAGGTCAGAAGAAGGCCTGGTCGCCTTCCTCTTGAAGAAGAAGCAACACCGTCGTACGTCTTCTTCTTCTTTAGTTTCAATGGCCACCGTTCACCCGTTGCCGTTCATCGGAACCCTAATGACCACTTATTCCAAGTAGATAACCACCTATTGGGTTTAGATACACTAAAATAATAAGTTTGAGTATTTAATTGCAACTTTTAAAGTTAAAGGGTTTAATTGCTCTTTCTTGTAAAAAAATCAAGGGTCTATTATTTGACCAAATTCTCTTTTAATTTGTAGATATATTGAATGACATATATATATCTATATCATAATCTCTATCTCTATATATATTAAAGCAAAACAATAGGAGCAAAAAATTCCCGCCCAAGAGGAACGGTGCCATTTAAGTATAATAACTATTGTGCTGATATTTTGCATAAAAGCTCGGTAAAAGAGGTGTCCTTTCCCATCTCGATTACATTTACTGTTTAACATACTTGGGAGACCCATCGTTTCTCATCGTTTTGGTTATTAATCATTAATATTTTACAATGTATATTCAGCATATGTAACTGTATAAATAGCTTATATGGCAGAGTATTGGAGACGCTAAGGGAATCTGTGGAGTCCGAGCCAGGCTTTGGGGAGTGTTTGTCATATTAGAGAGCACAGAGCAACATAAGCTCTCTGAGGCTGCAATTAAGGGAGAAGCAGGAGCTTTGGCAGGACTACTGAATAAGGGGATCTCATTTGCGGATATATAGCAGGTAAGCCTTCCACTTCTAATTTTCATTGAATAGCGAATGAATGTGTTAACTCATACTGCTCATAGTGTGCACCAATTGATTGTATAAATCAAATGGGAATGTGGGCGTACCATTGACTGAATCTACAAAACCTAGCAATAATAATTCATACCTGCAAACTGTTTGTGAAAATGTCAAGGTGAATTCTACAAATAATTTGGTCAGAGAAGGGAAGATGCTACAATTAACAAAGAAGCATGTGCTGAAAAAAAACACATTTCTGCAAATAGAGGTAAATTCCAAATGCATACGTGATTTCAATGCTTAATTCAACTTATATGTTATACTTATTTCAATTATGGTTGTTACCTCTTATTGAAATCTTCTTTATCATTTTACCATTTGTATGCTGAAAAAATTTTCAAACATAGAATAGATTGTGTTTATTTATTATACTTTGAAATGTTGTAGGAGAAAAATATTCATAGAATGCAAGTTCCACACAATCAAGAAGAACAATCCTGTCTTCCCAGATAAGTAAGCTGCTGGGAGTAATATGAGGACAAGTTCGAAAGGCAAAATGTACACCAACAGTGGCCAGATAAGAAGTTTTTTAAATTATCTAAATTAGTTCTTATCTAATCCAAGTGTAGATTAGATCTATACTGTATTTTATATATTAGCAAGCAAATTGATGTGTGTTAGTAATATATGTTATATTGTATAGTCAATAAATTAGTGGCTAGAGTTTAGTTGACTTAGCTTAGCTATTCTATAGGAGACTATTATGTGAGTCTCTCCTATAGGACTCTCCTATGATGTCTAAATTAGTTCTTATCTAATCCAAGTGTAGATTAGATCTATACTGTATTTTATATATTAGCAAGCAAATTGATGTGGAATACAAATAAAAGTTTGTAAAGAAACAGGTAAATCACAAATACAAATATTTCATGAGTGATAGAATTAACACTTAAAATCACATTTGAGCAACCAATTTGTAAAAAGAAACACCTACTACATGAATCTTTAAATGTTAAATCGCACATACCTAATGTGAAACACCTACTCCCAATTGTGGATGAATCTGTTCCTTCTTCCATCTCTAAGCTGGGGATGTAGTTCAAAAACCAATTTAGAAATTCGTAGGATATGTGTCAATATATCAATATATAGTAGTAAAAACAAAAAATAAAAAAGAAAGCCAACTGCGATTCTAAGATGAATCATCTAGAATCGCACAAATCTCTCGGAGAACAACTATGAAGTACAATCAAAGTTAAAAATCATGGAATGGAGAAGCTAATACTAATTTAAAGTCTCAGATTTGATGATATATCAAACATGCATCTATCTATTTTGAAGATATGAGGAAAATGTAGTTTAAATTACACATGCATATGTAGTAGGTAATGATTAAAATAGGTTTAATCAAACTTAGCTTTTAGATTCCGAGCATGGTGAGTATCTGTTCTCCCAAGTTCTGTATTGATGCAGTTTTCTTGAATTTCTTCTTGATTGAGAGAACTCATACTAACTATAAAGAGTACCAATATATGAGAATGTAAAAACAAGCCTTGATCCATCTATAGAACATGTCCAGCTGACAGAGATCAAATTGAACCAAGTTTCTGATCTCAGTTGCAGAGGAGAACATTGGTGGGCTGAGGAAGACGACTCAAATAATTAGAGGAGAAGAATCTTGAAAATTGAAATAGATATCTAACTCTACACTTTATACTTACAAGAAACAGTAATTACTTAAGAAGAGAATGTAGTCACATTCTGTGTCAAAAGTATGTAGGGAGCAAAATTATAAAGTGTCATCAAGTCTATAATAGTATATATTATACTATGAAAGAAAAGATGAGGTACCATATTGATATCAGCAACCCAGTCTGTAATAGTGTGTACTGTGAATGTAAAAGTAGAAACTTGGAAAAATAAATTGTGCCAAGTTTACATCAACTTAAATTTCAAAATACATGTGTGATAAATAAACAGATCAATACATCCTACTACTACTCAGTGTTCCGTACGCATGCTGTGCTCTTCAGCATAGACAACTTACGGAATATTCTGTATATAAAATCAGAATTTGGCAGTATCATTTAAAAAAAACTACAAAGGGATGTTACTCTGAACTGCATGACACACAGTAAGCATTTAAATACTGAGTAGAATAATAGTATGAACTATGTTGCAAAGGTAGAAATCAAAATGGTAGTGTGTCATAAAGACTCTAATAGTATATCTTCAAAGTACAAACAATAGAAATTGAAACCAAAACTACAGTTTTCTACTTGCAATTCAATCGTTCTGTGATGGATAAGTGATTGGATAGTAGCAACCCAGGCTCATTGTGATTGGGGAACATGAACTTCAATTTAAAGATACACGTGATAATTTCAAAGATCCATATTCAGACTCCTACTCAGTGTTAGGTAAGCATTCTGCGGTCCATAGTAGACTCCTAATAAGTATCATTTGCAAAAACTAGGAATGTGATGTTAGTAAATAAGCAGGACACACAACAGACAAAACATACAAGTATCACATATATAAAGTAGATGTGAAACACTATGCAATTAGATGTGCGACAAAAGAAAGTACAAGTAGATAAAATTTAACCTTTTCTTTTTGAAATATGGCGTACCAATATATTAATTCAAAAATTGAATGATAGAGTCAGGAGGGATTAAATCCCAGTACATAGAATGATCCTGGTCATGGGCTAATCTAGCTAGAGTATGCGCATGTAAATTTAAAGTTCTTGGAATAAAACTAAGCGAACAATTAACGAAACTACTAATAGCTATCCTGCACTGCTCAACCAGAATTCCAACATAAGATAAGTTCGGTGTCGTTACTGCATGAACCGCATTCTTTAAGACAAGACAATCCGTAAGAATATCCACCTCGTTCTCGTTTCGGTCTTTAAGCCAGGACAAGGCTTCCTTGCATGCTAGTGTTTCTGCCATAAGAGGAGTTAAACACCCCGGGAGTTTTCCGCTTGCCGCTGCTTTGAACAAACCATTCGGATCGAGCAAGACCGCCCCATAGGTTGCATTTCCCGTTCCCGGATCGTATCCGGCGTCGACGTAGCACGCCGTCCGCCCGGCTGCCACTGTCCGCACCCCGTCGGCCGGTGCCGCCGCTGGGCGAGAATGAAGTGCCGTGTAGCTCGCCTCCCCCGCAGCTGCACGGCGCTACACCACCTCCGGTCTCCGTACCGCATGGTCCCAGACCGCCTCGTTTCTGGCCCTCCATAAAAAATAGAGGACCCCCACAACGCGTCTGACCTGTTCGCCTGTGAGCATATCCATAACAGTCATAAGCCAGTTCGGGAAAGATGTTGAAAAAATATTCATAATAGGCAATCCCGAAATATTCCATACGGCTCTAGAATATTCACATAAAACTAATGAGTGCATAACATTCTCATTTGTAAGACCACACAACATGCATGTTGGGTTCACATCTACCCTCTTTATAATCAAATTTGTTGTGGTTGGGAGTATATCACACACCGCTCTCCATAAAAAAGTTTTCCACTTGGGGGGGACTTTCAACTTCCACAATGTAATCCATTTATCAAATTCTCCCAAGGTGTGATTAAATTCTCCCATTAGACGCCTATAAGCATCCTTTACAGTGTAGCAACCATTCGCATCATTATGCCAATACCATGTGTCTTTATAGTCTGGGCTCACAGGTATTCTCAATATACGATCCACATCCTCTGGTTCAAATAAATCTGTTAAAATATGGGGTCCCATGTTTTTGTTTGCTGATCTATTAAACCTGCAACAACTGCATCCCTTAATGGTTCAGGCATTACTGTTTGAACCAATGGACTAGGATTATCCTGCAACCACGGATGACCCCATATCAAAGTCTCCTGGCCATTTCCAATTCTCCTGCGGACGTGGGCAATAACAAAATCATGAGCAGCCATAATACTTCGCCAACAAAAGCTGGGATTATTTCCCACCGTTGCATCAACAAAAGAAGTTTTTGGAAAATATCTTGCTTTATATATTCGTGCTGCCAGAGATCCTGGATTCGTTAAGAAACGCCATGCCTGTTTACCCAACATTGCCAGATTAAAATTCCTCAGGTCTTTAAACCCCAATCCACCAAACTTCTTAGGGATACACAATTTATTCCATGCTTTCCAGTGGATTCCTCTGTCTGGCCCTTTCCCCCACCAATACCTATTCATGGCCCTTTGTATCGACTCGCAAACTGATTCAGGGAGCAAAAAAACACTCATTGAAAATGTAGGCATAGACTGAGCCACACTTTTCAAAAGCACCTCTTTGCCAGCCTGTGATAACAATTTCTTGTTCCACGAGAAAACTCTCTGTCTGATTTTATCTTCTATATAAGAGAAAACAGTCCTTTTATTTCTCCCTATAAAAGAGGGTAATCCCAGATATTTTCCAAAGTTTCTTGCCTGTTCCACGCCCAGACATTCGGCCACCTCCTCTCTCATCTGTTCCACAGTATTCTTACTATAGCATATATTAGATTTATGATAGTTTACCAACTGACTAGATAACTCCCCATACCTTTCCAAACACTGCTTAACCACCATAGCTTCCTGGACATTTGCTTTAAAGAACAACAAACTATCATCAGCAAAAAATAGGTGTGATATTGGGGGGGCTCCCCTAGCCACTCTACAACCGTGAATAGATCCTACTGCATGTTCTTTCTGCAAAAGCATGGATAAACCTTCAGCACAAATAATAAATAAGAAAGGTGAAAGTGGATCTCCCTGCCTGAGACCCCTTGTTGGTTGCACCTGACCTCCACTCTCGCCATTGATCATCACACTGTATGATACAGTGGTAACACATGTCATTATCAGCTTAATCCACCTTTCATCAAAACCCATCACTTCCAGCATCCTTTTCAAGAATGGCCACTCTATCCTATCATAGGCTTTCGCCATATCTAGTTTAAGTGCTCCCCACCCAGCCACTCCACACTGTTTACGATTCAAAAAGTGGCCCACCTCTGCCGCCACAAGTATATTATCCGTTATAAGCCTTCCTGGAATGAAAGCACTCTGAGAGTCCGAAATCAGATCCCCCAGCATAGGTTTCAACCTGTTAGCAATCATTTTTGCCATAATCCTGTATAATACATTACTCAGGGCAATAGGCCTCAAATCCGCCACAGTTGTAGGATCATTCTTCTTCGGGATCAAAACAATATTAGTCGCATTCAAATCACCCGGGACTTCACCTGAATTCAAACAATTAACAGCAAAAGTAGACACATCCTCTCCAACTATATCCCAAAAACGCTGATAAAATCCGGGATTCATCCCGTCTGGTCCCGGTGCCTTGTCAGGATACATGGCAAATAAAGCAGTTTTGACCTCGGCCACATCATAGGGACACAACAATGCGTTATTCTGATCAATTGTCACACGGGGCCCAAACTCATCAAACAAAGGGTCCTCACACACAGGATTACTAGTAGCAAAAATTGTATTGAAATAGTTGATTACTACATTATTCATATCCTGTCCCTCCACCCATACCCCATTCTCATTCAACAGCTTAGAAACAGTATTCTTTTTCTTTCTAGCAGAAGCATACCTGTGATAATATTTCGTATTCGCATCTGCGCCACGAAGCCAATGCTGCTTCGCTCTCTGCCTCCAAAAGACATCTTCCTGGGCTTCTAACTGGGAGATCTGGTTATTTAACAGCTGGAACTGAGCCAAAGATGCCGAATCCCTCCTACCACGGATCCGCCCCTGCTCCCTGCGGAGTCGCCGGATATGGTCTCCAAACTTATGAAAATGGTCACCGCCCCAGCGCATCAGTCTATCCCCACATCGTTGTTGACAATTCAACAACCCCTCTGTCCTCCCCCCTTGCCAGGCAGTTTCCACCACTTCTCTACACCCCTCATCAAGCAGCCATGCCATCTCAAACCTGAACCTCCTCGGAACCCTTCCTCCTCCCCTTTTTCGTGCATTCATATCAAGAAACAGAGCTGAATGATCCGAGTTACTAGTAATTATGTTCTCCACACCCGCCCCTCCATGCACATCACACCACTCCATCGTTGCCAGTACCTTATCTAGTCTCTCCTCCAACCATTGATCCGTTCCACTATACTTCTCCCATGTGAACTGGTATCCCCTCATAGGTAACTGGCGCAATCCACACTCATCCACAGCTTCACTGAAACCCCGGAGAAAGCTATCTGGATGTGGATTGGTTCCCCTTTTCTCATGCTGGAATAAGAGATCATTAAAATCTCCTATTACAACCCACGGAAGCGGAGACTTCCCCACCAAAGATTTAAGCAACTCCCATGATTCTCGCCTTTGACTACTCTTAGGGAAGCCATAGAAACACGTCATACGCCATGTCTCTCCTGATGACATTCGGACCTCAATATCCACATGGTTTTTCGAATAGCCCAGTAGTGTAGCTGTATTATTCCTCCTCCACAACAAAGCCAGTCCCCCACCATTCCTCACACTATCCACATAGAACAAACCTTCAAACCCTATTCTCACACGGAGTCTCTCCGCATGATCTCGCTTCACCATCGTTTCCATTAGAAATACAAAGTCAGGCTTCTTACCGGACACAAGGTCCACAATCTCTCGAACTGTACGTGGATTGCCCAAGCCACGACAGTTCCAACTTATCGTACTCATGATGATGGGCGGGACTGGACTCCAGCTCCCGCCTTTCGCAAGTTTTTTGACACATCGGTCATAGCCACATCCTCTCCTTCCCCCTCAACCCCCCGGCGGCGCTTGACAGTTGCCACCACTCCCTCCACCCTCTCCCCAACCCCCATACTTCCCTCCCTTATCTCCCCCTCTTCCCGCCCCCATGCACCGCCACCTTCCACCCCCTCCCCCGTCTCTTCCCTCACCCTAGGTTTCGACTTTCCCCCAACCGGCACTAGCCAATTCTCCCCCACCGCCCTCGGCGCTCCCCTATTTCCTCCCGCCCGTAACCCTAAAAACGGGTGCATCTCAACCGGTGTCGGCCTCTCACGTGCTTTCAGACAGAACATGTGAACATGACCCAACATCCCACAAAACGAACAGTGTTTGTGCAGACGTTCATACCGAAAAGTTATCCAGCTTACCGACTTATCCCTCCTTCACCAACTTCATGCCACGCCTCAACGGCTTCCCTACCGCAATAGACACACGGATTCGGTAGAACGTAAGCCATGGTGCCCCTGCGAATCTCTCATCATGCTTCACAAACTTGCCTATAAAGTTCCCAGCCTGCTCAAGTACTGTATCCGACGTATATCCCATCGGCAATCCATGCAACTGAACCCACATATCAATTGAATTCAGCTCCACATCCCCCGGCACTGTTCCGGCCACCACCTCCCGGCATACCAAAGTATTATTCTCAAAACCCCATGGACCCCCATCCAAGACATAATCTATGTCCGTCCTATGATAAAAGACAAACAAGAAAAGTCCCTGTTGGATCTTCGTAACCTGCACCCCCCTTACCGGTTGCCATACGGATGCCATAACCTGCTTCATGAAATCCAGTTTCACCAGCTTCGTAGTTAGGAACCTCCCAACAACAGCCCATGTCTCCTCATCATCATCCTGGAGTTCCCCGACTCCTTCCCCCTCCGGCACGAACTCGTCCCGTTCGTCCTCCAAGTCAAACCCTTCCCACCGTGCAGTCAGCCTCTCAACGTCACTGCTGTCTTCCGCCATGCCTGCCCCGTGCTGCCTGCCTCGCTTCTCGTCAGAAAAGAAGCCGACGCTCCTTGTCGGTGAAGAACCGGCGTTACACACCGTAGAGATCCGATCAGAAAGCGCAAAGAAACTAGGTTTCCCTAGAGAGAGCCAAAACCCTAGTTTACCCTAGAGAGAAAACGTTTTTTTGATAAAATTTAACCTGATAATTCAACTTGGATAAATTTCAATCATGCACATTAAAGGTGGGACAAAACTTTTAGTATCATACTATCATTACTAAGAAAGTCTAATGCTATGAGAAATTCCACCAAGAAATTGAAAGTATTTTGTAGGTGAGCAATTCCACCAAGAAATTGAAAGTATTTTGTAGGTAATCGGAGTATAAAACGGCCACTCCAGCAAATATACCTCCAAATAGTGAACATACCCACCTTTGTAAGAAAGTATTGGTTTTATATATATGTTGCCCAACTTATAATAATTTATAATTTTTTCCTAAAACAAATAATAATAATTTATAATTTTATATCAATGATTATTAATTTTTGCCTTTCATTTTTTGGTTTGAGAACTTAGGTCATTCATCTAAAACAACTTATGCATGTAAAGCAACTTTAGAAATTATTAGCTATGGTTATATTTAAATATATTCACTTAACCAGTATAAGTTTCATCCGGACATCGCACGGAACAATTACTGTGAAACAGGAATTTTTAGATATAGCTATAGATCTAAAAGTAAATCTCATATATTTTCAGATCTGTATATACCCAAGCATATTAATACGAAAATTAGTCATATTTAGAAACATAAGACCTAAACAGTTAAGTATTATCATAAATGGAAATCAATTAGTCTATTTCATGAATTACCTGTAAAAAATTAGTACAGAGATCAAACTAGGTCAGTACATTTTTTTTTATTCAATTTGCAATTTAAATATAATTTTATAATTATTATTTACTCCTGTATAAAAATAATAAATTAAATTATAATTAAATTAACTTTGAATTTAACACAGTTAGGAATAATGAACTCAACTTATAAATCTTAGAAGTTAATTTTCCAAATTGAGTATGCTGTGAATTAGTGCATTTTTAGAAAGATGAGCAATGGTACAAACTTTAAAAATGAAGTCAACTTAAAAATTAGGCACAAATCAATTAAGTAAAATCCATTGCATTCAAAAAAAAATTGATGAAAAATTGGTAATTTGTACATGGTTTTTGTACATGACCAGTTGTATGTGACTGCATCTAGGGTTAACAGTCTGAAATTATTGATAGTAAAAGACTTAAGTACGACTATTACATCAACCACTAATGTTGTATATCATGAAGTTTTCAATAATTTTTAATTTTGTAAAGGTTTCTTTTTTAATACCATAACATTAATTTCAACTATTTATAATATACCATTTACATCTCTTTTTTTTTTTTTCTCTTCAATTTCCAAACACAATTAATTTATATATTATAAATTATAACCTCATTATTGCACATAATTTGTAATATAACATTCATAAACTTAATACTTTTCAATTTATATACCGTGCAACGCACGGGACAAATACTAGTATATATAAAAGAAACTCTAGAAGAGGAAAGAGAAAACCCGTGTATTAAAGATCAAAATGAATTTTGCCTTAATACTTTCACATACTACACACTAGCTATTTATATTATAGTGCAATAAATTAAACAAATTCCCTACAAATGAGCTATTAGTGAATTACAATAGCCGCACATTAAAACCACTTTCTTAATCCACTAATTTTGCCCAAATCATCCATCCGCTAACTACTTCTTATTTGGTTTTTTAACTAATATAATAATAGTATTATTATTCATTTATTCTCACCAAAAAAAATAGTATTATTATAATAATAATTATTATTATTATAACATTGCCTCTCTTAAACTAAGTTGGATAGATTGGTCATCCAAATTATTTTCTTCAATCTAATGAATGTCTCCATCTTCAATGGCTTCGTAAAAATATCTACAACGAACTTGATATTCATTGAAATAGTAATCAATGTATGTTAATTTCTTTTTCTGCAACTAACTCTCTGATTTTGTGATACATGATATCAATGTGCTTGCTGCGATCATGAAATACTAGATTCTTCGATAACAAAATTGCTGACTTGTTATCACAGAAAATAGTTGTAGGTGCATCTTGCTTATGTTGTAAATACTCTAAAATTCTCCCCAGTCAAATTGCTTGAGTAGCACAATTTGTTGTTGCAATGTATTACGCTTCTGTGGTTGAAAGTGCTATAATATGTTGCTTATTTGAAAACCAAGAAAATATAGCAGAACAAAGATAGAAGACATATCCTAATATGTTTTTTCTAGTCTCAATATCTCCTGCCCAATAACTGTCTATATATCCAACAAGTTTCACAACTTCATTAGTAGAGTAAAAAATTCCATCATTACTCGTATCTTTAACATATCTCAGAATTCGCTTTGTTGCAGCCCAATGTTATTCTTTTGGTTCCTCCATGAATATGCTAAGGATTCCAACACCGAAAGAAATATATAGCCTTGTAGCCACCAGTTACCTCAAACTCCCAATTAAGCTTTTATAAACTGTAACATTCACATTCTTACCACTCTCATCTTTGGACACCTTCAATTTTTCAACTACCAGTGTTGAAATTAGTTTGGAGTTTTCCATTTTGAACTTTTCCAAAATATCAACAACATATTTCCATCTAAACAAATTCAAGACTAATTAACACATAAGGCCCATATTAGTAATTTCAAATCACTTAATGAGTGCCTCCCAGAATTCTGAGATTAGTTTCACGTTGTTTTCATTAAAAATCAAATCATCAACATAGAGACAAATTATAACAATATCACCAAAATTTGTGTACTTAACATACGAAGTATGCTCAAGAGAACATCTCATAAAACCACTTTTAATAAAATAAGAGTCAATGTAACCATATCATGCCTAGGCGCTTGCTTTATGCCATATATATAAAGCTTTTCTCAATCTGTAAACCTTATTTTCTTCTCTTTTCTTCAAAAACCATGCAGATTGCTCAACATATATCTCTTCTTCAAGAAAACCAATTGAAAAGCATACTTGACATTCATTTGATGCAATTTCCAATTATTTTGAGCAGTAAGAGAAATAAGCATTCGAAGTCTCTAAGTTTACTTACCAGAGCAAACGCCTGAAAATAATCAGTACCTTGTTTTTACCTGAAACCCGACCTTTGCTTCCAGCCAGGCCTTAAACCGGTCAACTTCACCATTCGACTTAAACTTTGTTCTGTACTGTACACCCACTTTACTCTAATTGGCTTCTTTCTAGGAGGCAATTTTGTTAGATCCCAAATACCATTCTTTTCAATGGCACAAATCTCTTCATCAATTGCCTTAAGCTAATGAGTTTTTGTAGCATAATCTTCGAAGGATATAGGGTCACAATCTGCAAAAAAAAGGACAAATTGAACAATAGTTAAACCGAATGATATCATTTTTTAATACCGAAATATTGAAACCGAATCTCAAAACGCTCACCGTACCCTACTACAAACCAAACACTGGAATTTAAATTACCACTTTATTTCCACATTATTCATCCCCATGAAATGACAATTTCTTTCCCACTTAATTCTCTTCCTCCAACCAAACACCCTGTTAAGGATAAATGGAGTAATTGTTTGTACTTTTAATAAATGGTTTCAAAACAAAAGAGCTGCAAAATGCATTAACACTTTTAAAAACACTCCTGAACAAAGCTATATTCTTCTACCCCTCCGACTTTATTTTCTTTTCGTTTGGTTTGCTAGAAAATATTTAAAGGGAAATGAAATTGAAATTTTATGGAAAATAAATTCCAATAAAATAGATTCCATTGTTTGATTGGTGTAAAAGAAATTACTGGGAATATGAATTTTATTATTTGGTTGAGTTTGAAATAGTAAGGAATAATGAGTATAATGACAAATATAACCCTACACAACAATAATAATATAATAATAATAATAATAATAAGAGTAATTAATAAAGAATAGTGAGGGTAAAATTGTCATATTAGTTTTTCATGGAAAACTTTTTCCATGGAAAACAAAATACCTAGAATGAGCTAGGAATTGGTTTTTCTCATTCTTACCGCCCGTTTGGTTCGCTGGAAAATATTTGATGGGAAATGGAATTCAAATTCCATGGAAAACAAATTACCAGGAAAATAGATTCTATTGTTTGGTTTGTGGAAAAGAAATTACTGGGAATATGAATTCTATTGTTTAGTTGGGTTTGGAATGGTAAGGAATTATGAATATAAAAACCAATCTATCCTTAACAATAATATATACATGTGTAATGAATAAACTTTGATGAGGGTAAAATAGTCCAATATTGTTATACTTTCTTCTCAAATCCTTTGGAAAACAAAATACCAATGTCTTGCTAGGATTTTGTTTTCTTTCAACTTTAGGAACTCAAATTCCAATGGAAAAGATTTTCCATCCAACCAAACAACATAAAACAACATTTTCCTACACTTTGAAAATATTTTTCATGGAATTTGACTTCTATCCAACCAAACACCTTGAGGAAAATTTTTTCAATCAAAAATATTTTTCATCCAACCAAACAACATAAAACATCATTTTCCTTCACTTTTAAAAAAACATTTTCCATGAAAAATGTTTTCCATCCAACCAAACACCTTTATACATAATTAGAAAAATAACCATATACCTTTCTCATTCTACAATCTTTCTTAGTCTTTTCTTGAGTCTGTAGTTATTTGTTTCAATTGCATAATTAGATACACTACTTCCAAACATTACATGTTATTGAGACTTGAGAGGGAGAAAAGAAAGCAAATTTATTAATTAATGCTGTAAACATTGAAATTTTAATTTGATGAGTTTATGGGTCCATGAAATTATTATTGGATCTTGTTTGGAGGTTGATTATGGACATTTTATTTTAATAATGTTAGTTAGACTAATATTTCATTTAATTAGGTTAATTAAGTTACCCGGCCCAACAAAATTAGTCCAATTGACTAATTGAATTTGAGTTGATGGGTCCTTAATTCTTATTTATTTGCTTGATTAAGCTAATTAGCTCACAATCGTTATACCCTGCACCACGGTGTACATAGCACTGTGCGTCCCGCGCCTCCTAAAACAACGTCGTTTTGATAAGTTGTGTGGGGAGTCGGCGCGACAGAGTGTATGTGTATTATGTTATATAATTATGTACATTATGTTATACAATTATGTACATTCTGGTATACAATTATGTACATTATTTTATACAATTATGTATATTTTTTATACAATTATGTACATTCGAACACGCGATTTTTTTTTTAACAGTTAAAAGTTTATGTACATTCTCATATACAATTATGTACATTTTAGTATACAATTATATACATTTTCATAACATGATTTTTTTAATAAGTTAACAACAAACACGAAAAGGAAAAAATTTCAAAAAAAAAAAAAAAAATACAAAACGACGTCGTTTTGAACTAGGGCACACAATACAATGTGCGCCCTGGTGCACGATATAAATTGCCATTAGCTCACCAATCACGCCATGAAATGAAAGCATAGCCTGTTAGTCCGTTGTACATGGAGGCAAATTATGTTTTCGACCATGAATAAATATTTATTTTTAATATATTAAAAATATATTATTTGTGTATTGAAGATTTGTTATTTGATAGTATACTAAATAATGAATTTTTAGTATTTAAATGATATATCTTTAAAAATGTATCTTGTGGCAGTAGTCTAGTCTAGTATAATAATTGTGTCCCTGGAGTATCCGGCCAGGAATGCACGACTAATTTTAAGATAATATTTATTATGTTGTGAATTCAAGATGATTGAATTTATATACAAGAAAATATCATGAACTTGAACACAATAATAGGTCGATACTTTTAATTTGGATAAATCTTGATATCATCTTAAATATTTTTATTTTTGGATCCTGAGGAGGGAGTTCATACCTTAATGACGCCATTCAAATATGTATGTGTCTCTTTGTCACGTTGTTCTCCATTAGTACGATTTCAATCCCTGAGGCTACTCATTAATTTCTGCCCAAATTTCCACTTGGCTTATCGCTCTTTTCGCAAAGAGATCGGCATGCCCGCGGAGGGGGGGGGTGAGGGTGGGGGGTGGGGAAGTGATCTCCGTAACAAGGCCCGCATCATCATCAGTTCTTCCTCTTTCTATATATCTTGACTTCTCCCGTAGTCAACGGCTTAGTACATCAGTAGTCTTTGCGGTCCGCTAGTTAGCAATCGTTATATCCTACACCACGGCGCACATAGCACTGTGCGCCGCACGCCTCCCAAAACGACGTCGTGTTGGGAGGCGCGGTAGGAAGTTGCTGAGATTATGTGTATTCGTTCACAACGTTATGTGTATTGGTTCATACAGTTATGTGTATTTTTTATACAATTATGTACATTGTTTTTATACAATTATGTACATCCGAATCAGAAAATTTGTGTGTATTATGTTAAGAGTTGATGTGTATTATGTTAAAAGTTTATGTTTATTATGTATTATGTTAGATTATGTGTATTATCTTTTAAAAAGAGTATGTATATTTTGTTATAACATTATGTGTATTCATGTATAACATTATGTGTATTCAAGTATAACATTATGTACATTCTTGAACAGCGGGTTTTTTTTTTTAAAGAAAAGCCTACTGCCATTCACTGGGGCGGGAAATTTCAAAAAAAAAATAATTAAAACGACGTCGTTTTGCATCTGGGCGCATAGTGCAATGTACGCCGTGGTGTAGGATATAAATTGCCGCTAGTTAGTAGTGATAGTCCACTTCTTGTGGTTTCGCATGGTAGTTGGGCCTCTTGGTCCGAACTCAATCCATTTATTTATTTAGTACATTTGTAGCTTGTTTTTATTATTTCAAAGGCCTTGGGCCCTGTCAATTCAATATGCTTTTCGTACACATGATTCGATATCGATCTGGTTTTGTGGTGTGCCCGGTCCATTTAAAACCATCATAAACAATATAAATTTGAGGTATTTATGTTTTATTTATTTTTAAAATTTATTTTTGAATATTTATGAGTATAACATATTCTTGTGCATCGTATGGGTGAATAACTAGTTTACATAAAAGATATCAGAACACTTTTGTTAAAAATCATTGTCATTGTACTATTTTCTTTGTGCATATTTTTCTACTACAAATATATTTGTTATTTATTCAATCATAGCCGATAAGGGGTCCTTTACGGCAAATTATGCTGTGCAACCGTGAGCACCATGCAAGGTGCACACATAATTGGATTCATAATTTTTATACTATAGATTCATAATTTTTATACTATACATTCATAATTTTTATACTATAGATTCATAATTTTATACTATAGATTTTATGAATCTATAATTTCTGTATAGATTTTATGAATTTACAGTATAGAAATTATGAATCTATAGTATAGAAATTATGAATCTACAATGTAGAAATTATGAATCTATAGTACAGAAATTATGAATCTATAGTATAGAAATTATAAATTTATAATATAGAAACTATGGATTCAATTTCGTATGCACCTTGCATGGTGCACACGGTTGCACGGCATAACGATGGATCCTTTACAACACACTTTATTATTCCGTCTATTTCAATTATTCATCGAGTTAATACCCAAAATCGTCCTCGACTATAGTGGTTTTTCTCAATTTCGTCCTAAACGACTTTGGTGACCTAATATCGTCCCAGACTTTTGTGTTTCGCTCAATTTAGTCCTCCATTTGTTATTCCGTCAAATTGGTATTAAATTAAGGGACAATTCAGTAATGTCAATATTGATCTCTCTTTACTTTCAACTTGTGAAGTGCGAAATTCCTCTTTCTTGTACGAATTACACCCAGAATTACTCCCGGACCTGCAAATCAAATTTTATATTCACAGTTTTAAGAGTAATTCTGGGAGTAATTCGTAAAAAAAAAAGGGATTTCGCAGTTCACATGTATATGAGTAAAGAGATGCCAATATTAAAATTACTGAATTGTCTATTTATTTAACACAAAATGGACAAAATAACAAATGAGGGACTAAATTGAGCAAAAACACAAAAGTCTGGGACTAAATTGAGCGAAATTCAAAAATCTGGAACGATATTAGGTCACCAAAATCGTTTAGGATGAAATTGAGAAAAACCACTATAGTCGAGGACCTTTTTGGATATTAACTCATTATTCATCGGTTGCCAAAAACAAGCATTGTAGCTAATTTAATATGATGGGCCTAGACCAATAAAATCATTACTCATAATGGTGCTATATGAGCGTTGAAGCTTTGATTTCCTATGATATAAAGAACTCACAACGAATGTATTTGAGTATTCAAATATATTATTCTCGGCAAACTTAAATAAAATGTGTGCATTTAAATTTTATTTATAGAAGAGTTGGCAAAGTTTTGAGAGAGTAAAGATAATATGTAGGAGTTAATTGGCAAACTTGAACAAAATGTGAATATATCAAATTTTCAGATGTTTCAAATGTTTTAGATAGAGCAAATATTAATTTTTATCCCACGAGTATTATCAAAATGACAGTTTTGGATCACATATTTAATTCCTACCAATTTTTATCCACGATTATTGTTTTAGTGTTAAAATTCATCACGTCGGTCACTCATTCGTTTAAGACATGTAGAAATCTATAATTTTTAAGGGTATTTTCGTCATTTTCAACAACTTAAGATCCCAAATTGAGCATTAATAATAAAATTTAAGCCCTAAGATCGATCTCAACTCGCAATTCTCCTCCACATCCTACCTTAATTTGAGGAGGAGAACTGTGAATTCGAATCGATTTTAGGACTTAAATTTCTTTATTCATGCTCAAATTGGAATTTTAATTTGAAAACGAGACAAAAATACCCTTAATAATTTCATATTTCGTCATATCTGGAACGGAGGGCTGATCGGCGGTGTGATGAATTTTAGAACCTAAAACAATAATTGTGGATGAAAATTAGTACTAAAACAATAATTGTAGATAAAAATTGATAAGAATTAAACATGTGGACCAAAATTGTCATTTTACTAATACTCGTGAGACTAAAATTGATATTTGCTCTTTTAGATATATAAAATTCTTCCATTCAATTAAAGATAATTCAAATTTATTTTGACCCTATCCAAATCAAAAATGAATTTAACTTAAATTAATACTTCAAAATAATTATATAAAATTCCAATTTTGTTAATTTTTCTAACACCTACCCCTTTTCTTAAATATTATACATACAGTTGAAGGCCTGGGCGGGGAAATGGCAACCCCAAGCCCGATTCCCCAACTAGGGAAAATTCGTTTGATTATAATTTATAGCCAAGTGACTATAGAATGCAAAAAGTAGGCTAGTTGCAAAGAGTTTAAACTATTATGAGTATTTTTCTTAAAGAAGAAATATAATACGTAGTAGAAGATTAAATTAAAGTCAATTAAATAAGTTGTCAAGTTGTAAAGAAATTATGGTTTAATGGTACTCGGGTTAGACTTTCATATGGGAGATTGTGATTTCAAGCAGGTGGTAGTTAGTAGATACTACATTGTAACATGCTATTTAATTATTTACTCATTTTTCAAATATGATTTAGGTACATAATTTGTGTTCATAAGCATAGAATTTCACAACACAGTACAATGCATATAAATTCATAACATAAAACACAATTACTAATTTTTTTCAGGTACAGAATTCATACTTTTATAATACAGAATTTCGTAACACAAAATACAAAAACTTGTAGCATAGTACACATTCAAATGCACCAGGATTCACACTGCATTGTGGATCATGGTCTATAGTATAACTATAACAGCACGTTTGGTTCACAGAATGAATTTTGAGGTAATAGGAATGCTATTCCATAAGGAATAGAATAGGCAAGGAATAGAATAGGATTTGTATTCTATTGTTTGGTTCGCGGAAGGAATAGACTTTAGGAATTATATTACAGTGTTTGGTTGATTTAAGGAATAGAAATGAAATATGTTTTAAAAGACATAAATACCCTTATAAAAATATGTGATGGTGACGGTGGTGGCGGTGGCGGCGGCGACGATGGTGGTGGTGGCGGCGGCGGTGATGGTGGCGGCGGCGGCGACGATGGTGAAATATGATAAATTTATATATATGATTAAAAAAATTAGGTTAAAGAAAGGGGTAAAAAAGGAAATAGATTCTAAAATCTATTCCTGAGCGTTCAGTAATAGGCTAATACTAGGGGGGCCCTAGTAATAGCTATTACCTTATTTGAGGTAATAGGCTATTACCAGGAATATTATTCCTGGTAATAGAAATGGTTACCAAACAACGGAATAGGCCTATTACTGGGAATGCTATGTCATTTCCGGCCTATTCCGTGAACCAAACGGGCCATAACTCCTATAAGGATTTGTAGATAAGGGGTAGCCTGCTTCCTCCGTCTTCGTCACCAATCATTATTATATTGACCTTGGTCCACACAGATGTGTGGACCATAGATAAAAAGTACATTTTTAATATACTAAAAGTACATTAT
Source organism: Ipomoea nil (assembly GCF_001879475.1). NCBI lineage: Eukaryota > Viridiplantae > Streptophyta > Magnoliopsida > Solanales > Convolvulaceae > Ipomoea > Ipomoea nil. Next base: position 1,767,011 of record NW_017619385.1, on the reverse strand, counting down.
TTGAGTACTGAAAGTACATTATTTTATATACTATCAAATAATGTACATTCAGCACACAAATAATGTACTTTTAGTATATTTAAAATATACATTATATTCATGGTCCACACAGCTATGTGGACCATAGTCCACAATAATTTGCCATTTCATTATTGTGTGGACCGTGGTTCAGACTTGAGTGGACCATAGTCCAAAAATGCATAAAGTACATAATCTAATTCATAAAATACATTATTCTAACTCATAAAATACATTATCTTACCCAAGAATATTCATTATTCTAACATGCGTGCAGAGTAAGGAATTCTTTTAATTAACATAAAAACGAGGTCGTTTTGAACCGTGGTCCACACAGTCGAAACAATAATTTGCCTCCAACAAGGGAAAATGGTCAAAGTACCTGCAAGGTCCCTATACTGTAGCGTTTTGTTCAATTTAGTCTCTGTACCTTTATTTTGTTCAATTTAGTCCTTGTACTTTAAGATTTAGAATAATTAAGGACAATACTTAACACCGTTAATTTTTTACGTTAAGTTTGTCTACATGGCATTTGAATTGTCAGATGGTTTGATGTGGCATTGCCAGGTCAGATTTTGCAATGTGGCATAAAAGAATATAATTCTATTGGACAAAAATGAAGTAAGATTTGAACTCATAATCTCTTAATGTCTAAATTTAAAGAATAAGGACTCCACCACCAAGCTACACATTAATTTTGTTATATGTTAGTTAAAATTTGTAATAATAGTAAATCGTCTGCAAGTAGGCACCAAGTTCTCCACCACCAAGTTGTCCAGCAAAACACAACAATTTTTTCACTAGTCAAAGCAAAATAAAAACAAATCATGAACTTTTACACATTTTATAGGCCAAAAATGACTGTTTGACAAGGTATTTTGAATCAATGAATGTCTTTTCCTTTTTTATACTTTAGTACTTCAGAAGAATAACTATTATTATATAATTTTAACTAACATAAAACAAGTGTAGTGTGTAGTTTGGTGGTGGTAAGCAATTCTTTTAAACTTAACGGAAAAATTAACGGTATTAAATATTGTCCTTAATTATTTTAAATCTTAAAATACAGAGACTAAATTGAATAAAATAAAGACACGGGAATTAAATTGAACAAAATGCTGCAGTACATGTACTTTGTCCATAGAAAGTTCGTTTGCTTACAATTTCCAGTCAAGTGACTATAGAATGCAAATAGTAGGGTAGTTGCAAAGGGTTTAAACTATTACGAGTATTTTTTTTAAAGAAGAAATATAATAGAAGATTAAAATTGTAAAATTAACATATTATCTTAAAATTAAAGTCAATTAAAGAAAAAATTGTAACAAATAATTAAGCCAACAAATAAAAAACAAAAAACTAGATGTAACAATAATATAATAAATTCGGAACTAAAAATGAAATTTTCTAACAAAACATATATATCAAATTAATAACTAAGACCAAAAGCTGGTCCAACACAACATCAGCTCTCATCTTGGGTATTACATATTATTTTTACCCAAAGGAGCCATACAATACAATTAATACAAGTGATTAAGGGTCACATCAGAACCAATGACCTGATAATAATAATAATTAAAACAAAAGAAGAACAAAAAGTAAGTAGGAAAACACATATCCAAGCAAATTAAACTGCAACTATAAATTGCATGCATCAAACTAATTGGGGAAATCAATTATTAATTAATGGATTATGGATGATTAGGGGCATTTGGGTCCTCCTTCCTTGGTCTTCCAGTTGTTGTAGCAAGGGCAAACCCCCTTATTGCCATAGAAACCAGGGGGAACACAAAGGCACTTCTTGCAACACTTCTGGCAAAAGAACATGCATGGCTTGTGGTATTGTGTCTGGCTACATCTCCTTGTGCATTGTGGCAGACACTCTGCATATCCAAAACCCATACAATACTCAATACATGCTCGTTGAGATTAACGAGAATAAGATACAATAACAGTGATACAAAGTAGAGAAGACCAAATTTATGTGATTCGGTAATGTGTCTATGTTCACATCAGTGAAACTATTCTTTTATTAATTGTGATGATGATACAATACCTAAACATCTACCGTTGTACTATGGACTCGACCCAATCTACTCCATTCTAATTATTCTTTATATGAGACAAACTCAACCATGCTCATACTTAATTTTTTTTGTGTGTGCGCGCGTGTATATATATATATATATATATATATATATATATATATATATATATATATATATAATTCAATTCTCGTGTGGTGAGGTGTTTCCTATGCGGTTGTGCAGTTAAATCTGAGCTATTGATCTTGCCTAAATCAACATCCAGGATTAACAATGATTAAAAAAATGCGGTAGTAATTTGGTCATTTTGCATCTAGGGCAAATTTAAGGTGCGTGATTTTCCTTCTTAAGGTGCGTGTTTTTCCTTTTTAAGGTGCATGGTTTTTGTATTTAAGGTGCGTGGTTTTTGTACTGTGTGGCTTAAGGTGCATCAATTGTTGAAAAATTAAGTGTGTCGATCTAAAGCTTTATGTGCGTGTTTTCCTTCTTAAGGTGCGTAGTTTGTGTGCTTAAGGGCAAATTATATCGTGCACTGCGTATCAAAACGACGTCGTTTTGTTTAATGAAAAGAAACAGCATCTGTTTTCCACTGTTCTGCACCCTTCCGCAAAAAGTAACTCTGTTATTCAGTTTCATTTTGTATACATTGCAGTTTCGGTTCAACACAACTGCAGTTTCATTTCGATATAACTACAGTTTCATTCGATATTTATATACTCAAATATGTGAAAATGTTATTTAATTTTATTTTATATACACTATAGTTTTATTAAAACACAACTACATGATCATTTTGATATAATTACAGCTTCATTGTACAATATACACTCAAATATGACATTCAAAAAAAAAAATATACACTCAAATATGTGAAATGTTATTCAGTTTCATTTTATATACACTGCAGTTTCATTTCACCACAACTACAGTATCATATTGATATAACTGCAGTTTTATTTGATAATATAAAAATAATACGCGAGGCAGTGTCGGTTTAGATATACTGTAGTGTCAGTTGGTAATTAACATATATAAAATGCGCGCTCCGTTAAAACTAACGTCACGCCGTTTCTTTACTTAAAGAAACAGCGACGTTTTGACCGCGGTGCACATGCACCGCGGTCCACGATATAACGACGGGTGCTTAAGGTGCGTCAATTTTTTAAACTTAAGGTGCATCAGCTTAAACTTTAGGTGCATGGTTTTCCTTCTTAAGGTGCGTTGTTTTCCTTCTTAAGGTCAAATTAACTTTTTCTTCATTTCTTATTTTCTTTAATAACTTTTAATTATTTTTAAATTTATTTTTTTATGTTTAATAATACTTTTAATATAGTTTATAAATATATCAATTTTGTATACTATACTAAATTTTTTATTATAAAAAATTGAATTAAAAATAAATTCAGTCTAGACTCTCACAAAATGGGATGGATGAAGTATAATATTTCCCTTTTCTATAATAACTTCTGCCGACATTTTCACCCAATAAGTTATAACGTTACCCTAAATTTCTTTGTCTAGTACAAAAATACCCTAACCATGGCTTAATCTGACCGACAAACGCACTGGAACCGAGGACATTGTTTGTACATCTGTCATCTGTACAGTAGCCTATGAATCTACGGTTACTCTTTGTAATCTAGTGTAATTAATTGTATTAATTAATAAAAAATACTATATATATTTTTATTTTTTATTTTCAATTTTTACACTTGCACACAAATTTTTGATATAAACATTTATATTGAGACTCATATAAAAAAATAGTTTATTTATACCCACTGTGTCATACAGAAAGTATAATTTAAAAAGTAAAATTTGGGACGAAAGTCCATGTAAAATTACTTTTAATTTATTTTGATTGGTTGTGTTAGTTGTTTAATTTTGGTCAAATTCTGTTAAAGGACGGTTGTCTGAATTAGTCAACTTAGTAAATTGTGCAAGCATGTTCAATAGGCTCAAAGCTCAATACATCCTCATTTCTCGAAATGCTAAAACTCAACTAGTTTTGTTACCGGATATTTCGTAAATAATTGTTGATTATTAGCTATTAACTGATTGAGTTAGTGTATTTAATTAATTAATAGTATTAGTTGATTGTAAAAAAATATTTGATAAATTAATTATTATCTGATAGGTAATTATATGTAAAATAATTTTCTTTAAAAATTGTTCGAAAAAAACTGCTTTAATCAACATTTTAAAGCAATAAACTGTTACACATATTATAATAATTACCATGTTCCTATTATCTATTTTAGATCTTATTATAAGTATTCTCATTTTACATTTTTAATTTGTTCATTTTACTTATAAATTTTAAATTGTTAAACCAAACTAGAATTTTTCACGGCATGTTAAGGTAGATCGTATATAAGCAATGAAAGAAATACTTACGTGTGGGGTTTAAGCTTCCAGGACCATAACCTGACTGAAATAACCAAAAAAAAAAAAAAAAAAAAAAAAATCTCTTTCAGAACATGAAAATGCAAACAAAATAATAAGGAAAAAGAAAGAGGTTGAATTGAAGTGGAAAGTGAGAAGCTAAGAGAAATGAATTGAAGCATGTGCCCCATCTCAACTAAAAGCTTAAACTGATAGTTGGATTGCTCAACACGCCTCCTCACGTGTGCAGTGGGTTCCAAGCAACACGTGGACCATAGTTACTTCTGATATCAAATTGAAGTATGTGCTTCATCTCAACTAAAAGCTTAAACTGATAGTTGGATTGCACATTAATGACTATATGCTCAACAAAAGGCACTTACACCACCATTGTGGTTCCTGGTCTTTGAAGCCAGAATAGTGGCAGAAAGCATGGATATAACAAGGATCACCAATACCACCATTGAACCAAGCTTAGCCATTGCTATTTCTTGCTATATATATGTATATATATATATATAGAGAGAGAGAGAGAAAGAGAGGGAGAGAGAGAGAGGGGACTGTTTTGAGTGTTTGTGTAGAAAGGTTTGATGGGAGTGCAAGGGAGATTGCACTATAAATAGACCTCTTTGATGTTGTGTGTATAGTACCTTTTTCATTTTGTTTAAATTCGTTATTTATTTCTAATTTTGTTTTTAAAATTCTTAGATTTGATCCAAGTTTTTGGGCTTTATTCCACCAAGCATCAGTATCATTGCATGTGAGTTTTGGCTTTTATTCTCTTTTTAAAATGTATATATTCCTTCTCATATATCTATCATGGGTTACTCCAACACTGCATGAGATTCTCAGCTCGATAATATTCATTTCAACAGCAACCAGAATGATGTTTTTTTTTTTAACAAATATAAATTCACTGCTGGAAATTATGGAATTTCCAACCATTTGAAAGTAATTTTAAATCAAGTCGAAAGCAAAAAGTGGTCGGAAATAGCAACAAAGGTTTTTCCAGATACCAAAAATGATCGGAACAAGACTTTCGATTTGATTTAAAATCACTTTCAGGTGGTCGAAAATTCCATAATTTCCAGTAGTGATTGTTATTTATACCCATGCCAAAAGGTAAATGTATAAAGAAATTATTATTATTATTATTATTATTATTGTTATTTTGATACACTAGGTTTTCAATTTAACCCAGACTAATCTTAAGCTTCCAAAATTTCTGTCAAAAAATCGGAGAAGATAACACTATATATAGGTATTAAATTTTTATACCAAATTTAATTTCACTCACATGACACATACATATGAAATGAATGTGGTCAATAAACAAACTGAATGGTTTTAACATAAATTCTTGCACCGACAGGATACATTTATGTTTGAAAAAAATGTAATAAGCACTCCTCAATAGTCAATATTAATAATCACTCATCCACACTAGTAGTTATTTCTACATGAATTCTCTCCACCCAAAGTTAATAGCTGATGTGGGGAGGAGTTATTTTAAAAATATTTCTCCTGTAAAGTATGGTATATTTGTGGATCCACTGGTAAGAGAAATAATTAAAATATAGTGGATTAAATGGTGGATCCATCAAAAATTGAGAAATAACTCAAAACTGATGTGGAGAAGAATTTTTGTGATTGAATGAAATGATGGAGGATGAGGTGGATGCTAGGACCCACAAATAACTGAAAAATAACTTCAACTGATAAGGATGCTCTTGACTATTACAGGGAGATCTTATACGCATCCCCAGCTTAGTTAATTACTTACGTTGAAAAATGTTGAGTGAGGGTTGGATCGGATTAAACTTAATATTGATGGTAGTTATAGGGCAATCGTTATGCGTTGGACCCGTGTCCAGCATGCTTGCTTGACACGGTAACAGTGCCGTTAGGCACGGTTATCTCCTTCTTCTTCTTCTTTTATATATATATATATATATATATATATATATATATATATATATATATAAATTTCGGACCGCTTCGTTATAGGAGTATATGTTCATAATTTTATTACTATATGTTAATAACTGTACATTCATAACTCCATAACTGTACATTCGTAACTCCATAACTGTACATTCATAACTCCATAACTGTACATTCATAATTTTCGAAGCTCTATGTTCACAATTTTAGAGCTCTATGTTCATAATTTTATCACTATATGTTCATAATTGTAAGTTCATAATGTTAGAGCTCTTTGTTCATAATTCGATCAATAACTGTACATTCATAATTCCATACTGTAGATTCATAATCTCATAACTGTAGATTCATAACTCCATAACTGTAGATTCATAACTCTATAACTGTACATTCATAACTCCATAACTGTACATTCATAATCTTCGAAACTCTATATTCACAATTTTAAAGCTCCATGGTCATAATTTTATCACTATATATGTTCATAATTGTAAGTTCATAATGTTAGAGCTCTGTGTTCATAATTTCATAATTGCATAACTGTACATTCATAACGGCATAACTGTACATTCATAATCCAAAAAAAAAAAAAAAAGTAACGTCGTTAACAGCAAAACGCGCGCGATTTTTTTTTTTTTTTTAACTAAATGACGCGTTTTTTTTGAAAAACGACATCATTTTGGGCCCGTGTCCACAATTCATTGTGGACACGGGTCCAGGGCATAATTTGCCGTTATAGGGGGTTTGGATCGGATTGAAATGAGGTAAAATGTGAGAGTTTGATCTGAGAATTTTTGTGACAAATTAAAAAGGTAGAATCGCGCACTCTAAGCACCTCACATGATTGTGGAGGGATAAATTATGTGTGAGGATTTGATCGGAAACTTTTTAATTTGTGAAAAAAAGGTGGAATGATGTTAGATTTGTGCACAAAGAGATAAATTATGATATTCAACTGAACAACAGAGGCTAGATTTTTTCTCATTGCGCCAAGGAGGCCCACTCATATGAAAAATTGCTCCTATACTATCGCTGGTGAGAATTAGTACAGTCGTTGATCTCCTGTGACAAATTTTACCACTATGACCAGTTGATGAAGTTTCCATGCGGGTTGATCTTTGGATGTGTATACTCCTTGTTTAATTGGACAGAGAGTTAACAGAAAATGTAACAAAGGACTATTTTAGGTAAGGTTTTAGTTGTTTAGGGATTAAATCGAGTAAAAAACTTAACGTAGGTGCTTTTATGGTAATCTCAAAGCTTCAACTTATATTCATTGATTCATTCAATTTTATCGCAAATTAATAATAATAAAAAGTTTCATTCACTAGCATGATGTAAGAACATGTAATATGATTTAAAAAATAAGGAATAACGATCAAATAGGTCATCAAACAGCACACAATAATGCAATTAGATCACTGAATTTAAAAAAAAAAAAGTTACAATTGAACTCCTAAACTAACTCATTTCAAATAATTTGTCCAAGTTGTAGGGTTTTCTCCTTTCTAACAGGTCACCCATTTTAAAATAATTTTTAAAAAATTATTATTTTTTTTGAATGCTACTAGCTCTATTACATTGTAGTATATGTTCATTAAAAAATTAATTAATTAAAATAAACTTTAAAAAAATATATCGTCTCCCGCGCGAAGACGAAGAATGTATCTTCGTCTCCAGCCATGGAGACGAAGATCGCTTCTTCATCTCCATGGCAGGAGACGAAGAGACTCTTCGTCTCCGGCCATGGAGGCGAAGGGATCTTCGTCTCCGGCCGGAGACGAAGATCCCTTGTACGACTCTCGCCGGAGACGAAGATACAATTTTCGTCTCCCCTTCGTCTCCACGGCCGGAGACGAAGATACGTTCTTCGTCTCCGCACCGGAGACGATGTTTTTTTTTTTAAAAAGTTTATTTTAATTAATTTTTTTAAAAAATTAATTTTAAAGAATATTTTAAATTGGGTGACGTGTTAGAAAGGGAAAAACCTACAAATTGGACAAATTATTTGAAATGGGTTTGTTTAGGGATTCAATTGTAATTTTTTTGAGTTCAGTGACCTAATTACATTATTGTGTACTGTTTGACGGCTTGGCCCTTATTCCAAAAAAAAAAAAAAATTATTAAAAAAAAAAAAAACTCTACATGGATTCAGTGTGAACCTTATCAAATCAGAAAAGAATATACAGCAAATGTCATCTAGGTCCCATTGTAAGACGATAAAAGTGTATTTGGGACAATTTTTGGAGTGTTGGAAGCATTCCACCGCCAATTTAATTTAGATGCGATTTACTAATTGATTTTTGTTTTTAATTTTTAAAAAATTTTAAAAATTAGATAATAGAAAACAAAAAACATTTTTATTAGCAGGATTTTTTATTTTGTAAACCATAAATATTTTTTAATTTTCTAAAAAACTGAAAAACTTATAAAAATTATTTTCTAAATGAAAAATATATAGAATTTCTATCATCTATTTGGTTATATATCACTATAATCACATTCTTAGTGTTATTTACTTACATATTTATTCATTACCGGGAGCTTTTAGTTTTGGATCGGAGTGATCAAATTGGTATATGTGGAGATGGGATCCAGGAGACATAGGGTAGAAAGTTGGGATGGTCGGCAGTTGCATTAAAATAAGAGAAATTAGGGCAAATAAAACAAAATATATTGTGTTTGAATTTATAAATAAAAACTAGTTACCACTCGCATTCCGCAAATAGTCTAATACCCAATGTATATTTTTAAATTAATATTTCAGAATTTATCAAAGTATTATTCAGTATTCTGGCGTATATCAATGCAAGATTATCAAATTTTTAATAAAAGTAAATATTTCAAGAATGCATAATTATGACCTGTGGTATAATTTTTCATAAAATTAATTGGTGTAATAGCATTTTTAGTGGAAAACACTCTCATTGGATAATACCCAAGCATAATTTTTGCAACACAAAACCCTATTAATTGGCATTATCCATGCTTCCTCTAGTTGCCGCTTCTGTCAGAAATGAATTCTTGATTTAATCTAGTCCAATGATGTGCTTCACTATAATTTTAGTACCTAGGTGTAATGCACCTTAAAAAACATTACTAAATCATCCTTCCCCCCAAAAGACGATAATATGTATAGTTTCTCATCTGTGTTGAATATATATTGTAAATTAGGCGTACTGTTTCATCAATGCCCAATGTGTGATTCTAATTAATTGACCAAAGTTTATGTTAAATTTTATATTGTAATTTTTAATATACTCTAACATATTCATAGTATATGTTTAACAATTATGTCAATTTTGGTTGGTATGAGGTTTGAACCTAAGACCTTCCTTATGAAAATCAATGACAACACGTTTGGTTCACGGAATGAATTTTGAGGTAATAGGAATGCTATTCCATAAGGAATGGAATAGGCAATGAATAGAATAGGAATTGTATTCTATTGTTTGGTTTGTGGAAGGAATAGACCTTAGGAATTATATTACCGTGTTTGGTTGGTTTAAGGAATAGAAATGAAATATGTTTTAAAAGACATAAATACCCTTATAAAAATATGTGGTGGTGTCGATGGTGGCGGTGGCGGTGGTGGTGGCGGCGGCGGCGGCGGCAGTGGTGGTGGTAGAGGCTATGGTGCCGGTGCCGGTGTGTGGTGGTGGTGGCGGTGGCGGCGGCGGTGCTGGTGGTGGTAGTAGCAGCGGTGGTGGCGGTGCTGGTGGTGGTGGTGGCGGCGGCGGCGGCAGCGGCGGTGGTGGTGGTGCTGGTGGCGGCGGCGGTGCTGGTAGCGATGATGGTGGTGGTGGTGGCAATGGTGGTGGTGGTGGTGCTGGTGGTGTTGGTGGCGGTGGGGGTGGTGGGATGGTGGTGGTGGTGGTGGTGATGAAGGTAAAATAGGAAGTATAAATTTTAGGCTATTCCTGATAACTCAGTAATAACCTAATACCAGGGGAGAGGGGGGGGGGGGGGGAGGGGGCTGGTAATAGCTATTACCTTATCTGGGGGAATGGGGTATTACCGGGAATATTATTCCCGGTAATAGAAACTGTTACCAAACAAAGGAATATGCCTATTACTGGGAATGCTATGCCATTCCCGTCCTATTCCGTGAACCAAACGGGCCATGAGTAAGTTATGAATAATAAATAGTTAATGAAATATTTCGTTACTAAAGTTTACACTGACGGAATGCATGCATATTTAAGAAAAGTAAATGATACAATAGATGGTAAAGTAGAAAAAATAATAATAAAAAAAATACTCAAATCAAAATAATATAGAATCATTCATTTCAACAAACAATTACACCAACATTTATTAGTTCTTTTTAGGGGCCTAACTTTAGTCAACGGAATATGCTGATATTTTTATAAATAATTATTATTTTATTTATAAAAATATCAATATTCCTCTTTATTTATAATAGTAGACTCAATAATATCTTTTCAACATTTTAAATTTTTCTTTAATTTGAATAAAGTAGTAGCTTGTACCTAATCTTCTTTAATTTGAGTAATGCCATAAACTTCTACATATTTCAATATGAAAATCACTTCTTAATATTAACTCCATAATGTAACATTGTTGTATTGAATTTTTTAATATTTAATTATGAGGCGAGTTTAGGTGCGGCGACCCCTTCCCTTGCAGTCGTGCGGCAATTTTCAGAATACACCAATAGTTAAGCAAAATATATACCATCAACGTTAGGAAATGCACTACAAAATACACACAAATTAGGTACGCATCACCCACAACACATCATTAGGTATGACTAAAAGTACCACACAGTGTTCGGAAATACACCATTAGTTGTATGGAGGTATATGATGTATTTTTTTGGGTGTGTTGTGTATTTTTTGATGTATTTTTGCATTTCATTGTTGTGTGTTTCTCTTACACTATTGGTGCATATTTTTAACACTATTAGTGTATTCTGAAAATCGCCACACGACTACACGGGAGGGTGTCGCCGCATTTGAACTTTTTCCATTTAATTATTATGTAATTTTTATTAACCTATAGTGTGATGAAACTAATTCACAGCTAGCCATTCATAATTTCAATATGAAAAATAATATATGTGCGTACTTTCTTCCTATACTTTCAATTTTTACTTTCATATTCAAAATCTTGATGTAAACACTTGTAATGCAGTCCACATAAAAAATAGCTTATCAATGTTCACCACATTACAGAGTAAAATTAAGAGAAAGTGTAATACTTAAAATGAACCTGACTCGTCTCGCGAATGAGAAGAATTCGTGAGACGATTTTATATGAGATTTTCCCTGATTATATTATTATTTTAAAGACAAATGTTATCAGCACCTAATACAATCCAAATGACATATATGATTAATTGTACTTAAAATAGATTAATATTGAACACTATATGAATTTCTATTTTACTACTAAAAGTGCATCATGCACAACTACAAAGTGAACTGGAAAAAATTACAAAATGTATTCTATGATTTATTGGTATGCACACAATATTTGTGGCTCGCCTAAAAGTGAATTTGATAATATGTACCCTCCCTATGCGCGAGAAATAACCTCTTTGCTATACAATTCAACCACCTTCTCAAAGGCTCGTGTATATATAGCGGTGCAAACCCACTTCCCAAACCAATGTGGGACAAGTGCTTTTTACAAAGTCTTTCTACCTTCATTTCCAACTCCAATGGGTTTACTTTGAGAATCAATTTCCCATTCACCCATTATCCATTTTAAGCGTACAATATATCTATTTCTTCGTCTCACTACGAAGAGTGCGAATATACTTTGCCTTCTAATGCATATCACTGGTGTTACTCAAATAGTGCGACATGATATCTCGAATAGTGCAAACCCAGTCACGAGTATACCTCAAGTATCTCATAACTCTCACTATTGCCTTCCAATGCGTATCACTGGGGTAACTCGTATATATACTGAGTTTGCTAACCACAAAGACAATATTCGGCTTAGTACAACTCATTAGATGCATCACACTCTCCACAATTTTTGGATAGATGTACGTTAGTTTCTAACAGAGTAACAATGTCCTAGCCACTTGATAATCATCCTTGTTAAACTTTACAATGATTTTATCAATATAATGAGATTGGCTTAATACTAGACCATCCGGTCTTCTAATGATTTTAATCCCGAGGATTAAATAAACCACACTCATATCCTTTATGTCAAATCTCAAATTCAACATGTTTTTGGTATATTTGATCATTCGATCGTTACTGCCAACAATGAGTATATCATCTATGTATAAATAAAGAATGACATAGCCGTCTATCGTTTCTTTAACATACACACATTTGTTACTCTTGTTTATCTTAAACTCATTGGTTAACATCACATGGTCAAACTTCTTGTGCCATTGTTTAGACGCTTGTTTCAAACCATATAATGATTTAACCAATTTACAAACATTCTTTTCTTGGCCCGAAACCACAAAACCCTCAGGTTGTACGTTCCATATACATTTCTTCATCTAACTCGCCATTCAAGAAAGCTGTTTTCACATCTATTTGATAAACTTCCAAGTTCCGCAGCGTGACTATGGAGAGTATCATCCTTATGGAATTTATTCTCGGCATAGGAGAATACATATCGAAGTAATCGTAGCCCTCGCATTGCCTATAACCCATTTGGATCCTAAGGGCTTGCTACCCAGAGGAAGATCAACTAGTCCCAAGTGTGATTCTGTAGGATAAAATCCACTTCAGTTTTTATAGCCTCTTTTCACATTGGTCCTTCCGTAGAAGTCATAGATTCTACATACGTTCGAGGCTCGTTTTCTAACAAACATGTTAGAAAATCCAGTTCATTTTCTAGTAAACAGGTTAGAATATGCGCATCACACTCTAACATGTACGTTAGAATATTTGGACCAAACGATTTTTCAATCCTAGCTCGTTTGCTACGTCTAGCTTTGAGCTCGGGTTCTACTTCGGACCATCCACTTTCATTATTCACAGCCTCTTTGAATGTTCGTTTTAACGTACTAGGTCTCTCACTGGACCTACAAGGAAATACATCTTTAAAGAACAATGCATTCCTCAATTTAATTATCGTGTTCTTATGTACGTCCGGATTATGAGACTCATGTACTAAAAACCGATAGACACTGTTGTTACGTGCATAGCCAATAAAGATACAGTCCACCGTTTTAGGACCTGTCTTTATTTTCTTAGGTGTTGGCACCAACACTTTGGAAAGACACCCCCACACTTTCAGGTATTGGTAGGAAGGCTTCGTACCTTTCCATAGCTCATAAGGAGTCTTTTCGATCTTCTTGCAGGGAACCTTATTTAAAAGGTAATTGCTTTTCAAAATCGCCTAACACCACATACTTTGAGGTAGGCTCGTTGATAAGTGCCAAAGATGTTATATTTTATAGGGTATTTAGGAGGTAAATTGTGCTATAATTGGAGCCCTTGATGTCTAATTCAGGCTTAAATAGCTTAATTTGATAAAAGTTAGGATTAATGACTAATTGTGTTGCATTTGTAGAAAAATAGCAAAACATTGTCAATTTCAAGGTATTCCGGCGACAGTTCGGTAGAATGATCATATCTTGAGCTAGGAGTGTCCAAATGAGGTGATTCAAGTGGCTATGGTTCGACAACTTCAAGGTATAAAACTTTGGTGAAGGGAAAAAATTCTAGAGAGATCTAAGAAATTCAAAACGAGCGTTGTGAAGTGCATGGACGGGTCACTTAAATGAAATTTCAAATTTTAAGCCTATTTAAAGGCTTGTAAGGGGATCATTTTAGAGAGACCTTCTTTTTCCCATTCCTTTACTCTCATATTCAGTTATCTTAGGTTAGGTTAGATTAGGGTTTATCTTTTCTTTTCATTTTCTTAGATTAGATTTACATTTCCAAACCTAGAATTCATTGTTCAACATTGCTATTGGATTACAAGCATCTAGATTGAAGACTTGGGTAACATTTCTTCTCCTTGTTCATATTTCATATCTAATTTGTGCTTTGTGATCTTATACATGATGATGAATTGCTAGACATCTAGGATTTGGATTGGATTGTGTTTGTGTTCTTATGCTTTGAATGTATGAATGATGAGATTGGTTGTATGTATTGGCCTTGTATGCCTTTGTTGTAGAGGGGTGCATATTGATCTCTTTCCATTGAGAGCTCTAATGGTTATATGTGTGTGAGAGTGGGGGTTTAGCAAGAGATTGCACTCTCCTTAGCCTTGCCCTTGCAATCCCCTTCCTAAAACCCGAGAGGGCGAGCTTAGGGGAGGAGATGGTAGACCGCCCACCAAGTGTTTGATAGAATGCCTCGCCTGATGTAGGGAACGGGAGACTAGGTCCTACGCGTCCTAGTGATGGTGCCTTAGGTCTCCCTAGGTTAGCCAAGCCATATACCGACTCTTGTCTACTTAAGACCAATGAGTGCACAAACCAAAATCTCAATTCCATCCAAATCCCCGTTTTACTTGTTCAATTCATATTTGTTTCCTTGATTTTCCTTCCCTTTCTTATGTTTCTCACTTCCACACACAACTACCAACACCCCTACCTTGCACCTAGTTCATCCATTGATACATTGTGACAACTAGGTTGTCTTGCATTTCACTTGCTCCGAACTGGCCATCCTTGAGTTCGACACTCAGGGGTTTCACAACCTTCGTTTACACTCTTTCACCACACACCTTCCACTATTACTAAAAACCATTCGTCACCCGTACTTATCAACATCGCATTCATCATCTCTTTCAATGTGCGATTTTTCCGTTCGGCAACACCGTTCAATTAAGGTGCGTAAGGTGCCGTGTGCTTGTATACAATACCAACACTAGTGCAGAACTCACCAATATGTGTTTCGTACTCACCAGCTCGATCGCTTCTAATTTCCTTAATTCTCCGACTAAGTTGTGATGGATCTTTGCGCTGCATTATTCTGACTTCCCGGGGGGGGGGGGGGTCACCTATCCTCTAACTGCTGTAAGTCAAACACGCTTAACCACAAAGTTCTTTGGCTATCTGGTTGACATATCCTACTCAAAATCAATTGGTGATAAGTAGGTGGACATTAACCATTTAACCACATCCCTCCATCGTAAGCCACAACGCTACGTCTCGAATCGAGCAGGGGCTGAACTCGGCCAACCCCGCCGATGCTCAACAATCCCCCTCTCAGCACCTGCCGTAACCCTTGAACACCAAGCCCAGTTACGCAGCATGCCCGATTCAGTCCTTAGCTTACGCGCCCATCGGCCAACTCGGCCGATGCTCAACAATTCCCCTCCCAGCACTTGCTGCAACCTTTGAACACCAAGCCCAGTTGCGCAGCATGCCCGACTTGGTCCATAGCTTACGCGCCCATCATCCCCCTCCTGGGACTGGACTTGGCCTGTCCTACGCCTACATCCCATCTAGGACTGGACTGGGCTTTCGCCTCGCCATCGAATCGAACCCGTAACCTCGACTCTGATACTAATTGATAGATCTCAATGTTGCATTATGCTGATTTCCCAGGGGTCACCCATCCTGTGACTTCTGTAAGTCAACCACGCTTAACCACAGAGTTGTTTGGCTATCTGGTTGCCATATCCTACTTAAAACCAATTGGGGATACGTAGGTAGACATTAACCATTTAACCACATCCTTTCATGGTAAGCCACAATGCCACGTCATGGGCTGAACTCGGCCGACGCCCAACAAGTTAATTGGTTTTCAACTTCATTCTTATAAAGAATGAATTTATCAACGGCTTTGTCTTTTCACTTAAACAAATACACATAGCAGTATCGTGTGCTGTCATCGATAAATGTGATAAAGTATTTATTACCACCACACGTTTGTGTTGATCTAAAATCATATACATCGCTATTGATTAATTCAAGTGGTTCCGCTTTCCTTTCAATCGATTGAAAATGAATTTTCGTTTGTTTTGCCTCAACATAAATATCAAATTTGTGCTTATCATTAATTTGAAATGCAAGAATATGGTCCAAGTTAATTAATCTACGTATATAATTAAAATTAACATGACCTAGTCTTCCATGCCACAAATACGAAGACTCAAGTAAGTAGACTGAATTAATAACACTTTGATTAATCACGGTTATTACATCAAGCTTAAAAAGTCATCTAGTACATAACTGTTGCCTACATACATTCTTGATTTCGACAAAACAACATTGTCTAAGTGAAACACTAACCGGAAGTCATTCCTGTTCAATAATGAACTAAAAAGTAAGTTCTTCTATAGCTCCGGTACGGACAAGACATTGTCCAGAGTCAGCTCTTTCCTAGAAGTCATTCTGAGAACCACTTTGCTCATGTTTTCCACAGTAGACGTCTCGAAGGTAGTAAACAATTCACGGTTGGAATACATATGTCGGATCGCACCCGTATCAATGAACCATTCCGTTTAGTTCGAACAAACCAGGATGATGATTTCAGATTCATGTTGATTGTGCTGCACCACATCAGAATTAGAATTATTATTCTTGTTCTTAGGTTCTTTACAATCAGCCGACTTGTGGGCCATTTTTCCACAATTGAAGCATTTTCCGAAGAATTGCTTCTCATACTTCTTGAAGTCCTTTATGCACAGAGGCAATAAGTGAATACCATATTCTA